>NC_091445.1:95527036-95817036 GCF_964237555.1 Oryctolagus cuniculus | reverse complement strand
CCACGTGTGCCTGTTCTGCAGGAAGGTATTTCCGCCTGCCCACTGAGTTTTGCCAAAACCTTCCTGCACCCTCGGGGGGTAGGGGCAGGGGGTCGTGGAGGGAGGCGGCCTGCGGCTCCATGAGCAGGCTGCAGGCCAGCAGAGCAGAAGCAAGCCCACTGGGCTGTGAGCTCCATCTGCAGAATGGGTATAAGCACGGCCTTGTGGCTCCCAGGAAAGGGGCCCCCGGCCTCAAGCAGGGCCCAGGGGTGTGGGAGGGGCCGGGAGATGCCGGAAACAAGTCACAGCTCTGGGAGCCGCTCGGGTCACGTGGGCGACTGTCCATGACAAGGAAAGCAGCGAGAAGACACCAGCTCTGGGGCTGACTCTTGTCTTCCCGTGTGTAGACCATCTCCCTCAAAAATAGGAAAGCGAGGGCTTAGGAGCGAAAATTAAAAGGATCCGTGTTTTGGGGTTGTAAATGGTGGAGGGCCAGGAGAGTCAGTGGGAGGTCGGGCTGGAAGCACAAAGCCCACCCCCAGCCCGAGCCCCACCGAGCCCCCCCCATCCTTCTCGTGCGTGGGAGCTAACATCCCTTCCCCCATCTCCCCACACAGGCAGGCGGGCAGGAACTCCTGACCCTGCAGGGCTGGGAGGTGGAGGGGGAGCAGGGCAGGGGTGAGGGACGAGCGTGCAGCCTGCACCTGCGCTGCCTCCCCGGAACCCGCGGCGACAGCAGCATCTGAGCCTGCAGATCCCCAAGGCCCTGCTGAGACGGCCCGAGCGGGTGTCGCCCATGGCCAGGTGAGACAGGGAAAGGTGGCGCGCCTTCCACCGCAGGGTTGGCGCAGGGCGAAGTCGGCCCAGGACACAGCTCCCTCTTGGCCGGGGCCGGATGCCTCCTGCGTCCAATCACGCTTCGATCATAACTTATTGCTGCTCCTCCGCATGCGGAGGAGCCGCACCGGACCGGACGCTTGTTGTTCCCCTTTTTAACAAGTCCTTTCTATAGTAAAGTAAGAATAAGTAAACAGCGAACTCCCAAAGCAAGAATGAGTAGAGAGAAATGAGAAAGAACGAAGCAACGAACTTCCCCGCGAACTCTCCAACGCACTCTCCAACCAACCCACGCCACCATGCCGTCTCTCTCCTCCTATATAGTCCTCTCCACCAATCCCAACTCTGCTACCCACATGCTGAGCACGCTGCTCTCCTCCAATCAGGAGCAGCTCCTGCAGCTTGTCAAGTTGGTGAGAGGCAGCTGGGTAGAAGCTGTTTGCTCCTCTCCCAGCGCCATATTGTGGGAGAGCAGATGCATAGAATAAGTCTTAATTCCAGTAACAGTATAGTCCGAGTTGCTCCCCACACTTATAAAGTCTGAAAAGATCGGAAGAGAGAAAAGCGCCCGAGAGGAGTGGAACCATCCAAGTCACAAAAACAAAGCAGGCTTGGGGGCGGGGGTGGACTAAAATCCCTGCCCACTGCCCACGGCGTCCACACTGCCTGCAAGGGAGGCAGCCTCAGCTGGGGCCGTGCCGGGTTATGCCTGGGGTGGTTGGCACGACTCACAACTCGCCCAAGAGGCCGGGCAGGAAGCTCAGCCCCGCAGGCCACAGCACTCACCAGCAGTGATGAGGAGGGCGAGGGTTCGAGGACCCCCTGAGCAGTGGCAGGAGGACGCGGGTGGGGCGGGAACTCTGCCCGGACCCAGGTGTGCCCCAGATGAGGGCTGCACGCCAGCTCCACAGTGGACCTGTGCACTGGGAGACGCCGGTGGAGGGCGGATGCTGTCCCCAAGCAGGGAACTCTCCGGCCCTCCGCGGGTCTCCTGGGCAGAGCTCAGTCCGGCGACAGTATCAAGGTTCCCGCCGAAATGATCAATTCTTGGTCAATCGATCCATCGCCGATCAATCAGCAAATGTCCATCTGTTCTTTTCTGCCTGCAGTGAAGTTTTTCCCAGGGCAAAACCCCATGATGCCAGAAACACGGCTTGGGGAGCAGGAAAGCCAAGCGGACATGCAGGAAGCAAGACAGAGAGAGGAGACTCGGCTTTTGGCAAGCAGGAGGGGCAGGCGTCTCAAGAGGTGTGGTCACCCCCAGGGCACCCTGCTGGGGGCTTCACGTCCACCTCCACAGTGGGGCCAGCAGGGCAGCTGACACCCACACACCGAGCAGGGGTGGCTCCTGCTGCGTCTCACCAGCTCAGGTTTCAGGGTCCCAGAAACCGCTCCCCACGCGGCTCTTCCAGGGGCACAGTGACGGTCACCGAGGGAAAAGGGGGTTTGTCTTGGTGTCCGAGGGCTGCACCTAGAAATCACCTCGTCCACCATGGCCTGCAGAAACTCGGCTCCTGCAGGCACACCCAGCTCTGCACCGGCTTCTCTCCTGCTCACAGCTCCGGCCGGCTGGGTGCATCCTGGGATCCGGAGGCACAGGACCCACTCACGGGGCCACGGTTCCCATGGTGAGGCCGGGACCCAGGAGACCACAGGCCCCATGCTCTCCCCATTGTGTCCCCTTCAAGGGGGTCTTTGATTTTGAAGCAAACTCTGCTCTTCCAAGGCGTGTGCACAGGGGGAATGGGGAGGGAGACGGCTCGGTGCTGGGTGAAGCCACAGCCCTGCTCTGCTCTGTTTCTACCCCTCACTCTGTCTCATGTTTCCGCTTCTCATTTTCTGCCATGTACAAGAATAATAGAGATTTTTTAAAAAGCTCTCAGCATATACCCTGGGGGACGAAGGCGTGATGGGGATCCTGGCCGCCTTCTGAAATTCTGTGCCTTGTACACCGTTGGGTGTGTGCGACAGAGAGGCCGACACCTGCACCCACTCCGTCTCGGAAGCCACATCACGTAGGAGCTGCTGCACTCGCCGCGCAGACGGGGGTGGAACACAGATGGAACGGGAGAGGCCCTGGGAACAATCCACGCTTGTCGTGAGTTCTGAGTGACGCGATCCGCCGCTCACACACATCTAGTGCACGCTTAAAATGTACCACTGTTCTTGAGGGGCAACGGCACCGTGCTGGAGCCGGTGGGCGAGTCTGAGAGTCCCTGGTCCCGAGTGGAGAAGCTGGCATGTGCCACGGGCCCCTCGCAGCACAGAGCCCACGAATGACCACGGAGAGATCAGCGCGGGGTTCCTGCCTGGATCCAAATTAGCCTCGCGGCTGTGGGGGGGGGGGCGTTGGAGACTAAGCGTGGCCTAACCACCTCCAGCACTAACAGAGAGGCCCTCGGCCGGGTGACAGGATTGCGAAATGGCAGCCGGCGGCCACCGTGGCAGCAGAGTGCCCGCGCGCAGGAGCCCGTGGCAGGGCATAGCACCCTAGCTGGCTCTTCTCCAGTCCCTCCGAGATGTGCTCAGTGGGTGCTGGAGGCCTCAGCCAGCTTTGCTGTTCAGGCCACGCATTGAGGACCCCCGTTCCCCTGGCGCCGTTCCCTGCCTTCGTGGGCCAGCACTTCCAGCACCTGAGCCCAGGCGTGGGGGCGGGGGCCTCTCGGCTCTGTTCAAGGCCGAGCCGTCCCCCCGCCCCTCGGAAGACCAGCAGCCCGGCGTTTCCCTCGTGTGCTGACCCTGAGAGCCTCTTTGCCCGAGGGTCACAGGTCCAAGGTTGTTCCTGCGATCACATTCGTGAACACTTCCCGGGCGTGCGGGGGCCCAGGTGGCCTACGAGGAGCTCCTGTCCCCAGAGAGAGAGGACACCGACCCTTGGCTGCTGCTGGGCGCCGGAGCTGGGCCCAGGAGCTCAGGGTGGGGACGGCCGACGACCCAGGGGCTTGCTCTGGGGCTGGGTGACCTTTACTCCTCACGGCTCAGGCTGCTTCGGCACGTGTTTTTGCCTGAATCACGTAGCACGGGGGAAGATTCCAGGTTTGTGTCTGCACTACCCAGTCACTGCAACTTTTTAAGAGATTCGTCTATTTATTTGCAAGGTAGAGTCACAGAGAGGGAGAGAGAGAAAAAGAGGGAGAGAGAGAGGGAGAGAGAGAGGGAGAGAGAGAGAGGGAGAGAGGGAGAGAGAGAGGGAGACTCCATCTGCTGGTTCACTCCCCAGGTGTCCGAAACGGCAGCAGCTGAGCTGACCAGAAGCCAGGAGCCAGGGGCTTCGTCGGGGTCTCCCACGTGGGTGCAGGGCCCGGACACTTGGGCTGTTTCCTGCTGCCTTCCCGGGTGTATTAGCAGGAGCTGGTTGGGAAGTGGAGCAGGCGGAACTCCAACTGGGGATCGCGGGAGGCCGACGGTGCAGGCAGCGGCTTAACCTGCACGCTGCAGTCACCGTCACTGCGATCCGAGCCGGGGGCACCGCGCAGCCTTCCACGTCCTGCTGAGCTGGCGAACCGCGCTTCTGCCTCCTCGCCTGTCCCGCAGGACCTCGCAGCTGGGCCAGGACCGCACACTGCGGCTCAGCAGAGTCTTGTATGCAGCCCAGTGAGTGCAGCACCACAGGTCCTTCGAAAGGACCTCCCGGTTCCAGTCCTGCTAAGCCCCAGCCAGCTGACCGTGGGCAGCTCCCCGTGTTGTGTGAAGCAACCAGGGAGCGGTCGACGGTGCTTTGGGGCACAATTCTGATCGTAAAGGCAGCTGCTCCGTGGGTTCTACGGGGAGCAATGATCGGTACCCACAGAAGAGTCCCTGATTCTAACTTCGTCATCACAAACACACAAAGGCAAAATTTGTGAAAAGCAAAGAGGTGACCACAAGGCCTCCCCTGGTGTTGGCACTTGGCCTGGAGGGAGGACTGAGGAGCAGGGGCAGGTCGGGGCCCTGCCGCTGCTCCTGGGTGGCAGCGGATGCCTTCGCCTCCAGGGCTGCCTGAGACCCCCGAGCGGGCTCGTGGAGACCAGCAGTGCCCCGCAGCGGGGAGCTCCAGCTCCCCCGTCACCCCCGTCACCCCAGGCATCAGCCACACTGCCTTCTCCTTACACAATCTCCACACACAGGAGCTTAGCGCCGTGCTCCGAGTGGGATTTTGCGGTGTGCGGAGGGGGACCCCGGGGAGCAGGTTTGCTGACTCCTCCCTCTGTCACGATGGTTCTAAGGTATGCACCTGCGAGGTCAGAGGTCAGGTCAGCGATTGCTACTAACTCAGCATGACACACCCTCACAAACACGCAGGCACACATGTGCAGACACACACATGATGCATGATTGCCCATGCATGTACACATACCCACAAGCATGCATGCACGTGCGCACACACACAACATGTGTGTGCGTGCCCACATATATGTGTGTACACACATGCATACACACATACCCACAAATGTGTATGCACACACAATGCGTGTGTGCCCATGCATGTACACAACACCCCCACAAACATGCAGGCACACACGTGCAAACACACATGATGCATGATTGCCTGTGCATGTACACACACCCACAGACATGTATGCACATACAAGCATGTAAGCACATGTGTACGCATGCACATGTGTGCACACACCCACATGCATGCATACACACATACCCACAAACATGTATGCACACATATACAACACGTGCACACCCATGCACGTATGCACACACATGTACCCACACATGCACACCCTTGGGGGGAGCAGGTGCTGGTTCGCCAGCTTCCTCTTGGTTTGTCCTGCTGAGCCCAGGATTTGGTTATGTACAAAGTAAGGGCTGCACGACGTCCATTCATGAAGTACACGGGAGGACTCCAGTTGTATTTTTGCCTTTTCAAAAAGCAACAATTTCAGGCCGAGCTGGACTCAGTCGACTCTGGTGATACAAACGCTGTGACTCAGCAGCTCCATGGCGGGGGCGGGGATGCTCAGCTGGGCCCCGTGTCCCCGCCATGAGCTCAGAGTGAGCCCAGGAAGCAGGGGCTGTTGACACGACGCAGGCAGTGTGGAGGAGACCCGTGACGTGTGTAACCGTGTGTCTCCAAGCACGGGTCCAGAGCTTAACACCGTCTCCCAGGCCCCATGACTGGGGGAGCCACAGCACCCCTATTTCTTTTTTTTTGAAAGACAGAGTTACAGAGAGAGGTAGAATCAGAGAGAGAGAACTTCCATTCCACTGGTTCACCCCCCAGATGATTGCAAAGTCCAGAGCTGAGCTGATCCGAAGCCAGGAGCCAGGAGCTTCTTCCAGATTCCCCAGGCGGATGCAGGGGCCCAAGCACTTGGGCATCTTCTGCTGCTTTTCCAGGCCACAGCAGAGAGCTGGATTGGAAGTGGAACAGCCGGGACTAGAACCAGAACCCATATGGGATGCCGGCACTGCAGACTGGGGCTTTAACGCACTGTGCCACAGTGCCGGCCCCAGCACCCCTATTTCTAAAACTGGGGTGATGACATTGGTTCACCCTCTAGAAACATCAGGGAGCATGTCAGAGATTCCTCTGGGACTGGGTCAGGTCACCCTGGCTTCCGCCCTGAGCTCACCTCTAAGTGAGCAGCGAGGTGTGCCTGCACGGACCCCCAGGCACTCGGGAGACCCCTTCCTTCCAGGCAGGCGGAGGCGTCCTCTGGCCCAGCCACACAGCCGTCAGCCACGGGATCAGGAATCGGGGCTGTGAGCCACTGCCTGGGCCGTGGGACTCAGGGTGCCTCCCCAGCGAGCATCTCCAGGGACCTGGCCGCTGGACCGTCGTCCCCCCGGCCACCAGTGCAGAAGCCGAGTCATCCTGCCACGCCCACAGGACCCCTGACACAGCCGACTCCGGGGCAGGCATGGGCAGCCCCACCCGTTGCCGGGGAGGAGGTCGGAGATGTTTTGCTTTCAGCAAGTTGAAGGAAGGGAGGGAGGGAGGAGGGAGAAGGGAGGAGGATGGAGGGTGGAGGGTGGAGGGAAGGAGGGAGGGAGGAGGGAGGAGGGAGGGAGGGAGGCGGGGAGGAGGGAGGAGGGTGGAGGGCTTGCCGATCCAAGGCTGCAGCATTCCACTGGGTGATGCGTGAGTTCTGGGGTCTGACACCAGGTGGTGACCGCTTCAGAGCGTGGGGTGTGTGTCCTTGAAATGCGCTGAGAGTAGATGGTGTGTGCTCTCCCCACAAGGCAAGGCGGCACGGCCCGGTGATGGGGTGATGGGTGCGCCGGTGAACTCGCCTCATACAGCCTGCACGCATCCCGTCGTCATGACACACGTGCAGATATGTGCCACTTATAAAGCCGGGGAAAGGGGCCCAGAGAGCCGGCCCTGCCCTTGGCGGCCGGAGCAACGGCCAGGGCCCTGGTCTGACCCATCGCGCCACTGGAGGCTCAGCGCGTCCCAGGCAGGTCTGGAGGGGCAGGCGTTCAGAGCAGCGCGGCGAACGGGGTCTGGAGGATGGACAGGCGGAGAGGAGGCCAGGCGGGAGACGGGGTCTCCTGAGAATCGCGCTTAGAGCCCCGCACGCCGCGTCCCGCCACGTCCCGCCCCCGGTCTGCTTGCTCGGCTCCCTCTGTCCTTCCATCCCTTCCCTAAAGCAGACCCAGCGCGTTCCCAGGCTGAGAAACGGACGCTTTGAAGGCTTCCTCCAGAAACGGGACTGGCGGTGCCGAGAGGCGATCGGAGACAGCACGCGGGCGTCAGAAAAAATGTGAGACCCAGCAGCCGACCATGGGCAGTCGCAGGACTGGAATCCGGTAGGTCTCCTGGACAAGGCACCGCGGGGACGCAAGCCGTGTGCCGCCTCACCCTCTCCTGCGGGCTGCACTGCCCGAGTGTGGAGGGCCCTCACAGAGGCAAAAGCAGAACTTGCATGACGGCAGTCCTACCAGGGGGTGTTTACAGAGGAACTGAAATCAGTGTGTGGGGGCAGCGCTGCGGCGTAGCAGGTAAAGCCACCACCTACAGTACCAGCATCCCACATGGGCACTAGTTCGAGGCCCGGCTGCTCCACTTCCGATCCAGCTCTCTGCTGTGGCCTGGGAAGGCAGTAGAAGATGCCCAAGTGCTTGGGCCCCTGCACCCACGTGGGAGACCCGGAGGAAGCTCCTGGATCCTGGCTTCAGATCGGTGCAGCTATGGCCATTGTGGCAAATTTAGGAGTGAACCAGCGGATAGAAGATCTCTCTCTCTCTCTCTTTCTCTCTCTCTCTCTCTCTTTCTCTCTCTCTGCTTCTCCTTCTCTCTGTGTGTAATTCTGACTTTCAAATAAATTAATAAATTTTCTTAAAAAGAAGTCGGTTGTTGAAGAGCCAGCTGCACACCCAGCCTCACGGCAGCCGCGCAGCGCGATTCCGACATGGACTCAGCCTCGGCGCCCGCCAGCTCACGAGGGGATGGAGAGCAGGGGTGGTCTGCATACAAGGGAGCCCTGCTGGCGCTTCCAGAGGGCAGATCCTGTCAGAGCCTGGACTAACGGGGAGGGCTCGAGCAAATGAGCCGCGCGACCTCACTTCCACGTGAGACCGAGATAATCGGAGTCATTCGGGCAGAGGCCCCAATGGTGCTTTCAGAATCAGAGGTTGATGTCGGAGCGGCACCGCCACTGACCAAAGCATTCCGAGGTCAGCTACCCCGAAGGCGTATGTCCGAGAGAGTGATGGCCCGGCGTGATGGCTGGAGTTAATAACACGGTCTCGTAAAACTGCTGAGTAGATGTTACATACCCTCACACCACAAAAAGTGGTAAGTGTGCGAGGTGACACATGCACTAATTAGCTCATCCTTGGAACTCACAATGTCTACATATTTCCAAACATGTTCTACGTGATAATTATGTGCAAGTGCTACTTATCCATTTAAAGGAGCCCTGAGCAAGCAAACCATCGGGCGGCGGTGCTCAGAGAGCCAAGGCGGCGTCCTCCGTGACGGCAGTCAGCACAGGCCCCAGGGAGTGCTGGCCCCACGGTGGGGAGCCTCCACGCCGGTCCTCGGGCACGGCCACCCTGCCCAGCCCAGCTCATGCTCACTCCGTCCTCCTGGTGTTATCTCCCAAGAGGCCACTCTCTCTTCTTTGAGAGCCAGCGTCGCACACACACGTCCCACATGACGCTCTCAGGGCGCTCTGTCTGCCTGGTTTCCCCGTGAGGCTGTGCGTGACGTCAAGACGGGCATCGCTGGTCTGTATCCCCCACCGCGGCTGGCGTGGTATTGGATGGGTACCACTGAGCCAGGGCGCCCGAGACATGCCTGTGGGCTGTTTCTCTCCATCCCCCCCACCACGAGGAGGCTGCGTCCCAGCCCAGGGGGCAGGGCCTCCTCTTGCTGTCATATATCACCCTCATCTTTTCCTCCAAGGATTTATTCTCAAGACATCATCAAGGACAGGAGACTCGCTTTGCTCCCAAGTTGAAATCCGGCCCCTGCCAGGAAACACGGCTGAGCTGTTTCATGGGCTGGAGAAGCAGTTTCTTCCTCGTGCCCTGCTCACGCCTGCGGCTGCCCTGCCGCTCACTGGAGTGCCGAGCGGTGCTGGCGGAAGGAGAGAGCCCGTGGATGGGCACGGCCGGGCCCCCAGGGCAGAGGCCTGGCAGAGCTGGCAGCAGGACTGTGGTGTGGCCTGTGTGCTGGTGCCCGGGTGTGGCCAACACGTCACTGCTGTCGTCAGCCCATAGTGGGAGCTCAGATGCCACCGAGTCTACACAGCGTGTGACTGAATACACACCACTGTGCTTTAGCCAAAGCTGCCCCAGGCAGCAAGCGTAGCGTCTTCCTCTCGGGGTGGCACTGGGGGAGCCGTAGAAGCAGACGCGTGGAAGGTGACGGCGCTGGCGAGCCTCGTCCTGTGTGCTTGGTCCCAGGCTGAGCTGTGGCCCCTACAAAGTCCATGCACCCACTTTCTAAGCCCCAGGAGCTCGGAACAGGACTGGAGGCGCTGCCCGGAGAGAGACGACTGAGGCTTAGTGAGGTCACCAGCGGAGCCCTGACTCCACAAGCCCGGTGTCCTCCCCGGGACACAGACTCGCGGGGGGAAGACGCAGAGGCTACAGCCCAGGAGGGAAAGCCGCCCACATCTTGGCTCCAGACCTCCAGCGTCCACCGCCATGAGACGGCCGCTTCCTGCTGGTCAAGCCCCGGTCTGCGTTTCCATGTGCAGAGGGCGCAGGCCACAGCCGGCCAGCACTTTGTCTTCGGAGCACAGCGACACCAGAACTCAGTGCTATGTTCAAAATGCCCCACTTCCTGGCTTCCGCCCTGCTTTTCCGCTTGTCTCTGGGCGTCACAGTGAGCCGTCACTGAATGTGCGGGGACAAGACCCCCTGTGCGACAGAGGGGATACTGCAGTCAGAGCAGGCTGGCCGCCCCTTCCAGGGGCAGCGTGTCGGGAGGGGGCTCCAAGTCCGCACACGTGGGCAGGGGAAGGGCTCCACCGCCTGATCCCTCCCAGGCCCCGTCAAGCCACCGCCTCTTACCACCCCGGTGTCCTCGGTTGTCAAATGGCAGCGACCAATACCCAGTGTGTCCAGTGAAGGCTTCTCAAAGGTTCACTTATTTATTGGAAAGGCAGAGTGACAGAGAGAGGGCGCTCCCGTCCACTTGCTCATTCGCCACTGGCCAGGTCAGGCCCAAGCCAGGAACCTGGAGCTCCAGCTGCGTATGCACGGGGGTGCAGGGCCATGCACTGGGGCCAGCGTCCACTGCTTCCCCAGGCCACAGCACAGAGCTGGATCGGAAGTGGCTCTGACTCCGTGACATTTCTACAAAACTTCGTGTGTTAGTTGGGGATGCTCTAGAACCTACCCTGGGCGCTCCAGATTCTGCCCGATTTCTCTCGACGAGGAAGCAGGCGTGGAGGGATCGACCCCTGGGATCCGAGTCTGGGCAGGAACCCAACTTCCTCAGCTGTTAGTCAGGACTGGGCTCTCCTGAGACACAGCATCAGTGTCATCTGCATGTCCCACTGCAAAGATGCATGGGTCCTACAAGCACATGTACAAACACACGGCGCTGACGCTGGCATATGCCATTCAATGAGATCCCTAAGAAGTGCATGGGTCCTACAGGCATCTGTACAAACACATGGCGCTGCCGTTGGCATACGCCATTCAGTGAGATCCCTAAGAAGTGCAGCTCTAAGACCCTTTACGTAGGCACAGAATATCTGTCATACATGTAGACATATTTATGTGTCTCTCTCTATTTATATATAAAACCAGGAACCTGGTGCCTTCTCACCAGTGGAAGCGGCATCCGTGACCCTGACCCAACGCCCAAGTGAAACAGGCAACGCCCCTTGCGCTCCTCGCAGGAGAGCCGGCCCCCGCCGCAGACCCTGGCTGTGCACGCCCTGCACTGAGTCGGGCGAAAGGTCCCAGTCCAGCTGCTGCGTGATTCACCCATATCCCTGTGCAGACAAGGGGGCTCCCGACAGTCTGTGGGAAAAGCTGAATGTAAAGAAGTCTAGTGTGAAACCTTCTTAAATCCATAGTTCTTCAACTTTTTAAATTTTACTCACACTTGTACATACTTATGAATGGTGTGACAGTGCACGGAACAATGTGTGCGATCAAACCACGCCAATCAGTGTTCCCCTGCTCTGACACTGCCTCCTGACCGGAAACCTGGGGCTCGGACAACGCATGGCAGTCCCTGTGCACCCGTCCCTCCACCGTGCTGGTGGCACCAGGGGCTTGGTCCTTTCCCCTAATTGATTTGGAACCCATCATTCACGCCCCCTCTGCCCTCCCCCTACTGCTCTAAGCCTCTAGTGATCACTATGTTCAGATTGAGGTCTTTCGGCTTCCACGGATGAGGGAGACCACGCACTGCGTGGGTTTCTGTGTCTGACTGATTTCACTCAACAGGATAAGCCCCGGTTCCGCCTGTCCTGCTGCGGATGGCAGAACTGCATCCCCCTTCATGGCTGAGCCGTGTTCCGTTGCGTGTGCACCGTGTGTTCACCCGACAGCCGGCGCCTGGGTTGGCTCCGCTTCCTGGTTATTGTGAACGGTGTGGTGGTAAACATGGCGGAGCAGGCATGATTCACGCCGTTTGGATTTACAAGCAGTGGTCCTGTCGCTGGGTTTTCAAGGAATCTCCGACTGTTTCCATACCGTGAGAGTTGCCCTCCCCTCGGCCTCCCGGCAGCCCTTACTTCCTGTCTTTCTGACAACAGCCGTTCTGACTGGGGTGTGGGGCTAGCACTGTGGCTTTGATTTGCTTTCTCCTGGTGGCTGGCCTCCCGAGTGTGGTTTTCCTGTATGTGTTGGCCATTAGTACTCCTTGGAGATCTGTGCGGGTCCGTGGCCTGCCTCAGCTAGCGTGGTTGTTTTTGTGGAGGTTTGTGAGTTGTTGATGCATCCTGGATAGCAATCCTGTGTCAGGAAGTATTTCACCCTCTCCTGTCTGATGTGGCCTCACTGCTCAGTGCTTCCTCCTGTCTGGTTTTGCTTTTCTGGCCTACAGTTCTAGGGTTTTATCAGAAAAGTCATTGCCTACACCAACGTCTTGGAGTATTTCCACGACGTGTTTTTCTGTCAGTCTCATGATGTCAGTTCTTAAGTTTGGGTGTTGATGCATCTTGAGTTTAATTTTGTATATGATGAGGAGTAAACAATCTGATTTAATTTTACATATTTCTGTCCAGTTTTGCCAGTGCCATTTATTGAAAAGGAAACCCTTTCTTCTGTGTCTATTCTTGTCAAAAATCAGTTGCTGTATGTATATGGATTAATTACTGGGTTTTATATTTTGTTCCATTGATCTATGTGCTATGTGTACCATGCTGTTTTAATTACTGTAGCTTTGTAATATGCTCTGAGATCAGGTATTGTGATCTCTCCAGCTTTGATTTATTTATTTTTTTAGCTCAGGACCCTTTGGCTATTCTGGGTCTTTCACGGTTCCTTAAGAATTTGGAGATTTCTTTTCTAATTCTGTAAAGAATGTCATTGGTAATTTGGTGGGCATTGCACTGAAACTATAGATTGATTTAGATTGATTTATATAGTATGGAGACTTTAGCAATATTAAGTCTTCCAATCCATGAACATGGTATATCTTTCCCATTTTTAGGCGTCTTCTGTAATTTCTTTCATCAGGGATTTATAATTCCCATTGTAGAGCCTCACACTTCCCTGGTTAAACACATTGCTAAATGTTGTATTTTCAGGTCGTTGTTGTGAATGGGACTTCTTTCTTTAGCTCCTTTCGTTAGATCATTACTGATACACAGAAAAGCCAGCACTTCTGTTGTTGGGTTTGTACCCCGCGGCGTCACTGGGTTGGTCTCTTAGCTCTGACAGCTGACAGTGGAGTTGCTCAGGTTTCCCACGCACGATGTCTCCCTGAACATGAAGGTCTCCTCTCCAGCGGGATGCCCCTTCCTGCCCTCCCCCAACTGCTCTCGCTGGTTCTCCCAACACCGCATCGAACACGGGTGGTGAACACTGACTTGTGTATCTGGTTCTACCTCCACATGGATCATGGATGGTGAACGTGGACTTGCGTGTCAGGTTCTGGCTCCACACGGATCATGGATGGTGAACGTGGACTTGCGTGTCAGGTTCTGGCTCCACATGGATCACGGGTGGTGAACGTGGACTTGAGTGTCAGGTTCCAGCACCACATGGATCACGGATGGTGAACATGGACTTGCGTGTCAGGTTTCAGTGCCACACAGATCACGGGTGGTGAACGTGGACTTGCATGTCAGGTTCTGGCTCCACACGGATCATGGATGGTGAACGTGGACTTGCGTGTCAGGTTCTGGCTCCACATGGATCACGGGTGGTGAACGTGGACTTGAGTGTCAGGTTCCAGCACCACATGGATCACGGATGGTGAACGTGGACTTGCGTGTCAGGTTCTGGCTCCACACGGATCATGGATGGTGAACGTGGACTTGCGTGTCAGGTTCTGGCTCCACACGGATCATGGATGGTGAACGTGGACTTGCGTGTCAGGTTCTGGCTCCACATGGATCACGGGTGGTGAACGTGGACTTGAGTGTCAGGTTCCAGCACCACATGGATCACGGGTGGTGAACGTGGACTTGAGTGTCAGGTTCCAGCACCACATGGATCATGGATGGTGAACGTGGACTTGCGTGTCAGGTTCTGGCTCCACACGGATCATGGATGGTGAACGTGGACTTGCGTGTCAGGTTCCGGCACCACATGGATCACGGATGGTGAACGTGGACTTGCTTGTTGCATTCTAGCTCCGAGAGAAAACACTTTCGGTTTTCCCACATTCGGCACAGCACTGGCTGTGGGTCCATCGTGGTCTTTAGTGTTTTGGGAACCGTTTCTTCTGTGGCGAAGCTATGGAGAGCTTTTAATCACGAGGGGACGTTGGATCTCACCAGTGTCTGCAGCTGACGTGGTTGCACAGTTTTGTTTTTCATTCTGTGGATGCTGGACCACTGGCGTCCCTGGGATAAGTCCCACTTGATCGTGATAATGATCTTTCAACGTTTTATTGAGGACTTTGCAGTTATGGTCATCAGTTCTGTTTGGGTTGTACCTTTGGTTTAAAACAACACAATATTTTTTCACAATGCACATTTTCCTTGAACTTTTTGAAGACGCCTCATATAGAACTTTTTGAAGACGCCTCATATAACGTGCTTGGTTTGAGAAAAGCCTCTAGATGATGTAGAAAGGTAATTTATATGGCATCGCCATTGTCAGCAACCTGAGTGAGCCGTAGCCTGCTGAGAAGTCCGGGACGAGCCCTCCTGTACCGACGAGGGGAGACCAGACAGCGTCGTGTTTCTTCACAATCCCCCGTCACCTGTGCAGGTGGGCACTGCATTCTCCCTCAACAGATCCAGCCCGGCCAAGGCTGATGGCAGTGTGGTGACCGAGGTTGAGCTCTGGACGTCTCGTACATCGCACTCGGCCAGGATTTTGGGAAAAGGGGCTCTCACCACCCTGCGCCGAGTGGAAGATGCAGAGTTGAACGCCCTGGGATGGCTCCCTGCCGCACGCCCCCAGCTCCCCTCCGGCTGCCCTGGTGACCAGCTCCCTCTTCCTTGAACTGCGTTTCTATTTAGCTCTGCAGCCAGCCACGACTTGCTCAGTTTCTCCAGGTAAGGAATTAGCCGGTGCCGCTAATCTTTCTGCAGAGAGAGTGATCATGATTTTGCGGTTCTGGCAAACCACACAGTCGCCCCGAGCCTGAGGCCATTAGAACAAACCCAGCTCAGGCCTGGAGGATCTGTGTCCACTTCCCACGTTCAGGACGGATCTCCCGGGTGCTGCACCCGGAACCAGTGTTAGCCCTAATGAGAGCGTAAGTCAAGGTGGCTTTCAAAGGACGGCTACCACACAGGTAAGAAACTGGGTTTAAAGAACTCTTAAAACGTGAATGTGTAAGAACTCAGTTACTTGAGATTCACCCACGTGTATCCCGGGCCCAGCTGGAGGGCGCAAGGGACCTGTGTCAGGCGTCTCTGCTGGCATCAGCACAGCTGGGAGCGCTTCTGGAAGCCACAGTGCAAGCAACAAAGGCCACCGCGAGCCAGCGGACCGCACGGTCGCACAGGCCGCGTGGTGCTGGGCCCGGGCTGCCTGCTCCCCACGGCCCCCAGAGCATCACCGAGCAAGCAGGCCCAGATGCCGAGGGACTCGCCCGGGAAGTACTGCTGCGCTCGCTGCCTTACGGAAACACGGGGGTCCCGATCAGTCTGAGGAGCAAGGCCCCAGGGACAAGTCGGGTCCCCGCTGTGCACCCGGTGAGAGCAGGCTTTCCCTGTGGGACGCAGTGTGGACCGAGCCTCCTCCCTGATGCAGCCTCCCCATGAATGAGGGTCCCTGGGGTCCCAGCGATGCAGGCAGGGCTCTGGCCGCTAAGGCCAACGACTGGCTCGCAGCCCGGTGGATCGAGCCAGGTTATTCCCAGAAGCCTGGAGACAGCAGCAGTCACTCAGCAAACACAGCAGGGGCCGCAGGGGGAGGACCCCGCTCCCTCCCCTCCCCTCCCCTCCCCTGCAGTCCCAAGATAACAGCAGGGGCCACAGGGGGAGGACCCCCACCCCCTCTTCTCCCCTCCACTCCCCTCCCCTGCAGCCCCACAATGCACGCAGCTTCCTTCCAGGGCCAAGAGAGGCTCCTCTGTTTCCCTCTGCACCTCCGGGGCAGAAGCCTGGATGACAAAGTCGCAGGCTTTGAGGACTGATCGAGGACTTGAGAAATATAAGAAGACATCACAGGGCTGGCGCTGTGGCGCAGCAGGTTAACGCCCTGGCCTGAAGCGCCGGCATCCCATATGGGTGCCTGTTCCAGCCCGGCTGTTCCACTTCCAATCCAGCTCTCTGCTGTGGCCTGGGAAAGCAGTGGAAGATGTCCCAAGTCCTTGGGCCCCTGCACCCACGTGGGAGACCCAGAAGAAGCTCCTGGCTCCTGGCTTCGGATCGGTGCAGCTCCAGCCATTGTGCCCATTTGAGAGAGTGAATCAGCAGATGGAAGACCTCTCTCTCTCTCTCTCTCTCTCTCTCTCTCTCTCTGCCTCTGCCTCTCTGTAACTCTGCCTTTCAAATAAATAAATAAATCTTAAAAAAAAAAAGTCACCAATGACCCCCCCCCCCCGACAGCATAGCTGAGTCCAGGGACTTGAGCATTTTAAGTTTCCATTTTCAATATTGTTTAGGACAAATACTAAAAAAAAATTTAAATTAAAAATATTTTAATATTTTTTAACATAGGGTGGAATTGGGGGGAGGAGCGAGAGCCGGTCTTCTGAAATAAGACAGCAGACCCCAGGAATGACAAGGCGCCCGGAAACCTAGGGGGCCGGGCGCTAAAGCCACCGAGTGGTTAGGGACGTCGGTGGCCGCTGCAGTGGCCGTGATCCGCGCCGGGAACTGGCATTTCTGAGTGAGGCTTATTGCTTCAGTTGTGCCAAGTGCAATTCAACCCCACCTCCAATCCCACCCGTGCCGTCTCCGTCCTGCAGCGACTGGACAATCCCAGGCCACCGTGGGAGGCGGGCAGTCACGTTGCACTGAAGCTGTGAAGCTCCTAGGTTTGCCGGCCGAGGCAGCCTCTCGAGGGTACGAGCACCGCGCGCCTGACGCCCGCCCTGGTGAGGACACACAGGCGCTGGGCAGAAGCACTGGGCGCGGGGCTCTCCCGCAGGATCACTCACTTCCAGGGCAGAGCCCGACCCGAGCGGAACCACTCACGGAGCCCTGACAAAGTCCCTCCTCGCAGTGTGCAGATGCGGACGGAGCACAGGAGATTAACAGTCGGTGGGTGTCGGCCGCGGGGAGCGCGGGAGGAAGCACTGGAGGAACTGGGAGAGAAGTGGATTCCTTTGATTGCTGCCTCTTGCTTTTTAATGTTCTCAGCAAACGGCTGCATCTTTCAGAGTCTCTCAAGGATTTCGAGATGAAAAGCGAGGTTTTATCTGTGCATGTGTATAAGCAGTGGAAAACTCCCGAGACCAAAACCTACAGGCAATTCAAATAAACTAAATCCGATCAAGGTAATATCAATGCCAGAATTAGAAGAAAACCCAGAGAGAATATCAATAACAACATTAAAACAGCAGGTTTCAACCGGAATCAATAGGCAGAATAAACAGAAAAAATTAAGTCACAAAGTGTTAGTAGATAAAAGCTCCCCACTCATTAAAATTCTGTTTGTCTTTGTGTGTCTTTTTATCAATGTACCTATATATCCATACAAGTGTGTCAAAGTTTGTAGTGTGAGAGAGTGATGAAATAATCTAATTAATTTCCGGTGTCATTCTACATATTTCTTTCAAGTTAAAGCTGCAATATTAATAATGGTGTGCAGTTTAATAAAATATCTTTATGTCCTATTAACTCATATACCAGCTTGTTAGAAAAGCCACTTTCTATCAAATAGCTAAACTTCAAAAGAGCTTGGCTTTGATCAGAAAAAAAAATCAGGTTCATTCCATTTGTACTGAGTAACCTCCCTCAGCTTCCCGGGAAGGCAGCTGCGTGGAGCGGCTGGAGCTCATGCAAGGTATTCCAGTGGGGAAAACAGCAAAGCAGAGACGGCCCGGGCGGGGAGGGGGCACTGCCGGAGGAGCTGGCTGAGCTGGGGGCCTGGCCTCGGCGCAGGAGCCCCCAGGCCAGCAGCGGGCCCGCCCACCCAGCCACAGCGCCGTCCTTGGCCAGGTCTCACCTCCTCTCCCGGACACCTTGGTGCAGCTGGTGCCGAGATCCTCGTTCCGGTAGCAGCGGTGCCGCCACCCCGGCCGCGGAGGCTGGGCCAGTCGCTCTGGTCCCCCTCCCAGGCTCGGAGCCGCCCACACTCTCTGCTCCGTCTCCACGGCTGGCCAGCGCCTGGCACCATGCTGGAGTGTGCAAACCCTGGACCACTGCAGGCGGTGGGGGTCGACACTGGGGGTCTGCAGACTCTCCTGTTGGCCTAGCGGCTGAAACAGAAGCTAAAAACTCACCCGGCTTTTAATTCCAGGTTTCAGTGTTTGCTCTCTGCCCAAAAGAGGCTCCACACACACCTGCTCTCCTGGGAGCGCATCGAAGGGTCAAGGGTCATGGGGAGAGGAATGTGGGCAGAGCCCACCTGAGCCGCAGGAGCAAGGCGGGCTCTGCCTTTGGTCCGAGCGCCTTCTCCCACGCCTGCCCTGCCCCACCTGCCCGGCAGCTGCCCCTGGGAAGAGCTGTGTGGCATGCGTGGCCCTCGGGCTCAGCTCCTGGTAGACACGGCATCCCCGGGGACTGGACGGCACGGAGGCCTCCTGGAGGTGAGACAGCGTCCAATCAGCCAGGGCATCGTCTCCCGTGCTCCCAGCCCGCTGCTGATGGCGTCACGGCTCCCAGCCATGGGAGGCTGAGGACAAACCACTGGGTCTGGGTCTGCCTTGGGGCCAGGGTTGTGGGGGAGGGGTGGCGAGTTTCTGGCTCTTTAGATTTGTGAGAGGGACCCTCGGGGGCAGCGAGGCCAGACCCTCTCCAGGGCACCTTATCCTGGGCCAGCAAGCGGCTCCAAGGCTCCTCCCAGGCCGGGGAGAGTGGCTCACTGTGGCCCTGGGTGTCCCCAGGGAGGGCCTCCCCGACTCTCCCGGTGCCCGTGTCCTGAGGCCCGCTCACCCCCGGTGTGTGTGTGAACACATCCCAGTGCCCCTCGGCCAACAGGCTTTGTCCCTGGCCAATGGGAAGGAGTTTGCATCCAAGGAGACGAGATTCGGTGGCCAGGGAGGGAAGCCTGCAGCAGCCGCCAGCCCCAAGAACAGGAGCAAAGATCCTGGAGAAGCCCCGGGAAGGGACGACGGCCGTGGTCCTGGACCACGTAGAGCTGTGCAGGTCTCCTGCTCAGAGGCTCGGCCTCTGAAACTCGCGACCACGGCATCTCCCAGTTCCCCCTGGGAGAACACGGCCCCCCCACGGTGCACCCTGGCCAGCACCCTCAGAGCCCAGCACCTAGAGGTGCTGTGGTGGTGGGAAATGCTTCCAGAAAATTCTGGAGCACGAGCCCCCTGGGTGTGGGGTAGGAAGCGTGTTTCCCAGGGTGGCCCACACGTGCACGAGTCGTCGTTTCTGCAAATGCGCTGTCCAAGGGGCCTCTCTCTGGACATTTTTGTTCCTCCCAGCTTTTCCCCTCCTCCTGATTCTTCTGTTCCGGAGCCCCGAGCATCGGACCCCCAGCTCCTGGAAGTCGTCTCCCAGAGGGAGGCTGGGAGCAGGACGCCCGGATGCACGGTCCAGCCACACCTCTCCGGTGTCACGGTGGCCAAAGGAGCCTGGGTGCACCATCCCTAAAGGGTTTTTCCCAGGATGCAAATTTTTGCTCAACTGTTTTTCACCCGTGGAGAGGAACGGTTGACACAGCAGGTGGCCCCTGGGAGAGTGACTTGGGTCCCCTGCAAGAGTGTGGAGCTCATTGGGGTGTCACAGTCGGAAGGGCAGGGGACCGGGGTTTTGCTGGCTACTAGGGCTGCAGCCCAGGGAGGGGCTGAGACCCCAGAGGAGGCGCTTGGCCAGCAGCACCCTCCGACCCCCAAGCCTCCCGCTTGGCTTGTCCCTGCAGGGCCCCAGTGGACTCACACCTGCTGGCATGGCCGCCCCGCGCCTGCTGTGGGCGGGTGCCACTCCTGCCCCGGGGGCGGTGCCGCACCTGCGGGCTTCCTCTTCCAATAACTGGTGCAAAGCTGCGGAACCTTGGAACGGAGTCGGGTCACGCGTTTCTGAAGCTGCTCGAGTCGCAGATTATCGACGTCAACTTCCTCGTCACAGAAACGCAGGCACAGGCAGGGTCACCTTGTGTGTGTGGACCGGAGCGACTGTCACGGGCACACCACCAAAGGAGACCCCCACTCCACTTCCAGATGCGCTCTCTGCCTCCTCCCTCAGACCCTCAGCGCTGTCTCTAACAGGAGCAGGTGCCAGCCCCTCCTCCAAGCGATCGTGTCTCCCCTGCCTTTGAAGGTCTTCATCGCACGAGGCCTCCACGTGGCTTCTGTCTGTTTCCGTGATCGGTGAGACACAGTTCCGACTGATTTCTTTCCGGTGAAGCCAGAAGCGCCTCCTGAGAGTGCTGGGGGGGGTTGGGGGCTGGTGGAGGCTTGGCTGGACCCCGGGGGCAGCTTCCCGGGGTCCCTGCCTCTGCTCTCGCTGCTTCTCCCCGCGGTTTACAGACTGGAAGCTGGGTACCCCAGCCCCCCACAGCCACCTCCATCTGGAGACCCACACACTCTCAGCCCGGTCAGAGCGTGGCTGACTCCAAGTGGCTCAGATGCGTTCCAAAGAAAACCACACTGGCCAGGGCACAGCCCGTCCAAGTCAAATCCTGCATGTGACAAGAATTAAATAAAGGAAGTTCTCTCAGAAAGAAAACAGTGGCAAAGTTTCTGCAAACACTGTTTCCCAAGCCCACGGAGATTAAGTGGAGCTGAACCCTTATCTAGCGTGTGACACGGATGACAGGGCTGGTTCCTGGGGCGCAGTCGACACTCACAGCCCATCAAGCTCATCAGGGCACCGGTGCTACTTGGAAGGCCCCGTGCCAGGCCTCACAAGCCCGGGCCGGGCTCATGCAACCACTGTCCTTCCGAGTGGCTTCCCACGCGGGTCAAGAACACTCAGAGCTGAGCATGTTCTCCACGAGGAGCTCCGTGGGCGTTCCATCTCTCGCCCTGATGGGGTGCAAGGACACAGACACACCCAGGGTGGGCGCCACGTTCCCTCCGGCACAGGTCCAGCCAAGAAGGGCGGGCGGCCACCCTCTGAGCGGTGCGTGCTGTGACGGTGTCTCTGAACTTGACCTTAGCTCAGTATTTCAAAACAGCTGGTAGGGAGAAGTTTACGTGTTCCCAGCACAAGGAAGCGGTGACTGTCAGAGAGGGGACAGGGGCACCGATGCCCTGAAGTGCTGGTCTCACTTTGTGCGTGGGTACAAGAGGCCGTCAAAAGCTTACAGGGAAATGCGATTACGACGCAAGTTTACTCTGGTGGAGGAAATGACAGCCATGCAGTTTTGTTCACAATACACATTGCTCATGGATTTTTTTGAAGAACCCGCCAATCGGAATATGACACAGTAGTCCATGAATATTACAATTAGATGTGTCAATTAAAAATAGAGGTATTAAAAGCAAAAAGCATATTCACGTATAGAATACATTTTGTTGTCTGCTTTATCCACGATCCAAGGTAGAGAATGTGGCCCTGGAGAAAGCAGGCGACCAGCCTGTGTGCAGCCCCCAACCCACTGAGACAGTGCACAGCAAGTACACATGTGTGACGTGTGCAGCCCTCGACCCACTGAGACAGTGCACAGCAAGTGCACATGTGTAACGTGTGCAGCCCTCGACCCACTGAGACAGTGCACAGCAAGTACACATGTGTGACGTGTGCAGCCCTCGACCCACTGAGACAGTGCACAGCAAGTACACATGTGTGACGTGTGCAGCCCTCGACCCACTGAGACAGTGCACAGCAAGTACACATGTGTGACGTGTGCAGCCCTCGACCCACTGAGACAGTGCACAGCAAGTGCACATGTGTTACGTGTGCACCTCTTCCAGCCCTCACACACAGAGTTCACTCACGTGGACACCCACGGAGGTGTACCCCAGGGGCCAAGGGAAGCGCGACCCCATGCCTGCGCACGCCCCCTGGCAGCCCAAGGTGCGCCCTGCCCGCCTGGCCTCACTCCCCACCTCACGGTTCCTCCTGCTCACCTGCTTCTCAGCCCACACAGACATAGCTTGAGGTCCTTTAGGAAGCAGGCTCTCTGCAGCTGGCTGAAGTCTGCCGTTAGGCCACCCCTTGGGACACACACAACCCATAGGGGTCCCAGCTGCGAGGCTTCTGATCCAGCCCCCTGCTAGTGCCCCTGGGGGGCCCTTGGGTCCCTGCCACCCTCAGCGACACCCAGGTGGAGCTCTTGGCTCCTGACTTCAGCCTGGCCCAGCCCTGGCTGTTGCTAGCATTTGGAGACTGAACCAACAGATCTCTCCCTCCCTCCCTCCCTCCCTCCCTCCCTCTCTCTCTCTCCCTCCCTCCCTCCCTCCCTCTCTTTCTCTCTCTTTCTCTCTCTCCCTTTCTCTCTCTCTCTCCCTCTCTCTCTCCCTCTCTCCCTCTCTCTCTCCCTCCCTCCCTCCCTCTCTCTCTCTCCCTCTCTCTCTCTCTCTCCCTTTCTCTCTCCCTCTCTCTCCCTCTCTCTCTCTCTCTCCCTTTCTCTCTCTCTCTCCCTCTCTCTCCCTTTCTCTCTCTCTCTCCCTCTCTCTCCCTTTCTCCCTCTCTCTCCCTCTCTCTCCCTTTCTCTCTCTCTCCCTCTCTCTCTCCCTCTCTCTCCCTTTCTCTCCCCCCCCCATTTCAAATAAATAAATCTTTAAAACAGACTCTGAAACCCGAAAGGCTCCCAAAGCCCAGACTCCTCCAGTGCTGACATTCCACACCTGACCCCTGTAACAAGTTGTCAAAACACAGGTGCGACGAACATTTGCAAAATTACCTTCAGGCACCTGCGTGAGATGCACATGAAACCTAAATGGCGTTCATGTTAAGACTTGGTCCCACCCCGAGGTGTCTTATGTAGATGCAAATGTTACAAAATCTAACAAAATGCAAATGTTACAAAATCTAACAAAACCTCCAGCGCTCCCGGGCTTCAGCGTTTGCACAGACGGCGCTCAGCCTCTGCGGGGACCTGGGTCTCACACTCGGCTCGGCTCCCTGGGTTCCCTCCAAGGCCTGTGCAGTCCACGAGGCCACCATCTCCTGCTCCACACACGCCGCTGAAACACGGGCAGCCCCGGGAGCTCCTAGCAGCCGACTGGCAGCAGAGAAACACGAGCACCCCAGGTAGACCAGGAGACAGACCTGAGGCCCCAGGA
The DNA here is from genome assembly GCF_964237555.1 of Oryctolagus cuniculus. Lineage (NCBI taxonomy): Eukaryota > Metazoa > Chordata > Mammalia > Lagomorpha > Leporidae > Oryctolagus > Oryctolagus cuniculus. The sequence goes on along the minus strand of NC_091445.1, from coordinate 95,793,893 downwards.
CACTCAGACCCGCCCAGCTCTGGGTCCGCCGCTGGCACGCTTAGCCGTGACCCCTCACCCAGTGTTTCAGGATCCTGAGAGCACAGGACTGCTCCCCTTCTGCCCCAGCTCCCTGCTGACGCGCCTGGGGAAGCAGCGGAAGATGGCACAAGTGCCTAGGCCCTTGCTACTCATGTGGGAGACCCGGATGGAGCTCCTGGCTCCTGGCTTTGGCTAGTCCTGGAAGCTGCAGCCATTAGAGTGGAAATTCTCTCTCCCTGTCTCTCTTCTCTGTAACTCTGCCTTTCAAGTAAATAAACGCATCCTGAAAACAATTAGAAGAATAAAAAGTGCACTCGCACGCTTCTGGAACATTCCTGCGGTCATTGGGGTTACGTCACCGTCACCCCCCCCCCAGTGCCTTCTCTCCCAGGGCCAGCATCCTCACGCAGGTCATCGCGGGCTGTCCCCTGCCTCAGCTGTCCTGGCTTCACCGAGGACTGAGCCTGAGGGGTTTCCAATCTGCAGATCGGCGGGGGGGGGGGGGGGAACCTTCCTGGAGAACTTGAACATGCTCCTCCGTGTCCTCTCTCCCTGCGTAAGGGCTCAGATACTGGACAAAAGACTCAGTTAGCACGAGAAAAGGAAAGCGCATTTCAAATCCGTGGTTTCTAGGACAAGGAGGTCCCCACGCCAGGATAAACCACCTTCCCCTGCAACCCCAACACCTGTCTCAGCTCACACTGGGAAATCAAACCCAAAATGCAAATATGGGCGGCCGGTGCTGTGGCAGAGCAGGCACAGCTGCTGCCTGCAGTGCTGGCATCCCATATGGGCACCGGTTCGAGTCCCGGCTGCTCCACTTCTGATCCAGCTCTCTGCTATGGCCTGGGAAAGCAGTAGAAGATGGCCAAAGTCCTTGGGCCCCTGTACCTGCATGGGAGAGCTGGAAAAAGCTCCTGGCTTCAGTTTGGCCCAGCTCCGGCCGTTGTGGCCAGTTGGGGAGTGAACCAGTGGATGGAAGACCTCTCTCTCTTTCTCTGCTCTCTCTCTCTGTTTAACTCTGACTTTCAAATAAATAAGTAAAGCATTAAAAAAAAATGCAAGCCCTGTGCCATGGCTCACTTGGCTAATCCTCTGCCTGCAGCACCAGCACCCCGGGTTCTAGTCCCAGTTGGGGTGCCAGATTCTGTCCTGGTCGCTCCTCTTCCAGTCCAGCTCTCTGCTGTGGCCCGGGAGTGCAGTGGAGGATGGCCCAGGTCTCTGGGCCCTGCACCTGCACCCGCATGGGAGACCAGGATGAAGCGCCTGGCCCCTGGTTTCGGATCGGCGCAACGCACCAGCTATAGCAGCCATTTGGGTGGTGAACCAACGGAAGGAAGACCTTTCTCTCTGTCTCTTTCTCTCTCTCACTGTCTAATTCTGCCTGTGGAAAAAAAGGCAAATATGGGAAATGAGGAGCCCCAGCCGGAGGTACCTGCTGCTTATGCCCAGTGGGAGGGGCTTCCTTCGCCAAAGAGGCTGCCATTAGGGAAAGGGAACTCCCTGCTTCTTTGCTAACCAAGCTAAGAACCTGAATCCGAGGTAGAATTGACGCCTCCCACTGCAGCCTGTCCGTGAATTTGTATGCACTCGGGATTCTGACGTCAACCGGGAAGCAGCCCACCGAGCCCTTCCCGTCCTAGTCAGTCTGGACCTCAGGCGGTCCTTGGCAGGACACTCTGCCTGGGACACCTGCTCCACCAGGACGAGTCCAGGGACAGCAGGCCAAACACCCCCTCTCCTCGCCCTCCCAGGCCATCACGCCCACAGGGTGCTCAGCGTTCCCGGCGGACCAGGCGCAGGTGTGGTGGGTTTCCTGGATTCCACAGTTTCACAGCTGCTGACTCGAAGCCACCTTCTCTTTCCACGGGAAGAGAGTGAGGCTCGGACAGGGCCAGCTTCCCAGGAGAGCGAGACCGCCTAGGCGACACCTGCCCGTGGGGAAGCCAGGGCGTGTCCAGCGCATCAAGGCACAGGTGTCCACAGTGGCGCAGCCGCGCGCAGGACCGGGGCGTGTCCAGCTCCTCACGAGAGGATCAGAGATGGGTGGGGGGCAGTGGAGGCGTGGCCGTGGTACCCTGAGTGCTGGCGTCTTCTCTCCCTGTCCTCTCTGGCTCTGTACGTGACCGTGAGGCTGATGGTGACACGCCCGAGTCGCCCAGTGCGCGCGTGTAAGAGCGGTCCCGGGTCGCCCAGTGCGCTGGTGTAAGGGCGGTCCCGAGTCGCCCAGTGTGCGCGTGTAAGGGCGGTCCCGGGTCGCCCAGTGCGCGCGTGTAAGAGCGGTCCCGGGTCGCCCAGTGCGAGCGTGTAAGGGCGGTCCCGGGTCGCCCAGTGGGCACGTGTAAGGGCTGTCCCGGGTCGCCCAGTGCGCTCGTGTAAGGGCTGTCCCGGGTCGCCCAGTGCGCTCGTGTAAGGGCTGTCCCGGGTCGCCCAGTGCGAGCGTGTAAGGGCTGTCCCGGGTCGCCCAGTGCGCATGTGTAAGGGCTGTCCCGCGTCGCCCAGTGCGCATGTGTAAGAGTGCTCCTTGCAGCCTGGGTGAAGCCTCCGCCACCTGCGGAGACCCAGACGCGCGGCTCCCAGGCGCAGCTGCCCCGTGGCCTGCCGCCCGCCCACGAAGCTTTGGACAGGCATCAGCTCTCAAGGTTCTCCTCTTGACCCTGGGCCGCACTTCCTTCTACACCGGGCAGAGTGCCATGACACTGGCCATGCGGCACCATCAGTCCCTGTAGAACTGGCCCCAAGAGCAGAGTCCCGAGGAACCCCAGCTGTGCCGAGGTGAGAAGTCACCCAGACGGCCCGGCAGCCTCGGGTCCCTTGCTCATCCCCACCGTGTGCACATCACAGCACGTGACGACTGCTCTGCGCCCTGCTCGGGGACTGGGCTGAGGGGCCCTCGCCCCTGCCCCACAGCTGCAGTAACCCCAGGAGCTGCGGACCACGGCCTAACTCCTGGACCCACCTGTCCCTGCAGGACAGTCCCCACACAACCCCCACCAAGGGCCTGGGAGCTGCCCAGCCACCCTGAGCACCTCTGGCCCTAGAGCCATGTTCTCTGATGACATGGGACACTCCACAGTGGGTGGAGAGGAGGAAGAAGCGTCAGCTGCCCAACAGGGGGCCACGCTTAGCCCTGAGTGGCTCCCCAGGAAAACCTCACTCAGCCAGGCCCAGCTGTGTAGCTGTGAGGAGGAAGGAGTGCTGGGGCTGCTGATAACCGAGGCCCTGATGGTGGCCCTGGCAAGCCGCTTGGCCAGGCGTGGAGTGGGGGAGAGCATGGGGGGCAGACGCCCCCAGCACCTGCTGCTCATGCCCCAGCCTGCCCCCTCCCCCAGATCAGAGCTGTCTTGAGGGCATCCTGTTAGCCGTGCACCCAGCTCTGCTCCGGCGCCCGGTCTGCAGCGGGCACTCGGTGAGCCGAGCGGAGCGGGGAGGAAAGACTGGGCGAGCGTCCTGTCTGCAGACAGATGCCAACAGGAGTGCGCGTGAGGCTCTGGCTTCAGTAACCTGGGGTAGGTCTCTGTACTTACAGTGTGAGCTGTAAGTAGCATTTTTCCTGACATCCTCAAAGCACTGCTGGGCTTCAGAGCCCATGACTTGTTGATGGAAATGAGTTTGTAGAACCATTCCCTGGTTCATGAAATTAATGCCGGAAGCAGAGCCGGGAGTCGGTTCATGTCCGAGCTCAGGCACTTTTGGGTAGGACTGGGTTAGGGTTAGGCTGAGGCCCCTGCACTGGGCGCCCAGGAAGCCAGGTGTGTTGAGAGGACGGTGGCCAGTCCTGGGTCAGCACAATCCCCGGCTGTCGCCTGCCCACCCTGACTCCTGTGCTGCGAATGGAGAGCGCATCTCCCCTTTTCTAGGTCACTCGCTAAATCTGGACCCCGAGTTACACCTCCTAGGTTGTACTGGGGGATAGGAGCACTAAAATATTCAAGGCGTCACCTGCTCTGTAAGGACGGAGTCCGTGGAGTGACACCAGCACAGTGAGAGTCAGGTGCATGAGGGAGCAAGCCACCAACCCTGGTGATGCATGGTGGGGGAGGCTGAGCGCCCGGGAGCCTGGCGGAAGCCAGAGGCCACCTCACACCTGGCAGGGGTCAGGAGAGCAAGGCACACACATACACACACACTCATGCACAGATACAGGCACACTCACACACACATGCACAGATACATGCACACACATGCACACTCACACAGATACACACATGCACACATAGATACACACATGCATACTCACAGGCACACACACGTGCAGATACAAGCAGATGCATAAGACACCACACAGACACACACATGCACAGATACACACGCATGCACACTCACATACATCCATACACTCATGCACACACAGGCACACTCACAAGCACACACATGCGCACAGATTCAAGCAGATACATAACACAGTCACACAGACACACTCACACATAGATGCACAGATACACACACACACACACTCATGCACACACAGGCACATTGACACACACATGCATAGATACACACAGACACATGACACATGTGCACACACTCACAGATGCACACACATACACACTCACACTCCGACACTGACTGCTCACGTGTGCTCTCTGAGTAGAACTGTAGCCGCCTGTCCTGGCAGTGGCTTGAGAACCAGGTGCTGTGACCACGTGGGTTTATGACGTGGACAAAGCCAGCGCCAACACGAGGGAAACGCTTCATAAACATCCCTACCCTACCAGAGTAAAAGGGAACAGCCACAGGACACTCTGCAGAGAGTGCTGTGCTTGGTGAGCTGGGAGGAAGTGAGCAGGGGTGGTGCCGGCGTCCTTGCTCCTCCTGACAGCATCCTCCCTGGTGGCTCCGCTGATGTTGCTGCCTTTGTCACCCCCAGTTCGTAGCTGACCGAATGGTTCCGTGGTCCTTTGATTGGCACCCACACAGCTGACCTTGCAACATGCAGGTATCTACTGGGTCTTCATATTTTTTTTTAAATTTCTAAAGGTTTATTTATTTATTTGAAAGGCAGAGTAATAGACTGGAGGAGGAACACACACACAAACACACACACACACACAAGAGAGAGAGAGAGAGAGAGAGAGAGAGAGAGAATGAGAATCTCCCATCTTCCCATCTGCTGGTTCACTCCCCAAATGGCCACAACAGCTGGGACTGGTCCAAGCCAAAGCCAGGAGCCAGGAGCTCCACTCGGGGCTCCCATGTGGATAGCAGGGACCCAAGCACTTGGGCCATCATCAGCTGCTTTTCCAGGTGCGTTAGCAGGGAGCGGGATTGTAAGAGCAGCAGCCAGGACTCGAATCTGCAACCGTATGGGATGCTGTCATAGGCGGTGTTAACCCGCTTCACCACTGGGCAGGCCCCAAATGGCGCTTCATGCAGAAGGTAACAATATACTGAGGTCAACGTTTGCACAGCGCTGTGCCGACGGCCAGGAGCAGCTCACCTGCCCCTCACGGCAGCCCAGGAAAGCCCGTTCCACAGGTGAGGCAGCTGAGGCACGGCACAGGGCAGCGCCCTTTCCTCTCTAACCATGGCTTCCTGCCTCCAGCCCTCCCCACTCCCACCCCCCCACTTGCTCACATTTCTGCAGATCCGGAGAACTGAGCTTAAGAGACAGAGACAGCACTGGCGCTCCAGTGCCACGAGTACAGCTCTGGGAAGTCCCCGCCCCACCCCGGCTGAGCGAACCGGGCAACCAGCGACTCTCCTGATTCCTCGGAGCAGGGGGCTGCGGCCCAGAGGCAGGCAGGTGGGCACAGAGGGACAGCGGACGGAGCTGGGCCTCCACAGCAGCCGGAGCTGCAGCCGCCCGACCGCTGGGGCTCACGACCCCAGGTTTTGGGGGACTGACGTCAGTAATGCGGAATCTGCCTGGGCACTCCGTCCTGATCCCCAAGACCTCTCCCAGGGAGAACTGTGCGGGCAGAGGCTGACCCACTGCGGTTGCCTGAGAGCCTCGTTGGCCTGGGGAGGGGCGCCCAGCTGCAGCCCACTCTGGCCACCCTGTCGAGCTCAGGGGGAGGCGACTGAGCGCTCCTGTGATGTTCCCAGCCCCCAGCTGCAGGCCCAGTGCACTGCTCCCCTCCCACACCCCATGTCTGAGTCAGGACTGAGGTCTGTTTGCACCAATTCCGTTTGCCTCGGCTGCATACAGTGTGACCGGCTGCCAATCACAGGTGCTCCAAAGGCAAAAACAAAACAAAACAAAACAAAACAAACGCGAAGTCATTGAGCAAGCATCAGAGCTGACTCACGTGCGGAAATACCAGGCCAGAACTGTGAAGCAACTGTGATTAACACGCTGAGAGCTAAGGAGTGAAATAGACAGGAAGCAAGAAGACACGTGATGTGGGCCCCAAAATAGAAATTAGAAGAATTAAGAAAATACTAGAACTTGAAACTACCGTGTTGGAAATGAAGAATGCCTTTGATGGGCTCTTAGACTGCACTTGGCTGAGTGTCTCCTCACCACAACGAAATTCTCGCAAACACTGAATTGATGAAGAGACATAGGGAGCTCAGAGTTGGAGGTTCAAGCCCAAGGCCAGGCAGCCTTGGTGACTAGAGAGGGTGCTGAGCGTGCAAAGAGCAGAGAAGGGTTGCACCCAACTCAGCCCTTTATAACAAATCCTCCCAACAAGCCACCTCTGAAGGCACACCCCCCGTGACTAAGGGCCCCTGCCCACCCCCTAAGTGCTGGTGCTGGGTGAGGGTCTCTTGCTCGTTGCACCGTTGACCTGTGATTGAGGGCTTAACGTCCCACACGAACCCAGGAGGCTCGCGCTTCTCAGAGCACAGCACAGTGTTCACAGGAAAATTCACGCCACTGAATGTGTGTACTAAAACCAATAAAAGTATAAAGTTGGTAAATGAACAAGAGCAAATTTTATACAAAGTAAGCAAAATAGAAGAACTGACAAGCATTAGAGCAAAAGTCACTGAAATCAAAGAGAAAATGAACAGGGTCAAAGCCGCTTCTTTAAAAAGACCAATAAAACCAATAAACCCTACCCGAAGGAACTGAGAGGAAGAACACAGTCGCTAACATCAGAAGTAGACAGGACGCATCACCACGGACTTAGAGGAATGCTGGGAATAACTCACACTCAGCACTGGGCAGCCCAGATGCAACCGGCAAATCCTGCCAAGTCCACCAAGACTCCCGACAAGTAGGCAATCTGAGTGTGTGTGCGTGACATTGATCAATGATTAATAGCTTTGCCAAACAGAAACCTTTCAGCCCAAATTTAACAGTGAATTTTTCTACCAAAGATTTAAGCAAGAAATCATGCCAGTTCTCTACTACGTCTCCCAGAAGACAGGAGCAGAGGAGTTACTTCATAGATCATTCTGTGAGGCGAGAAATGCTCAAATCTAGACCAAGACAAAACAAGAGAAGACCAACGTATGTCATAGGCACAGGTGGAGGGGCCGGCGCTGTGGCGGAGTAGGTTAATCCTCCGCCTGCGGCGCTGGCATCCCATATGGGCGCTGGTTCTAGTCCCGGCTGCTCCTCTTCTGATCCAGCTCTCTGCTAGTGGAAAAATGGGAAAGCAGTGGAAGATGACCCAAGTCCTTGGGCCCCTGCACCCGCGTGGGGACCTGGAAGCAGCACCTGGCTCCTGGCTTCGGATCAGCGCTGCTCCAGCCATTGTGGGCTTCTGGGAGTGAGCCAACGGAGGGAAGACCTTTCTCTCTGTCTCTCCCTCTCACTGTCTGTAAATCTACCTCTCATATAAATAAATAAATAAAAACAAGAATAGATTGAAACCCCCCCAGATATTGTTTTTTTTTTTTTTTTTTTTTTTTTTTGACAGGCAGAGTGGACAGTGAGAGAGAGAGACAGAGAGAAGGGTCTTCCTTTGCCGTTGGTTCACCCTCCAATGGCCGCCGCTGCAGCTGGCGCACCGCGCTGATCCGATGGCAGGAGCCAAGATCCAGGTGCTTTTCCTGGTCTCCCATGGGGTGCAGGGCCCAAGCACCTGGGCCATCCTCCACTGCACTCCCTGGCCATAGCAGAGAGCTGGCCTGGAAGAGGGGCAACCGGGACAGAATCCGGCACCCCGACCGGGACTAGAACCCGGTGTGCCGGCGCCGCAAGGTGGAGGATTAGCCTAGTGAGCCACGGCGCCGGCCTCCCCCCAGATATTGTTAAGTCGAATCCAACAATGTCTGTAAATAATTATATATACCACTGACACGTATCGCAGGCATGCAGAGTTGACCCAGCATTCAGAATCCATCCATCAACAGGACAAAGAAGAAAAACCACAGGATCATGCAGTTAGAAGCAGAAAAATGTTAGAAATATCTAACATCCACTCATGATGTTAAATTTCTCGGGAAAGCAGGAATAGAGAACTCCCTCCACTACTGAAGAACATCTACAAGAATCCTGCACTGCTTATCCTACTTCACGTGGAGAAACTAGGGACTTCCCACCAAGGTCACGGCCAAGGCCAGGCTAGCTCCCCTGTCCACTCCAGCTAGTGCAATGAGCCAAGAAAAAGAAGAAATAAAACACATCCAAATTGGAAAGCAAGACATAAAAAACTGTATTTATTCACCGTCACAATTATCTATGTAGAAAACCCAAAAAGAGTCAACAAAATCATCCTGAACGAATAAACCCCGATAGCAAGGTGGCAGGATATAAGAGTATACAAAGGCCAGTTACTTCACTATAAACCTGAAATGGACAGTGAAATGTTAACGTTTTTCAATAACAGTCGCATTGGCATCCAAACAAATGGAGCACTTGGACATAAATCCACAAACTGCACGAGATCTGTCTCAGAGCAGCCGAAAAGCAGTCCACTGGAAATCAAAGAATTTTTAAAAAGCGATAGTCCTTGTTTATGTATAGGAAGACTCAATATTGTTAGATGTCAGCTCTTTTCAACTTAATCCATGGATTCACAATCCCAATAAAAATCTCGTGGGTATCGATAACCTGATTCTACAGGTTTGTGGAGAAGCAGGACAGACAGGTGAGCCAGCACGCCACTGAGGGGAGGGAGCAGACTGCTACAAAGCCCCGGAGACCCTGACAGGGGCGTTGGCCAAATCATAAACAAATAGATCCATGGAACACAGAGAGGGCCCAGAAATTGATTCAAATAGATGCAGTCGCTGATCTTTGACATAGAGTGAAGGCAGCTAAGGGAGAAAAGAGAATCTTCCCAATCAATGGGGCAGGAACAACTGGGAAATCACGTGCCAAAAAGAGAGAAAAGGCAGACCTCATCTCTTTCACAAAAATTAACTAAAAATGGATCACAGACTCATGAAACCCAAACTCTCATACTCTACGCACAGCACAAGAGAAAATCTATGACCCAGTGTCTCTTAGACAGAACGTGGAAGCCACAATCCATAGTGGAAAGAGTTGATAAGCTAACTTCATTAAACAGAACACTCTTTCCCTGCGTGGCAGACAATGTCAGCAGTGTGAGATCACAGGCCACAGACTTGGCAAACGTAGTTCTGGCAAAGACTCTTGCAGAATGTATGAAGGACTCTCGGGCCCAGCAATCACCTAGGATGTTAACAATGAGCAAAGGATTTGCACAGACTTCTCACCAAAGATACACAGATAAAGCACAGGAAAATACGTCCTCAGGGATAAATGAGATGCTACTATGCACCTGCCACAGCACTCAGACTCCAGAACACTGACAGTCCCACGCGCTGGCCAGGTATCGGAGCAGCAGGAACGTGGTTTCATGGCCGGTGGGAATGCAAAACGGCACACCCACTTTGGAAAACAATTTGGAAGCTTCTCACAAGACTGATGATTGCCGTCCTATAGAAGTCATCAATCATCCTCTTTGGTATTTACCCAAAGGACTTGAGAACTCAGCGCTCACCACAGCCTGCTCATGGATGTTTGTAGCCGTTTAATTCATAATCATCAAACCCTAGAAGCACTCAGGATGCCCTTCCGTGGGTGAGTGGATAATAAACCGTGGTAACAGACGATGGATGTGACTCAGAGACAAGGAAACGTGCTAGGAAGCTGCGGGAAGTGGAGCCAGCTAAGCCTCCACCCGTGACACCGCATCCCTTCTGGGAGCCGGCTCCCGTCCCGGCTGCTCCACTTCCCATCCAGCTTCCTGCTAATGCACCTGGGAAAGCAGCGGAAGGTGGACAGAGTGCTTGGGCCGCAGCCACACCTGTGGGAGACCCGGATGGAGCTCCAGGCTCCTGGTTTTGGCCGGGCCTGACCCTGGCCATTGTGGCCATTTGGGGAGTGAGTCGGAGGATGGAAGACCTCTTCCTGTCTCTTCTCTCTGTTACTCTGCCTTTCAAATAAGTACATGAATCATTGAAAAGACTTTGGGGAGCCTTGAATACGCAGTACTCAGTGGAAGAAGCCAATCAGTGTGTCCAGAAAAGGAAAACACATGCGCTCGCCAGGAAGTGGGGAGAGTGATGAGTGGGCGGGCCCTGAGGAAACCGAGGGCCCTGGAACACTCCGTGTGGCAGCACAGTGAACTCCATGAGTGCAGCTGAGACATCGGCCCCTGCTGGCACCTGTCACGGGGCCTGGGCAGGCAGGGGACGTGTGGATCCCCAAGCCGGGAGGTCCGAGTTCACGGACAGTCTGCAGGGATCGTCAGTGCTGCTCAGCTGTCTCTGCCAGACCTGGACGTGCAACACAAGGCTGCTGGCTTCCTTACCCCCGGCACCTCCACCAGAACCAGTGAGTCCTCGCCCAGACCCGCCACTCACCAGGTGCCTGCTAGACAAACCAAAGTACGCAGAACCTACCTCTCATGGTGAGAGAGGCCATGTTCTCTTTGTCTTAAGATTTATTTATTACTAGAAAGGGGAGTTTCGGAGAGAGAGGAGGAAAGAGAGATAGAGGGAGGTCGTCTGTCTGCTGGCTCACTCCCCCCATGGCCTCAATGGCCAGGGCTGGGCCAGGCTGGAGCCAGGAGCTTCCTCTGGGTCTCCCTTGGGGGTGGCAGTGTCCCAAGCACTTGGGCCGTCTCCCCCTGCTTTCCCAGGCCATGAACAGGGAGCTGCACTGGAAGTGAACAGCCGGGACTCCAAGCAGTGCCCAAATGGGAGGCCGGCGCCAGAGGCGGCCACGGTTCTTTCGAGGGAAAAGCCCAAGCTCCAAGGCCGGCCCTTGGCTGTTCTTGGAGGCCTGTGTGTTCACAGCTCGCTCAGCCCTCTGGTCTCTGGCCCCCTCCACAGACACACGTCTGGCTGACATCGGACAGGGAGGGCAGTTTTGAGACCTTGCCTGGGGCCAGCGTTGCCAGGATCTGCTCCCCTTCTCCGTCCCTTAGCCAGGAGCCCATAACCACCACGGGGTCCCGCTGAGGACTGCAGGCTCTGTGCGGAAGAGCCCGGGGCCTCCTGGGGGCACCGGTCTGTGCAGCCACAGCCTAGGCGGACAGGAAACACGGCGCGGTCCCTACTCCCTCCTCGCCTGCCCGTCCTGCAGGGACTCCTCCGACCTCTGCATGCCTCATTTCCCCGTCTGGCTGCAAAGACGGAGGTCTGACATTACGAAGACGGAAATCCCAGCCTCGGGCCTCTTCGTTTGTCTGCAGTCTGCCTCTAATTGCAGGGCTGGGCCTCGGCACGGGGCAGTGCCAGCTCAGGAGCACCTCTGTGTGAGGACAGCACCAGCCAAGCCGTGGGAGGGGACGAGAGAGGACGCCTCGGCGGTGCCCCACCGTGAGGCCCCACCACAGCCGGCTGCGGGACTCCCTCCTCCGTCGCCGGAAGAGCTCGGTGTTCGAACAAAGGCTGCTGAATTCCCCTGGCACTGGGTTCTGGAAGTTCCACTGGGGGCCTTGTGTGCCGTAACCAGGGGCCGCAGAGCCTGCCTGTGTGTGTGAATTGACTGGCAAAGTTGATGCCGCGGCCATGGGGAAAACAGGCTTTGCGTGACTCTGCACAACCTGAGACTTTTCCCACAGGAAAACTCCCACCTGGAGTTCCTGCCACGAAATGCTCTCCCCGGGCCACGTGGACTTCGTGGCCAGGCTGCGTGGCTGGCAGGGACGGAGCAGAACCGGGGAGGGTCCTACCCACCACCTGTTGAAGCTGCTGCCCACCATGTGGGGAGCCCTACGGTGCGAGTTGTGACAAAGAAAACAAAGTCCCTTAAAAGCCAGTCGGCAGGCACGGTGCCAGATGACGCCGAGGAAAATCTACAGGCCCGTAAAACGCCGGCGGGTTCACAGACCCGCCCGTAAAGATGCTAAATGTTTTGAGTCTCAGGAGCCGGGGACCCGCCCGACGGGGTGTCTACACCAGGCACGCTGCCGGACTGAGCGCTCAGGAAAGGGGGAGCTGTTTGCTGGCCTCCTGCTCAGGAGGATGGCGCTGGGCCGACCCACCCCGTGAGGCCAGGGCAGCAGGCGGAGCCCTGTGGAGAGGCTGGGTGCCTGTGAACAGGATTTGCTGGTGTTTCCAGCCCTGTGGGCACTGTCCAGCTACAAAAATGAGGTCTTTAACAAAGTGCAAAAGCCGTACATTCTTCCTCGCAGCAGGTGCCGACTGGGTCAGGCTGGAAACAGGGACTCACGTGGTGAGCGAGTGGACTGTGGGGACCATGCCAGCGCTGTGTGACAGTGCACTGCCTGTGTGCATGGCCAGCGTGGCTTCGTACACGTGAGTGCGCAGAGAACCAGTGGCCCCCCGTGGTCTCCACACGATACCCAGCAGAGCCTGCACTCCATCCACTCCCGCCTGGGAGCAGAGGGGGCAGGGGGCGTTAGGGGGAAAGGAGCAGAAAGGACACGGGTGGCCGGGAGACCCTGCCCGACCCAGCCTTGCTGCTTCCTTCTCTGGTCTTCAGGTGCCCTTTTCCGGGATGAAGCCACGGGAGAAGGAAAGACTTCTAAGACGCCCACGGCCTGAAGCCCACGGGTCAGCCAGGTCACACGTCGCCTCTCATTCTCAGAACTCACAAGGGCTGTTTTCCTATGGACCTAAGTGACCTGCCCGGGGCCACAGGGTGTGAAATGACCACGGGAATGCGTGCACCATCCTCCCCCATCAGGACAGCCTGAGCCCACCCCCAGGGCCCTGGCTGGTGACAGGTGGGGAACGTCACCACTTCCTCCAGCCAGACAATCCCACCAGCTCCCTAGGGTGCGGGCTGGTCTCCACCTGAATGCGCTGCTCACCGGGCTCAGTCTCTTCCCACCCACTTGAGCTCCCGCTTCCCCTGTCCTGGGGTCCCTCCCACACGGAGCCCACTGGCTGATGCTTGGAGCCGGGCATGGTCACTGACACGGCGGATGCTCCCACCTCCCGACACCGGCTCCACAGGGGCCTCCCTGGGCAGCCTCCATGCCAGGCCACGTGCAGCACTCCCAAGGGAACACTCCAGCCCCTGTGCATGCTGGGACCCAGCCAGAAGCCTCGGCAAGTGTTCACCGGGAATGGGGAGCCAGCAGCTACTTAAAGGGAAGCGGTTACTTCCGAGGTGGAGGAATCCACGTATCTCACGCCTGTGCCCGACCATGGCACTGTGGTTGGCGGGACCTTGAAGAGGGAGATTCTCATGGGGGCTGTGTCTGCCCATGGTCTGTCACTCCGGCTACAAGAATGAGAGGCCGCATCTCATCCAAGCCCCAGACGGAAAGTAGCGACACAGCGTGCACTGTGGGAAGATTGCAGGGCTGTGCCGGGGGGACCTGCCCGTCCTCTTCCCCTTCCTCGAACACTGACCACCTGAAGCCCAAGACCCTCACCCAAGTGTCTCCGGGAACAAGCCTGAGCCCCCAGCCTCAGCCCTGTGGTACTGGACCCTGGCAGTCTCCAACTCTGGGCACCACGGAGAGAGAAGCAAGGAGAGGCGGAAGCGTCTCTCCGTCCCTCTCAACAGAGCCGTGCAGGACCACCGGAGCAGGGCTGGGGTGGGCTCGCGGGCCAGGCCGGGTGGAGGGCGGGGGCACTGCCCAGGGTTCCCATTCCTGGGGGTCCCGGGAGGGGCTCAGCGTCCTGGGCTTTGGGAGCAGGTGTGTCCCACCTCAGCGCCCCCAGCCATGTTTCCGTCTGCATAGTTTCCCCAGGTAGGGTAGAATTTTTCTGCGGAATTTTTGGTTTTCAGATTCGAAACCGGACTTGCCTTAGCTTGTCTCCATTTCTCTCTTAGGATAGAGTCCCAAGGTACGGGAAGCACCTGAGGAGGAGCGTAGAGCCAGAGGAAGGCCAGCCGCGGCAGACTCTGCATTATCAAATGCATAAAGCTGGATTAATCATGCGTTTCGCTTGCCAGCAGTGGCAACAGTGTAACAACAGCAGCGCGCCTCCGTCACTGCACCTGCTTGTACCGTCCAAATTAAAACCTGAAACCCGGCAAATCCCGCTCCACAATGGCCTGCAGCGGGGCAGCCTGCGCGTTGAAGGCTCCATTGTCTGCCAGGATTATTCCTTGCTTTTAGCAGCTTCAAAGCAGCGCGAATCCTCACTAGCTTCTCCATTGATCCTTGTTGATCAGATTAACTTTGTTTTGGATTCCTATTGAAACAAAGACAAACAGATACAGTTTAAGCACTTTCATGTACAGCTCCGCTCCAGTCAGAATTCTCACTGTGCTTCTACTTCCTTGTTCCCAAGATTGCTCTGCAGTTGGGGGGAAAGCAGGGAATTACCATAAATTCTATTCACTAAATACCAACACTTTCAGGCAAATTATCTCAATTGTGAGATACTTCAGCATACCAAGTCATTAGATGCCATTAAAGCCCCACTGTTGGTTTACTTTCCCTTGTTAATTTATAATAGAATTACCTGTACTCAGGAAAACGAAAAGATTAGCAAACACTAGAAATCAAAGACATCTCTCAACAGCCCCAAAACAAAGCCAAACATTTATCCTCCTCACAGGGCACTTCAGATTTCAGATAAAATTATTTAATACTCTCCTACCCTTTCATGAACCAGAAAGAATCTGAAGAGTATTTCTGTGGAGACAGAATGTTCTCAGGGTTTTGTAAATAGGCTGGGAGGTGGGGGCGGGGGTTGGGGTTTGCCCCTCCCCTGCCTGCTGTCCCCTGGGAGGCAATTCAGACACCAGGGCAGGGACCCAGGGGCTTGGCTCTGGGCCACCCTGCGCCCCTCTTGCCTGAACCCACTCTCCGTGGAGTGGCCACTGAGGCTGCATTTAAAGCCCAGATCAGAGGCAAGCCTGCAGCCGCCCCCGAGCCAGGCAAAGTGTACAAAAGCAGACCGGGAGGGGTTTGCCTGGGCTTGAACAGTGACTAGAGCCCTCCTCTCACCCCTGCCTGCCCAGCAGTGAACCCGGCCTGGGCGGCTCTTCCGCAGGCAGCCTCCGATGCTGGGAGCTGCAAAGCCCGCGCTGGGTGGAGTGGCAGCCCTGACCCAGAGGCAGGGTTCTGCACGCAGCTCAATAATCTCAGGAACCTTGGGCTGCAGACACGCAGAGCTGGGACGGCTGTCTGGGGAAAAGGGAAAGTTCACCCACGCCTGCCGAGCCGGGCCCACTCCTCCTGCAAGCCCACAGCAGGCAGGAGAGCCGACACACATGCGCCCGGGGCAGTCATGCGGTTCTCGCTGGCCACTTCCTCGTGACTTCCTGTACTCCGCTCCGGCCAACTCCTCCTCCGCCTGGCAGCCGCAGGAAAGCCGTGCCACTGAGAACCTCCTTGGCTCCTCACGGTTCCCTTCCACTCCCGGTGCAGCGGGGAGTGGGGACCTCCGCCTGGGTGCCAAGTGGAAAGGCAATGTCAAGATTGCATGGCTGTGGGGCCAGTACTGTGGTGTAGGGGGTAAAGCTGCCGCTTTCAGTGTCAGCATCCCATATGGGCGCTGGTTTGAGTCCCGGCTGCTCTACTTCCAATCCAGCTCTTTGCTATGGCCTGGGCAAGCAGTAGAAGATGGCCCAAGTCCTTGGGCCCCTGCACCTGCATGGGAGACCTGGAAGAAGCTCCTGGCTCCTGGCTTCAGATCAGTGCATCTCTGGCCATTGCGGCCAATTGGGGAGTGAACTGGCAGATGGAAGACCTCTCTCTCTCTCTCTCTCTCTCTCTCTCTTTCCTTCTCTCTCTATGTAACTCTGACTTTCAAATAAATAAATAAATAAATCTTTAAAAGAGAGAGAGAGAGATTGCACGACTGTGCCTCCCACACTGGCTCTACCCTCCAGTGTCGCCCAGGCCCAGCAGGGCACAGATGCTAAGACCACACTGCCCGGCTCTGAAGCTCTGAACCGTGCAACAGCCACATGCGTGACTGCCCCCCACCCTGCCCTTGTCTCTGAGCCTGCAGCTGCCTGTCTCTGGGGCCCTCACCCTCCTGCACCACAGGTGCCACCACCCCAGGCCCCCAGTCTGGCCGAGGCCGAGGCCGGGTGCTACAGAGAGAGGCTCCCCAGGAAGGGCCAGCCCTGCCCAGGCTGGCCTGGAGAAGCTGGGTGTGGCTGAGGGGCTGGTCCTCGTTCGTGGCTTCCTTAGGGTCTGAGCCTTTTCCCAGAAGGCAGATAGGGTCGTTTGTCTCGATTCTTCACATTAGGGTTGCTTATTGACGTTTCCAGGCTAAGTTGAAATAACAAATAAAAATAAAAAGGCAAAACTACCTGGCTGTGAATCCCAGCCCAGCCTCCTGCCGGCCGCCTGTCTCGGGAGCTTCCACAGCCTCCCCTGCTCACCTGACGCCCGGCGGGTCCCTCCTTCCCTGCAGGGCAGAGCTGAGACACTCGGGTGTGGGAATCTCAAGGACGGGGACCTCTGAGAACCGCGGAGCCCCCGTCTGTGGTGACGCTGCTCATTATTTTTGCCATGGCTCGATGTCTACTGAAAACAGGGTCATGGACTGGTTTCAGTGAGAAACTGGCAAAAACCCTAGAAAATCATGTTCCTGAAGGTAAACAGTTAGGGCCGCTGTTGGGTCTGGGAAGACCCGTCACCCACTGCAGCCCAGGGCCGAGGATGACCCAGTGCCAGCTGCACAGTGCAGGGGGTGCCTCCAGCCCACCCCGGGCTTCCCCAGGGCACTGCAGTGGGGGCCACTCTGCACCTGCACCGTGAATGCCTGGCGGCTGCTGCCAAGTCCAAGAGCAACATTGAAAACATCATCCCATGGCTTCTTCTTCTTTTTTTTTTTTGGACAGGCAGAGTTATACAGTGAGAGAGAGAGACAGAGAGAAAGGTCTTCCTTTGCCGTTGGTTCACCCTCCAATGGCCGCTGCGGCTGGTGCACTGCGCTGATCCGATGGCAGGAGCCAGGTACTTACTTCTCATGGTCTCCCATGGGGTGCAGGGCCCAAGCACTTGGGCCATCCTCCACTGCACTCCCGGGCCACAGCAGAGAGCTGGCCTGGAAGAGGGGCAACCGGGACAGAATCTGGTGCCCCGACCGGGACTAGAACCCGGTGTGCCAGCACCGCAAGGTGGAGGATTAGACTAGTGAGCCGCGGCGCCAGCTATCCCGTGGCTTCTGCACTTGGACTGAGCAACCGCAGATGACAGGTGCCTCCATCTTGGACGGTGGTGTCCCAGCTTTGAATACACAGCTGGAACACAGGTGAAAACCGACCTTTGGCAGCTGAAGAAATGCTAGCGGAGCCAACGGCTACCTTGGCTGATCAAATATACATATTTGTACTACGTATTTTGATGTTTCCACTAAGATACCCATGTCGGTGAGCACAGGTGAGAGGGAAGCTTCCTAAAGCGTGGAGAATCTCGATATTGACAAGGTTTCCAAGGGTGCAACTGACAATGGCTTTCCTACACTGTCTAAAAGGCGCGTATCCTTTGTTCCAGGAATCTGATTCATGCAGAGCCAATCCAGGGCACCAATTAAAGAATTAGACGGGGCTCAAGCACAAGGTCGTTCATAACATCATCAAATACGGCTTTGGAATTCCCAAACCCGCTCGCTGTCCCAGAATGGAAAATGGTTACAAAGACTACGTTTACCTAATAGATTAGCACATTTCAGAGCGCACAGAGTGAGATTGTGCAATGTTGACCGGATCATTTTAAACAAAACTATCTGGGCACAAAACTGTGCGTGAAACATAGCCACGTGACCCTTAGCTTAGCTGCTGGCGTTCCCGCGCCCGGCACAGGCACAGGGCGTGTGGAAGGAGGATTTCTCCCACACCATTGCTCGTGTTTTCTTAAACGTGCCTGGGCAGTTTTTACCAAAAGGAAAAGTCAAAGGCATTCATTCCTTCAGTGTGCCTTTAAAAAATGGGCACATCGGGCAGCAAACAGAGCCCAGCACCACCGTCTCCAACCTCCAGACTGTGGCTTAAGCTCAAGTGACCGGCCGCTGACTGTGGGGTCCAGCCCCACCCCCACCCCCGCCATGCACAGGTCCCTGGCAGAACCGGGCCCCCAGAGCGGACGCAGCGAGAGCAGCGAGGCCCACAAGTGGGGGCTCTGAGGATGGAGGTGCGGCTGCCTCCGGGTGGGCCCGTCCCCCGCCAGCCCCTGGGCTCTGACCACCGCACTTGAGAAATCACCCGGGCAGCCTGAGCCGTGCAGGTGGCCGGAGAATTGACCTGCTTCCCAGGCTCTCAATCGAATTCCTTCCCACCAGGAGGGCGAGGCAATAGCTCCAGAATTGAATTCTATGCAAACTTGTGATGACTAACTTAGTGAATCATGTCAAATCTTAAACTTTATTTTATTTTATTTTTTTATCAGCGGCTGGATAATTGAAGGAGAGAAGATGCCCGAATGACACCCTGCCCCAGGCAGCCGCCTGTCTGCCAAAGCCTCGCCTCCCGAGACGGATGTCAGAGGAGTGTGGCTCCCGGCAGGAGTGATACCCTCTGCCCTGTCAGCGCTCCTCAGCGCACCCCTGCTGTCAGCCTCAGCTCCCCGTCAGCCTCTGCTTCCAGCACGCGGTAAACATCCTCCAAATAAATAATGAATGAAAATGAACTTTTAAAACAAGCGGTGACCCTCAAATTTCAACGAGAGATGCAGAGTTTGGCTCAACGCTTGCGACAATAGCAGCCCGATATTTTTATAAAACCACCAAGATCGAAGTCGCCATCAAAATGAAGCATGAATTCCAGACAGCACTTCTCCCATATTTCATCGCATTTGGAGGAAGGTGCCAATCTTTTAAAATTAATAAATGGACGATGATTCACCCAGGGCATCCACTGCTGGACGAACTTCTGCTGTCAGTGGTGAACCAGCCCCTGCCTGCCCCCCACGAGGGGTCTCTGGGTGCATCTGTATCACGCGGCAGGCCCAGCTCCGCCCTGCACGTGCTTGGAGACAGATTTCACATCAGAATCATAAAATGGCATTACTGCAAAGTTCAATTTGGAAAGCCCGCTACAGAAAAGGGCTGCTTTACCCCCAAAGTTCTACGGGGTTCTGCGAGGATGGCAACCAGGCTACCTAAACATCCTGCATCTCAAACAAGCAGAGCAAAATGAAGCCAAGCGGAAGATAAACACAGAAATGGAATACAAATGCCACCCAGGTGCAAGTGGCAGAACGGGCCTCGGGAAGAGCTCCTTGGGAACGCCTCCTGTTCTGTTCCAAGGACACAAACACACTCTCTTAGCACCCAGAGGATAACTCAGGAGAAAAAAAGGGACAACAGAACAGGCGGGCGGTGCCGGCTGCTCCGTCCGGTCCAGTGTATGTGGGAACGTGGTCTCAGGGCAGCCCAGACTGTGAGGCGCGCTTGGTCTCTTTGGCCACCTTCAATCCTGGGACAGGTGCATCCTACTTTAAACAAAGGGAGCTATTTTTTTGGAATAATTTGGGGGTGATTATTTTTAAACACATTCACAATTGCTTCATTTATATTCTAAATCTATTATAAAATACTTGATTTGTAATTGATATGGACACGCACACATGTTTTCTCTTCAAATTGAAGAGAAATGTGTCGTAAGGTAGAGAAGACGCATACCAGGGTGTCCTACGGAGACAGGTTGGGACTGCAGAGTTTAAGGTGGGAGCTTTTGTCTTGCAGATGAAGCACCTGAGTGGGTCCCATATTCTGCCAGGGCCAAGTTCTCCCACTTGTCCCTCCCACTTGTCCCTCCCACTTGTCTGTCCTTTGTGTATTTACCCTGTCTCTGTCCTCCTGACACAGTGATGACTCAGGCCCATGAGCCAATCTTAATTGCTTGTCCACAAGTGAAAGAAGGAGAAGGGGAGAGAGAGAGAGAGAGACAGAGAGAGAGAGAGAATGAGTGAATGGATTGGTGCTGTATTTCACACCATACACAAAAATCACCTCAAAATGGAATTCAGATTTAAACATGAGGTCTGCAGTAGCAGGATTCCCCGGCATTCACCCTCCACATAGTAATATCAGTCGGAGCAATGATCCATGATCAAAAATACCTTCCCTTGAGCACAGGGTGCCTGGTGGGTGACTGCAGGAATAAGAGGAGACAGCTTGAGCAAGTCAGAAATGATGGTTTTATGTCGTCCGTGCCCCCCTTGTCCAACCCCCAGCAGCACAGCTTGTCACCTAGGAGACAGAAGGGAAGCAAGCACAGAATTTTGTCCAGGGACCGGATTTCAGGGTGGGACACAGGTCAGAGAGACCCCCTCAGTCCCTGGCTCCAGACCAGCAGGGACACAGGGTGATCCGGCCTGCATCACTGCTGGCCATCGATACGGTCTTGGGCACAGAGCCTGCGATGAAAGCACAGAACTGAGCAGCCAGGGACCCGGTCCAAGCCTGGCACCGTGTCAGCCTTGGTGGATGAGGGTTCCTTCCAGGGCAGACCTGTTCCTGGGGTTGCACCTTCACACTCTGATGCTTGTAGCTGTCACAGACAGCGTTGCTGTTAAAGAACACAGCTTGAATACAACGTGAAAACATTGACACACAGATCAGCCAGAGTCATGGAAACAAGACGTCGACAGGTGGACAAAACGAGGACCAACTGACGGACCCTGGGAGGGTGGAGAGGAGTGAGCGCTCTGGCAAAGAACTCAAAACAGCCGTGAGGGGAGGCTCAGCACACTTCAAGAAAACGCAGACAAACAACTCACACGTTTAGGAAGAAATTGCAATAACTGCAACAAGGAGATCGCAATAATAATTTTCAAACACCAAACAAAACCTGGAGCTGAAAAATACAATGAACAAAATGAAAAACGCAGTCTGGATTATCAGCAGCGGAACTGACGGGGCAGAAAAAGACGCCAGTGAAGTCCAAGGCAGGAAAATACACAGTCAGAGGCCCAAAAAGGCAGTGAAGAAATCTTACAGGGCTTGTGAGGCAGCTTTGAAAGACTAAACGTGTGAGATGTTGGCTCTTAAGACAGAGTAGGGGTAGAAGAAGACACAGAAAGCTTAGTTAGAAAACAGAACGTGTTCCAAATGCAGGAAGTATCCAGGAACAGCAGGGTTCGAGGTCTCCAGAGACAGAATGCAAGCAAGGTTGCCCCACGACACCTCGGGCTGGAGGTGCCAGCGGCCGTGATGGGCAGGGTCCTGAGGCAAAGAGAGAAACACGGATCATGCAGATCATGGACGAGGCAGCTCTCGCGCCCCGCGGCCGGCCGACTTCTCAGCACAGGAGGGGGGACGAGGTGTTCCCAGTCCTGGGTAAAGGGAACACGGCCCACAAAGAGCCCTGCGTCTGGAAAAGCTGTGCTTCAGGGCGGAGCCTCGGAGAGGAAGGCTTCCCAGATAAACACGGCTGAGGGCGTCCATCGTCCATCGCCTGCAGACCAGTCCTGCAAGGAATGCTGGGGGGGGGGGGGTCTGTGAGCTGAACGAATGAGGACAGTGGTTTGTGACAGAGGCCGTGCACGACCACCAGCAAGGGAGGCGCAAGTTCTGGGCGCTCCAGCCACGCCGCAGTGGCATAGGAATCTGTGTGCACTGAGTGTTGGGGTCACAGCAGTAAAGATAATAACTAAACAGTTTGCTAAGGGAAATGCAAAGCAAATAGACTCAAATTGTTACATTAAAAATTCAATAGGGGGTGGAGTTAAAAGGCAGAATTTGGATTTTTGGGGTTTTTTCCCTTAACAAACTTGAGCTGCTATTAGTATAACATTGCATGCCATAAAAATATGGCTTTAGTAAGACTCATGGTAACCACAAAGCAAACAATGTGCAGTAGATACATTAAAAATCAATGGCAAGACCTCGAAACACATGGCTACAGAAAAATCACTTGGCCACAAGGGAATGCGGCGAGATCAGGAGGAGAGAAGGATCCGTGAAACAACTGGGCAGCAGCTAACAAACAGGCGGGAAGTTACCTGCCAACTGCCGCCTGGAGTGTAGATGGAACACGTTCTCTAGTTAGAAAGCAGAGTGTCTGGATGCAGAGCAGGTGGGACTTAGGCACGTGCTGCACATGAGAGAGCCATGACACCCGGGAGACGCACAGACGAAAAGCAATGGAAAATCGTGTTCTGTACAAACAGGAACTGAAAGGTGGGGTGGCAATATTTATATCAGACAGAATACACTTTAAATAAAAACTGTGGGATGAGCAAAGGAGGTTGTTACATAATGCTAAAGGATACAGTGATTACAAATACGTATGTGCCTAATACTGGAGCACCTAAACGTGTAGAGAAAGTACTACCAGAGCAACGGAAGAGAAGCACCACAGTAGGAACAGGGGTCTTGATCACACCACTCCGGAATGGACAGATGAACCAAACCAAAACACCCACCAGGAAGCACGGATCCCAGCTGCTCTCCAGAACCTAACAGGCACCGTGACCACGTCCTCAACAGCTGTAGAGCTCTCGCTCCCAGCTGGACACGAGACAGACGCTCTTCAGGACACATCAGGTGCTAGGCCACAGAACAAGTCACCACAAGCTGTGAAAGCCGAACTCACACCCCGTGTACTTGCTAACCACGCTGTTGCGGATCTGGAAATCAGTAACAGCCAGAACTGGAGAAGCGTCACAGGTCCATGGAGATAAAACAGCATGTTCCTGGATAAACAATTCTCCAATGAAGACATTAAAGAGAAATTAAATTCCTCAGTGCAAAAGAAAATAGAAATCAGCATACCAAAACCTACAGGACATGGCAAGCCAGTTATAAGAGTCATGTTCAGGGGCTGGTGCAGTGGTGCAGCGGGTTAAAGCCCCAGCCTGCAGTGCCAGCATCCCATACAGGCGCTGGTTCGAGTCCCAGCTGCTCCTCTGCAGATCCAGCTCTCTGCTGTGGCCTGGGAAAGCAGTAGAAGATGGCCCTGCGCTCACGTGGGAGACCCAGAGGGAGCTCCTGGCTCCTGGCTTCAGATCAGCTCAGCTCCAGCCGTTGCAGCTATTTGGGGAGTGAACCAGCAGATGGAAGACCTCTCTCTCTCTCTCTCTCTCTCTCTCTCTCTGGCTCTACCCCTCTCTGTAACTCTGTCTTTGAAATAAATGAAATACACCTTTAAAAAAAAAGAGTAATGTTCAGACAATGAGCAGCTACATCTAAAAGAAGAAGAAAGATCCTAAACCAATAACTTATCACGCAGCTCAAGGAACAAGAAGACCGAGAATGGACTCACTCAAAATTAAGAGAAGGAATAAAGATCAGAGTGAAATGAATGAGATACAGACTAGAGAGAGCTGGAATGCCAGCAGCACAAGCATTGGTTTTTCTGAGAAGACAAAGAAGAGTGACAGAACTTTAGCAGACAAAGGAAAAGAGAAAGATGAAAGAGACCAGGCGGAGGTGAAAGAGGAGGCTCCTCAAAGGGACACAGGTGATCTTAGGACCGGTCAGGGCGCGCACAGCCAGAGCTCAGGAACTCAGAGAAATGGATAAATCCCTAGACACAAATAACCTACCAAGATTAAAATATGAACAGATCAATATATAAGGAGATTAAATCAATATCAAAACGTATTCTGTCAAAGAAAAGTCCAGGACCTGATGGATTTAATGCTCAATTTTACCAACAGAGAAAATTGAACAAATAATAATTTTTCTCAAACTGTTTTAAAATAGTGAAGAGAATTAAATTCACTCGACTTGGTCCGTATTGCATTGCTACTAAAGCCAGGCAAAGAGACAACGAAAAAGGAAATTATAAGCCAGTATAGCTGATGAGCATAGGCACAAAACAGCTGCAAGCAACTTCAACCACACACTAAGTGGGGTCCCTTCCAGGACTCAAGAAACTCCCCACACACTCCACAAACAGGCACCTCACGTTCGCAGAGCAAGGACCAAACCGCACGGTCGTTTGCATAGACGCAAAAAGTCACTGATGAAAGTTCACGTAGCTTCATGATTAAGGACTCCCAACAAGTCGGGTGTACAAGGAATGAATCTACCACAAGAGCAGCCACGTATGAGAAGCCCACAGCTAGCAAATTCCCACGGGGAAAGCAGTGAGCTTCTCCCCCACGGCCTGGACCAAGGTCAATGTGCGTGCTCACTCCCGTGCATCACGGTTCTACGGGTCCCAGCCTGAGCCAGAAAGAACAGGCGTCTAAACAAGCAGGAAAGAAGCTAACCGTCCCCGACTGAGACGACAGGAGCGTGTGTTCACATAACCCGACAGGCTAAAATCGCACTCCAAGGTCAGCAGCGCTTGTAGGCACCCATCACAAGCTGTCACATGGAAGAAACGGGAAGGAACCCCGTCTCTAATGCCTACCACAAAATGAAGTAACTGGCAATGAATTTAACAAAAGAGGTGAAAGATTTCTACATGGAAACTGTAAAATACTGAAATGGAAATGATCCCACATTCGTGCGAAGATGAATACTACTACAGTGTCCACACTGTCCAAAGCAATCTACAGCCTCAATGCCATCTCACCAAGACACGGACAACACTCCTCGCAGAAACAGCCCTGAACTCACACAGAACCACAAGGCACACTCCTGGGCTGAGGATCAGCGCTACCTGACTTCAAACTATGCCACAAAGCCATGGTAACCCACACAGTATGATGCTGGCATGCACACGAGGGAGCAGGTCAGAGACACCGGATAAGCCCACATGTTTCAGCCAAGGACACACAGTGGGGAAACCGAAGTCTCTTCTTTAGGTCGTGGTGGGAAAGCCAGATATCACGTGTGGAAGAGGGTGGCAGACTTCTGTCCCTCGACACGTGGAAGATGCTGGCCAAGCCAGGTCGAAGCCCCAAGAAGCCACCGGGGAGAGTGCTCCATGATGTGACTTGTCTTCAATATGGCTTCAGAAGCAAAGACAGCAGAAGCAGAAATGGACAAATGGGACTGAATCCAACTACAGCGAGGGAAACCGTCAAGGGCGTGGAAAGACAACATGCAGAAGAGGGAATGGTGTGCAAACTACACGTCAGACCAAGAATTAATCTCCAAAATATAGAAGGAACTCAACCGACTCCACGTACAAACAAGCGGCTGTGGTTAAAAATGGATAGAAGACAAGAAGCAACTTCTCCAAAGTAGGCACGTGGGGCTGGCTTTGTGGCACAGCGGGTTAAGTCGCCACCTGAGACCTGGCGTCTCGTATGGGTGTCGGTTCCAGGCCTGGCTGCTCTGCTTCCAATCCTCTCCCTGCCAAAGGCCTGGGAGAGCCAGGGAAGCAGCAGAGGATGGCCCAATACCTGGGCCCCTGGCACCCACGGAGATCTGGATGGAGTTCTAGCCATTTGGGAAGTGAAACAGCTGATATAAAACTAACTCTCTCCGCCCCCTCCCCAGTCTCTCTCTCTCTCTCTCTTTGTAACTTTGCCTTTCAAATACATACATAAATTTAAAAAAAAGACATACAAATGACCAAGCATACCAAAAAGCTCACCATCCGTAATCACTAGAATAATGCAAATCCTTGCCATGATAAGGTGTCACCTCATGCCTGTTAGCATGGATGCTTTCAAGAAGACAAAAGATGTGTTGGTGGGGAGGTGAAGGAAAGTGAACTCTTTGTTTAAAAAAAAAATTCTTCATTTGAAAGGCAGAGACAGAGAGAAAGAGAAAAATCTTCCATCTACCAATTCGGTCCCCAGATGGCCAGAATGGCTGGAACTGGGCCAGACCAAAGCCAGGAGCCAGGAGCTTCATCCTGGACTCTCACCTGGGTGCAGGGGCCCAAGCACTTGGGTCTTCTTCCACTGCCTTCCCAGGCACATCAGCAGGGAGCTGGACTGTAATCGGAGGAGCCAGGCTTGGAACTGACGCCCACACGGGACGCGGGAGCTGCAGACGGAAGCTTTACCTGCTAAGCCACGGTGCTGGCCCGGGGAACTCTGACAAACTGTAGGTGGGAATTACAAACTAATGTAATCAATATGGAGTTTCCTCAAAACAGAAGACAGAGAACTATCGTGTAATCTGGTAACCCTCCCTCAGCGTCTATGTCGGACATCCACGGAGCAGTATGCCCAGGGTAGGCTGCACTCCCGTGTCCGTGCAGCAGGGGGCATGGCAGCGAAAGATGGCAGCACCAACACGCCCACCGGCGGGTGACCGGGTGAAGAGTGTGGTATCCAGACACGAGGGAGTACTATTCAGCGCTAAAAAGGAAGGGAATCTGTCATTTGTGACGGCACGGGTGTGAGGTAAGCCAGGCACAGAAAGACAAACGCTGCCTGATCTCACTCCCAGGTGGAACCCACGAAAGCTGACCTCACAGGGCAATGGTGGAGCAGCAGGTCCCAGAGGCGTGGGCCGTCAGGGGTTGGGTGAAGCTTGGCGAAGGATCTGCAATTAGCTCCATGGGCTGAAGACGCTTTCGATGTCCAAAGTAGGCAAATATACACGGAAAGCCATCAGCGGTTGTTGGGACCAGGAGTGGGTGGGGAGAGACGGTTGCCAATGGTTACCAGCTTTCTTCTCTGGGCGATGCCAGCTGACGTGTTTCAGAGTTGAGTGCGGTGTTGCTTTCACGACCTGGCGTTTATACCGGGAGTGAGCTCTCCACTGTAGATCCCAGCTCAGCGCTGCTCCTTCTAAACATGCACAGTCCCGCGCTGTACCGCTGTGGGGGAGAGCCCAGGAGACACGCCGGCACCGGCCGTGTGTTCATTTTCTGGATATGACCCCAAAAGTGCAGCCGCCAAGCAATCCCAGACAAGTGGGGTCACGCCAACCTGGAGGTTCGGCGTGGCAGAAGAAACGGTTTCCAGAGCGGAGAGACATCTGCAGGCCGGGAGGATCCGCGTGCAAACCGCACGTCTGGTGAGGGGTGAGTTTCCAAAACATGCAAGGAACTCAAACTGCTCAATAGCCAAAATAAACAAATATACAGCCTACCGATGGATCTGAGCAGACATCTTTAAAAGAAGACACACAAATGGCCGAAATGTGTACCCCAAAATTGCTCAGCCATCACTCATCGTCAGACAAATGCAAAGGAGAGCCACAGGAGATGTCACTCACACCTGCTGGCATGGCTGCTGTCAGAGATGACAGATGACAAGTGCTGACGGCCACGGCCAGTGAGGGTGCAGATCAGGACACTGTGGAGCCGCTCTCAGCAAACCAAACCTGGAGCTAGCGCAGGGCCCAGCAGTCCGCTTCTCGGTCGCCCCAGTGAGGCCGTCGTGTGTCCAAGAGACATCTGCAACCGCGCACCGTGGCAGCGTGAGTCCAGTAGCAAAGACACGGAACTGATCTACACCTCCACCCCCCGGTGATGGATGAAGGAAACGTGTCAAGTGCACACCAGAGCACGCTTTGCACTCTGCAGAGAGGAAATCCTGTCATTCGGGGCAGCACCCATGAACCTGGGGACGTCACGTTGTGACAAACACCAGGCACAGAAAGAACACCATGTGACATCCTTCTCCTGTGAAATCAGACAGCGTTGACCGTGGAGAGAAGAATGGCGGTGACCAGGGCTGGTCACGGTGCAGGGAGAGGGGGTGTTGGAGGGCTGGTCACAGTGCAGGGAGAGGGGGTGTTGGAGGGCTGGTCATGGTGCAGGGGTGGGGTGGGATGGAGAAAGGACACATCTCAGACAGCTGTCGCTTCTTGAGGGTATTGCACGGCGTGATAACTGTAGTCAATACAAATGCTTATTTCGAAACTGGTACAGAGTAGATTTTCATCACTCCCAGAACCTCAGATGACAGATGTTAATGATCTTGATGCCGTCGCTCCATCACGTATACGTCTTTCAAAAACCACACTGTGGCGGCCGACATTGCAGCACAGTGGGTTAAGCCACCACCTCCCACGGGAGTGCTGGTTTGAGTCCTGGCTGCTCCACTTCTAATCCAGGTCCCTGCTAATAAGCCCAGGGAAGCAGCAGAAGATGGCCCAAGTGCTTGGACCCCTGTCCTCCGTGTGGGAGACTCAGATGAAAATCCTGGCTCCTAACTTCAGCCTGGCTCAGCCCTGGCCGTTGCGGCCTTTGGAGAGTGAACCAGTGGATGGAAGATCCTCTCCCTCTCTCTCTCTCTCTTTCTCTCTCTCTCGCCCCCTCTCTCTCTCTCTTTCTCTGTCACTCCCTTGCTCTCTGTAACTCTGCCTTTCCAATAAATAAATAATCTTTTTTAAAAATCACACTGTACCGTTTGTCAGTTAAAAACTCAAGTTAGGTGTAGGTGTTGTGGTGCCGTGGGTTAAACACTGCCGGGACACCTGCAAACCAGCTCAGGCTGCCTGGGGCCAAAGCCCACACCTGCTCTGATGCAGCTCCTGCTAATGTAGCTGGGAGACAGCAGGTATTGGCGCTAGCGCCTGGGTTCTCGCCACCCACATGGGAAACCTCGGTGGACTTCCTTCTCCTGGCTTGGACCTGGCCCAGAGCTGGCTGATGTGGACATTTGAGGAGTGAACCAGAGGATGCAAGATTCTCTCTCCCCTTTTCTCTCTCTCTCTCTCCCCTTCTCTCTCTCTCTCTCCCCTGTCTCTCTCTCTCTCTCTCTCTCTCTCTGTCTTTCTCTGTCCACTCCACTTTTCAAATAAACAGATACCTGCGTAAGCACATTTGAACAGTTACAGACATGAGCACCAGGAAGCGGAGTGCTGCAGGGGTCGCCCTGAGCAGAGCACATGGCTGCAGCCAGGCCTGCTCTCCGGCCGGCGTGGCCTGGTCACCCCGGAGGCCCGCTGCTCCCCTCTGCATCCCGCAGCACGTGAGGCCCTTCAGGAAGTCCAGAGGAGGTGGAATGTAAGATGCCGTGCATTTCCTGCAGCCGTCTTGCAGCGCCCTGGCTCAGCGTGTTGAGAATTCCATCAGATCAGGGCGGCCAGACGTTGTGGTGCCGGCAGCGCCAGGCCCAGGGCGAGGCAAGGACGCCTCTCCCCTCGCGTCACACACCCATCCTGGGGCGCAGGGAGCTTCTGTTCATGCTGCTGACTGGAGGGCCCCAGGCCAGCGGAGGGCTGTGGATCCGCAGGACACAGAACAGGTGCACAGCCGGCGCCATGGCTCAACAGGCTAATCCTCCGCCTAGCGGTGCCGGCACACTGGGTTCTAGTCCCGGTTAGGGCACCAGATTCTGTCCCGGCTCTCCTCTTCCAGTCCAGCTCTCTGCTGTGGCCCAGGAGTGCAGTGGAGGATGGCCCAAGTGCTTGGGCCCTGCACCTGCATGGGAGACCAGGAGAAGCGCCTGGCTCCTGCCTTCCGATCAGCACGGTGCACCGGCCATTGGAGGGTGAACCAACGGCAAAGGAAGACCTTTCTCTCTGTCTCTCTCTCTCTCTCTCTCTCACTGTCCACTCTGCCTGTAAAAAAAAAACAAAAAAAAAAGAAGAAGAAAAAAGAAAAAAGAACAGGTGCACGGCCTTGGACATTTGTTCTCAGAATTGACACTCTCCCCTGCCTGCATTGCACTGCCCCAGACCCCACACAGCCACATGCAGCCTCCAGCGAGCCAGGAGCAGGCCCCGCCTGTTCCCAGAAGAAGCTGGGGATGTGGGGGCAGAGCTGAGGGCTCTGGGGCCAGGCGCTCCGGGAGACGCGTGAGAAGGATGGTTCTTCCATGTCCGTAGTTCCCTTCCTGCCTGCCTCTCTCCCTATCTCAATGTGCTTGTGTGGGTGTGACGTTCGGAGCTGTGGCTATCATGGCTGAGGCCGTAGCAGCAAGCTAAGGACGGCACAGAAGGGAAATTTGAAGTGCCTGGGCACTGGTGCCCTCACGGACCCCTGCAGATCCCCAGCCCCAGGCTTCTGGCTGCCAGGGCGGGGTTACTCTTTCCCATAAGCCATGATTAGTCGGCTACTTTGTTGCTTGTCGCTGAATGAATCAGAATGGACAATGGACTTTTGCAAAGAACTAGCGAGCTGGAGGACTGTCAGTGACCTTGCAAAAGAGAGCTGGCGTTCAGTGAAGAGACGCTAAGCGGAACAAAGCTCACTGGGACGATCGGATTCGCTGTCTTGATGACAGGCAGGCAAATGGGCGGGACCGTGGCACAGGGAGGCTGTGTGCAGAGGCTGGTGCCGGGCCGGGTGCCTTCACGGAGTCTCCAGCGCTCATTGCCCCTGTTTTGGCACCTGTCTCAGGGCTGGGACCCGGGAGGTGGAGATGCACCTGGCAAAGGTATTTGTTGTCACCTGTAGGAAAGCAGAGCGAGAAGGGCTCTTACCTCTGCAACTGGGAAGCAGGAGATAAAAGCGAGGAGGCGGAGCCATCAGGCAGTGCGCGGGCAGAGCCTCCTGATGATGGAACGATGCGTAGAAGCCGCGTGCACAGATGGGAGCAGAGATGCCAACAGGACCTCTGGGGCCAGCCATGCCCGCGGCGTGCAGAACTGACAGATCACTCGCTGCTGGACGCCGTGGCTGGACCTACCCGTGTCTGTCACGCTGTGCCAATTCAGTTAGGAGCTCCGCCACCCAGGGGGTTCCCACTCCTGCCCAGGCTAGCACAGCCTACGGCACCTGACTCGGCAGGCAGGTGCAAGTGCCTGGACCGGCCTTCAAGCTCCTGGATGAAAGTGGCCCTGGAAACTCAGCGCAGAATGCACCAGAACGTTCCAGAAGTCCATGCAGTTGAAGTCACTTCGAGGGGCTCTCCTTCCCGCGCACGTCCTTAATGAGGGAGGTTTTAATTAAACTGTCTGAAAATCTGGCTGCTTCTCCCGCTCCTCAGTCGTGATTCAGACAGCATCGAGTCGCTGCTGACATAAGCAGCAGCACGTTGCTGGCCGGTGGGCTGACCGGTGGCTGACCGGCAGCGGGAGGCCGTGCTGGCTTCCGATGCCGGAGAAGAGGTGGAAGGCGAACAGGTGAGCAAGGGAGCGGAGCAGAACCTCCCCCCCTCCAGCCTCAGCACCAGCAGAACCAACACCTGGGAAAGTCAGAGGCCGTGCTGACGAATGGGGCAGGCTCGCACGGGGGGACGGAGGGCGCACAGCCCCGACACTCCAAGCACAGGGCCACAGGCCTGCCCGGGCCTCTCCAGGCTGTCTGTGCCATCGCTGGGCATGCAGGAACTGTGCCCCCCCCCACGCAGGGACTGTGGGGCCCTCCCCCCACTGCCAAGAAGGCCCCAGGCTGTGGTCCCCACGGGACGTGACCACCATCCCCTGCACCTGTGTCCACTCATGGCCAGTGGGCCCCAGACTAGCTGCACCAAGAGCTGGGAGAAGCAGGTGCTAGGCCTTGGAGTGGCCATGCCCACAGCTGGCCTCCAGCACCGTCAGAGAGAGGCTTGCTGTCCTCAGGCCCCCTCGACAGCAGTGACCCGGCCCTGACACAAGCCCCCGCCCCTGTGCTGCTGAGGGCCCTGGCCGGGGTCTCTGGGGTGAAGGGTGGGGACAGACGGCACCCACAGGCCCTTGGTCTCTAGCCTGTGTCCTCCTGGGGAGCCATTCCCTGGGCCTCTGGGCAGGAGGGCAGGCCACGGTGCATCCCACACCAGAACAGCGGTTCCAAGGCTGGCTGCTCCACTTCCCCTCCAGCTCCCTGCTAGTGCACCTGCGAAAGTAGCGGTGTTGGCCCAAGTGCTGGGGCCCCTGCACCCGCGTGGGAGACCCGGATGGAGCTCCTGCCTCCTGGTTTCAGCCAGCCCAGCCCTGGCTGCTGTGGCCATCTGGGGAGCGAACCAGAGGATGGAAGATTCTCTCCTCTCTCTCTCTCTCTCTCATTTTGGGTTTCAAATAAATCAAATAAAATAGACCTCAAGAAAAGCAGCTCTCACGGAGCCCTCTTTGTGCCAGGCCCTCAAGGTGCCCCCTCAGCACAGGACGTCCACAGCGGCAGGGCGTGCCCCTCCTCCACAGGTCGCACACCGCACCCCACCTGCTCACGCTGTGTGACTTCTCTTAGGGGAAACCACGTGTGCCCTGGCGGCTTTCACATGAAACTGGAGGCCAGACCCCTAGGCACAGAGTCCCTGCGGCTTAAACTCAACACACAGAAAAATAGAACTGAAAACAATCATCCTTTGCATTCTTGTGGTTTTTTTTCTAAATATCTACGTATTTATTTGAGTTACACAGAGAGTGAAGGAGAGTCTGAGAGAGAGAGAGAGAGAGAGAGAGAGAGAGAGAGAGGTCTTCCATCCCTGGTTCACTCCCCAGTTGGCTGCAACGGCCAGAGCTGCACCAATCTGAAGGCAGGAGCCAGGAGCCTCTTCCAGGTCTCCCAGGTGGGTGCAGGGGCCCAAGGATTTGGGCCATCTTCCACTGCTTTCCCAGGCCACAGCAGAAAGCTGGATCAGAAGTTGAGCAGCTGGGACTTGAACTGGAGCTATATGGGATGCCGGCACTGCAGGCAGCAGCTTTACCCACTATGCCGCAGTGCCAGCCCCTACGTTATTGTGTTTTATGAAGTCCCCAGCTCTGTGCATGCACGTTTACATGCGTGTGCACATGTATGTGTGTATATGTGCATGCACCCGTGTCTTTATGTGTGTCTGTGTGGGTGTCTGCATGTGTGTGTGCATATGGAGGTGGGTGTGTGCACCTGCCGATGTACATGTGTGTGTGCTCTGTTTGCATATTAGCCGAGCACAAGGTTGCAGCTGGAGCACCCGACTTTGCCCACTTGCTGAGCACTGTGTGGCGACACTGCCCCTGCACTGAGGCTGGGAGACCCCGTGACCCCGTCATCATCCCCCAAGACCGAGCTGGCAGAAAGCGAGGGGACTCTAAACAGACGTGCTCGCCTGCCTGCGGTCTCATCTGGTTGGTGCTCGCTGAGCAGAGAAAATGAAGATACGAAAATACTGAAAGAACTCCAGAATAATCCATGATTCCCCAGGTAAGAGTCAGGAGGACAGCTGGCCCACAGCCAGGAACCCGGATGAAAGTCGGAGCTGTTGGGTGCCTCGGCGCTGACACACGGTGCCTGCCAAGCAGTGCTGCTCCTCTGCTCTCCTGCCAGGACTGGAGGCAGGGCCAGCAGGGGTCGGGCAGAGGGCAGGGAGGGGCAGGCAGAGGGCCTGCACGGGCAGGGGTCCCTGGAGGCTGTCACATGTCGTCCCGAGAGCCTCCCCTCCCTCTCGCTCCCAGATCTCTGTGTGTGTGGTGGGACACTGTCAGCTCGTGGCATCAGGTCATGAAACCACCAAGTGGACCCTGCATGCCCTAAGCCTGCCCAGTGTTTTCCCTGCCCCCAAAGTCTGCTCTGCCTGTCCCGCTCTCCCCCCGAAGCCGTGGCTTCCCAGGTGGTGCCCTCGAGCCCCCCGCACCCGCCCTCTCTGCCAGGCCTGCCCAGAGCGCGCCACAGACACTCGCAGGGATGGTCAACATGGCAAGTGATTAGCTGGCGCCGTGGCTCAACAGGCTAATCCTCCGCCTTGCAGCACCGGTACACTGGGTTCTAGTCCCGGTCGGGGCACCGGATTCTGTCCCGGTTGCCCCTCTTCCAGGCCAGCTCTCTGCTGTGGCCAGGGAGTGCAGTGGAGGATGGCCCAAGTGCTTGGGCCCTGCACCCCATGGGAGACCAGGAGAAGCACCTGGCTCCTGCCATCGGATCAGCGTGGTGCGCCGGCCACAGCGGCCATTGGAGGGTGAACCAACGGCAAAGGAAGACCTTTCTCTCTGTCTCTCTCTCTCACTGCACTCTGCCTGTCAAAAAAAAAAAAAAAAAAAAACACCATGGCAAGTGATGAGCAAGGCTCACACCGAAGGCACAGAGGGTCCCGGTCCACCCTGCTGGCTCCCAGGCGGGCTCCCTGGGGAGCCCTAACACACGCGCACACACACGCACGGACTGCTCCAATGCAGAGCTGGTTCCGTAAACCACAGCACCTTCATGCTCTGTGGACCTGAGCCCCAGCCTTTAGAACCCAGTGGGCGCCCAGCTGTAGGCACTGAGCCGAGGAGCAGGCAAGAGGTGAAGAGAGCCAAGGTGCAGCCAGACGGCAAAGCCACGGGTGCACTCACGCCCGCAGCTACACGCGTACATGTGCGGGATTCGTGGATGTGCACATCAACACTTGTGAATTCACCAAAGGGAACACAGGAAGTGGGTGACAGCAGCCCTGGTCCATTTTGTGCTGCTAAAACGAAGAGGGACTTACGAGGCTTGGGATTCTAGGACTTGCTGCCCTGGTGGGAGACCAGGATGAAGCTCCTGGCTCCAGGCTTCAGCCTGCATAGCCCTGGCTGTTGCAGACATTTGGGGAGTGAACAGCAGATGGAAGCTGCTCTTGCTCTTTCTCTCTCCCTCGCTCCCTCTCCCTCTATCACTCTGCCTTTCAAATAAATAAAATAAGTTACAAGAAGACTTGCTGGGACCGACACTGTGGCATAGTGGGTAAAGCTGCCACCTGCAGTGCTGGCATCCCATATGGGTGCTGGTTCGTGTTCCTGCTGCTCCACTTCAGATCCAGCTCCCTGCTACAGCCTGGGAAAACAGTATAAGATGGCACAAGTCCTTGTGCCCCTGCACCTGCGTGGGAGACCTGGAAGAAGCTTCTGGCTCCTGGCTTCGGATCGGCACATCTCCGGCTGTTGTGGCCATCTGGGGAGTGAACCAGTGGATGGAAGATCGATCTCTCTCTCTCTCTCTCTCTCTCTGCCTCTGCCTCTCTTTTTTTTCTCTATGTAACTCTGACTTTCAAATCAAATAAATAATTCTAAAAAAAAAAAAAGAAGAAGAAGACTTGCTTGAGATAGAATGGAGATGTATTGGGAAAATGCCCGGAAAACAACTTGGAACCCTTCTATACCTTGCTCCACATTTCTCGCTTTGCTCTCTAGACAGTGGGAAAATTTGAAAACTATTATTTGCTGAAAACAACGTGGTCAGCTTGTGGTGGAGAAGCCTCGCTTTCGAAGTGCAGTGGAAAGCAGGCAACCAGACAGAAGGAAAAGAGGGCACCAGGGAAGCAGGAAAACCCAGTCTAGTAAAAATGCCAGCCGTACACTTTCTTTACCAACTCTGGCCATTCCAGAAAGCAGACTGTGGTGTCCAGGGAGATGCTGATACAGAGGGCACTGACTGGAGCTTCTGGATAAAGAAGAGAAGCAGAGGTGAGACCCCACAGAGTCCCGCGTCGCTGACACCCGCACGGGTTGGCCCGCGTCTGCCTCTGGTTCACCGTGTGCGCCCAGAGCTGCTGCGTTCCCCACGGCGTCACGGTGCTCAGCGAAGAATCCTTGAGGAAGCAGAGGCTGAACAAAACAGGACAGACGATGGCTCCAAGGGAGGCATCGGGCTGGCTTCTCCCAGGACCCTGCTACTCCCTGCACTGGAATCCCGGGGAAGGAAGGGGAGGGCTGTGTCTGTGATGGACAGCTGGAGGTGAGCCAATTGCAGTTGGATATTTGGCTGGGGTTTGCACCAGAGGAATAGACTTACGAGGCCACAGGGCAAAGCCCGGAGTGTGGATGAAGGTACTCAGGAGGGTGCAGAGAGGGAGACAGAGGGCGCCGAGGTTTTCAGGTGGAGAGAAGAAGTTAGGGGAAGGTGGATGGAAAAGGAGCCGTCAGCGAGACAGGCGAGGCGGTGTTGGGTCAGGGAGGGGGGTGCTGGAGCTGGGTGTGGAAGCCAGGTTCAGGGGTCTGTAGCAGTTACCCGGAGACTGCTGGGGCTGAGGCATCAAGCGGGGTGGCAAGGCCTCCCCTGCGTGAAATGTGCTCTCACCGTCGCCTGACCCCAGAAGCTCAGGTGTATCACAGCCTGAGACGCTCAGCACAGGTCCACGCCTAATGAACTCACGCAGCCCTGCGAAAGGTCTGAGGACTCCCACATGCCTTCCGGGGGCTCTGAAGTTGCAGACTTGAGGATGAGGTGCAGGCTTTCCCGGTGGGTCCCAAAGGCCAGGGAACGGAACATGGGCTTGGAAAGGAGAAGGCAATG
Organism: Oryctolagus cuniculus; assembly: GCF_964237555.1. Lineage (NCBI taxonomy): Eukaryota > Metazoa > Chordata > Mammalia > Lagomorpha > Leporidae > Oryctolagus > Oryctolagus cuniculus. The sequence goes on along the minus strand of NC_091445.1, from coordinate 95,757,766 downwards.
CTGGGCGGAGCTCTGGGGACTGGAAAGGGGAGGCGGGGCTGAGTGACAGACGACAGGGAGGCAGGGGTCAGGCCCAGCATCTCACCAAATAACGCACAAAGCTGTGTTGACACAGACGCACAGAGGGCGAGTGAATAGTCACAGCTGCTCGCTTAGTTCAAGCTTCACTGGACCACGGCAGCCACAGGGCTGAGCGCAGTGCGACTTTCTGGGGAGACCCGATTCCGTGGGAAAGAGGCAATCGAGGCTATTTTAGCAGGGTCATAAAATGACTCCACCTCTGAGGGCAACGTCCTCCAGGGGATAAGCAGTGCTGGAAGAGGGTGACGTGGGGGCCCTGGTAAGAAACCAGACCGGGATTCTGAGGGCCTGGACCAGAGACGTGAGAGTGCAGACGGTCGCCAGCTTCCAATGGTTCTACCGAAGGTTCTAGGCTCCACAATGGTGCACAGGCCACGTGCACGCCGCAGCCCCTCTGAGCTTTGCCCGAGCCGGTGATGTGTGGCCTGATGTTCTCTCGTGGTGCTTGGCAGCAGCCATGAGCACAGCCGGCCATCCACCTGCGGTCACCAGGGGGCCACCGGAGTTGACAGTGCCCTGCGTTGTCAAGCTGGGATGTGTGTGTGCTGGGGACATTGAGCCTACGGTAGCTTCAACTTCAGGAGGGTTCCTCGGGGTACACCTATGAGAACTGAGGGGTCACAGCAAACGGCCCAGGAGGCCATGGGAGGGAACTGAGCTGTGGGAGCTGTGCTCAGAGGTGACTGACGGACGGGGGAGGGACCAGTGGCAGGAAATTCAGAGCCATTGCTACAGGTCTGCCTTCTGGGTATCAGGTCACGGGACTGGATGGCAGGCGTCGAATTGGACGTCACGTCGTTGGTGTCTGCCTCTGGGGACCTGAATAGACCAGAAGGCAGAGGAAGGACTGACCCGCCCTTGGTGCCTCCTGTCCGCCGACTGGGGCTGGGCACCTGGCCTCCCTTGTCCTTGCCCTGTCCTGGTCGTGGACCTCCCAGCTCAGACAGGAACTTCACCATGGGACTGGCTTCTCCAGGGCTCTGGCTTGAGCTGAGTGACAGGCTGAGGCAGTGCAGCTGGAGGAAGTGATTTGATCAAAGGGTCGGTTTGATGAAGAAGGGAACGGGCGGTTTGGGGGAAGGAGGAATTCACAGAAAGTCAGTGGTGGCCGACTTCTTGGAACCAACACACGCATTACAGCCTTGCTGTGTTCCAGTGTGTCCCGCAGTGAGTCACAGGAAGTGGAGACTATCACGCAGGTGGGGACAGACATGCTGTTGGTGTGGACAGAGGGATTCACACAGACACACGCACACACACACAGTGACCCGGCTCCATCACTCACACACACACACACATACACATATGACCCGGCTCCATCACTCACACACACACACACACACACACATACACACATGACCCGGCTCCATCACTCACACACACACACACACAGTGACCCGGCTCCATCACACACACACACACACACACGCACACATGACCCGGCTCCATCACACACACACACACACACACACACACATGCAGTGACCTGGCTCCATCACACACACCCAACACACACATACACACACATGCACGCAGTGACCTGGCTCCATCACTCACACACACACACAAACACACACACAGTGACCCGGCTCTATCACACACACACATGCACATAGCGACCTGGCTCCATCACTCACACACACACACGCGCACACACACACACACAGTGACCCGGCTCCATCACCCACACACACATGCACACACACACAGTGACCCGGCTCCATCACCCACACACACATGCACACACACACAGTGACCCAGCTCCATCACACACACACACATGCACACACACACAGTGACCCGGCTCCATCACACACACACACATGCACACACACACAGTGACCCGACTCCATCACACACACACATGCACACACACACACAGTGACCCGGCTCCATCACTCACACACATGCACACAGTGACCCGGCTCCATCACTCACACACACAACCTGGCTCCATCACACACTCACATGCACACAGTGACCTGGCTCCATTACTCACACACACACACACACATACACACACACATAGTGACCCAGCTCCCTCACACACACCCAACACACACACAGTGACCTGGCTCCATTACTCACACACATGCACACAGTGACCTGGCTCCATCACATACACACACACACACACACACACACACAGTGACCCGGCTCCATCTCACACACACACACACACGGATCATCTCCCTCTGCAGATGCTGATTCTTCCTGCGGGGGGTAGGGTCAAGGCCAGGCTATTCACGGACCATCTTTTATTTAGCTTCTTACCTAATCCAGTGACACAGAGCCATGACGAAGTCAGGTGCGAACCGCTCCGGAGTGGACTACAGACCTGACGAGGCTCCGGGAACTACAGCACGTTCGCGCCCTTCCTCTGTTCACAGAAAACCCACTGCACTCCCGGAAGACCGGCCGGGTTTAATTCCCAGTGAGGATGCCAGGGGGTGTTGATAGCACTTCCTAATTGACATCGAGTTTGCTGCATGCAGATGATAGTCAAAGATGGGCTTTGCATACAGTAGGCATGCACGGAGTTAGCCCAGTGAGCTTGGAGATAGAAGCACCGCTTTTTCCCAGTGACGCCGAATTGCTCCTCCTGCCTGTGTCTATCAGGAGCTCCGTGACACGACGCGGAAGCGTTGGTATTCTGCTTCCCAGCCGCAGCGCGGTGGAACTGCTAACCCAGGCTTCGTGTTACGACCGGAACGTCTTGACACCAAGGGAAGGCTCACATGTAAGTCGTCTCCATCCGTATTAACGACGTTCGCAATGGCGGCCACCTCTACTTGACAGCATTATTTCCCACTCCTGCGGTCCGTCCAGATTCCTGCATAATCCAGCACTGTCTACGTACGGCACGGGGAATCAGCCGGGCACGTGACCACCCTGTGCCGGAAGCTGTGAGGAAGACCCGGGATCTGACCACAGCAAGGAGCTGTCTTACCCCGTCTGTCTCCCAGGCAGGAGGGCTGCTGACCATCCCGCAGGCTGAGGGTAATGGAACGGAACTTGGGCAGCCCTGTAGTTCGCTGGTTCTTCAAGTTCATACTGAGGCAGAAAATCCTTTGCGCAGAAAAGAAGTCACACTTGGAAATTCAGAATGAGGATGGTGGAGCTGTGTGGTCCAAAGGACAGAGAAGGGGTGCCAAGGGTCCTCCAAAATTGGGCGCCTCTTACCTGGCGGGCAGGTAAGCCCCCCTGAGCGGGCCCCCAAGCAATCCTGGAGAGGCGTGGAATGTGTTTCCCTGGCAGTCAGCAAGCAGCTTCCTGTCCACGCGCAGAAGGACCCAGGCGCCCGGAGGGGAGGACGGCGGGCCCCGGCGTCGGCTCTGCCGCCTGCACACCAGGAACGTGGCAGGCTCACCTGGCTGATGCTGTGCTGCTCCCGCAGCTCCAGTCTGGATCCCTCTCCTGACGCCCCCGTGACCGTCACACCCGGCCCTGCGCCTCCCACAACCGCTGGTCACCCAGGAACAAAGTCCAAACTCACCCTTGTGCTGCCGATGTCCTCTGTGACGGGGTCCAGTTGCTGCACCCCATGATAAACCCGGTTCCGTAGGCTTGGTTCTCGAGTCTTGGGTGGGACTACAGAGCACCCTGGACTCACACTCTGTCTGTCAAACCCAGGTCACCCTTCCGCTGACAGGTCACTGTGCCCCCTCCTCACTGGGAGACCCAGTAGCTTCCTCCTGACGCCTGAGGTCCCGACTCCTCGTACCAGTCAGGGTGTGCACCAGCACAGGCAGAGAGACGGACCATGGAGAGCACTTCAGTAAGGGTTGACTTCCTACTGCCCAGTGTCTGCAGGAAGCAGCGGGGTGTAACTGGTCAGGATGACGTCACACGGGGTAGGCTGGGCCTCTATCCACTGCGCCTGGTGCTGTTTATGAAGCCCATGTTTGGAAGTGGCACCCAGGAAGGACTCACTCCTGCAGGTAAAGGCAGAAGCATTGACTAACAGGGGCCCGTGGGTGCCGGGGAACCACTTGAGAACGGGGAACGGGGCTGCCTCAGCCCTCTCACGCCCTGGCCTTGCACTGCAGCCCCCAGAGCTGCGAGGCAGCGTACACCTGCTGCCCAAGCCGCCCTGGTGCCAGCAAGCTGAAGCAGCTGGAAGAGCATTCAGCTGAGTAACAAGGAGGCCTGGCAGAGGCAAGCGCAGAAGCCATGGCTGCCCCAGGGCTGGGGCACAGAGGGCAGAGCTGGGAGGAGCCCACCGAGCCCAGACCCAGACCCCAAAGGCACTTGCTTTTCTGGGCCCTGGAGAGCACCCAATAGTTGGGAACCCAGGACCCTGGAGCACCTGCTGCCTGCTGAGGCAGGGCCAGGCAGAGGGTGAGATCCTGCAAGGGGGCCACCTTTCCCCCTTCCAGCTGTAGGCCCCCTCTAGGGCCCCCTTGGGGCAGAGTGAAAGCACAGAACCAGTAACCCCCGAATGGGGCTGGTGGAGCCTGGGCTGGCATCGCTGGGTCGTCCTGCAGGGCCAGAGGAGGTGCAAGGACCGGCGTGTCTCCCCTCGTACCTACTGCTGCCCCGCGGAGCGGCTGGGGTCCATGCTTCACCTGGACGTCTCACTCAGACACTGCCTCAGACCACGGTCTGCTTTACATTCACTCTGCCCTGGTGGCACAAGAGAAGGTGGATTTCTTATAGAGGACACCGGAAGAGGCTTCATGGATAAGTGAACCAAGGGTAGGGAGGGGGCAGGGACAGGGAAGGAGAGAGAGGGAGAGAGGGAGAGAGAGAGAGAGAGATGCAGATGCGGAGAGGAGAGGAAGGAGGGAGGGGGAGAGAAGAGGGAGGGAGGGCGAGGGAGGGGGAGGGAGAAGAGGGAGGGAGGAGGGTTTGGCAGCCAGGAGCTGGTGGCCACCGCGCAGGTGCAGGCGTGCCCCCGGCCCAGCTGGCGGCGGGACCCCGAGCCCGGGCTCTGGCAGGGTCTGGAGCAAAGGGCTGCCTCACTGGATCAACAAGTCTCCCTGCCCCGGGCCCAGCAGGCAGACTGTTGAGCGGGGTGCCAAGGCTCTAATCCTGGATTTATTACACACTTGCTGAGCGACCTTAGACAAACCACTTAACTCAACCCTAGAGATAATGTCACAAAGTCTTCAGCTTGTAAAATGATCGCTGAGCCTTCGCCACCACTATCACCGCCACAGTGATAATGCATTTGCTGGCAGTGAGGCGCGGCAGCTGACGAGAGACACAAGTGAACTCACATTTTCTGTTTTTATGGCAATTCTCTCTTGGCCAAGCCTAATGTGCATGCACTAAGCCTTGACCTTGGGCCCTGGGCTAATTCCCGTGCTGGGAGCCACCACTGTACTGCTTTGCAAACCCTAGGGAAGGAGGCTTAACTGATAGTGTTGAAATCCCCAGAATGTAGATGGCAGCGAGATATGGCCGGGCCGCCTGTGAGCAGCATCAGGGCTTGGAGAGGCTTGGAGAGGGCGCCACAGGAGCTGGAGGGGGCGGAGAGGGGCTGTCTCCCACCTGGAACGCCCCCTGCGCCAGCCTCCTGCTTGGTCTTGGGTATGCCATCCACTGGCGGCCAAGGGCCCCTGGGAAGTGGGTCTGCGGGAGGAAACATACCCTCTTCTTCCTCTCGTTTCCTCCCCCAGCTCTTTGCAGGGTGCACACACACCCCCCTGACATGAGACCGGAGGTCAGCAGGCCTGCTGCCCGCTGTGCACTTCTTCTTGGACGGAGCAGGTGCGCCTCCAGCCCAGAACCTCAACCTCTGGAGCAGCATCTTGGCTGACAGCTAAGCAGGAGGCAAGGTTGGAGTGAAGACAGACCAAGGATCCGGAGTCAAGGGTGGTTTCAGGCACTCCCTCCCCAGACCCAGATCACAGCCCACATTTTCCTCTAAGAGTGGTCTTGGAAAATGCCAGAAATCCCTAAGCATCCTTGAGACTTCTTGCAAGTTTCCCCGAATCCCGAAATGTCTGCTAACCTTTGTGACTCGACACAGCTGGGTTTTTGTTACATGAGGTCACGGGGCCTGTGACAGGGTTGAAACTGATCGCGGCCTGTGGCACCTGGCGTGCACACCCGCGAGAAACCCAGGAGGGGGGGAACTCTCCACTCCAGGTGCGTTTTGTGCACGTGTATCTGTTCCTGGATTCCATTCTAGAGAGTTTCGGGCTGCAGGCTTTTAGCTTTAATTATATAAGCGGTCGTGGGCTGATACGAAGTCACAAGAGATAGAAAGCTGCTTGGTCTAAATTTCAAACATTTTTGGAAGAGTCAAACAAAAATATGCCATTTCGTATTTTCACTTCTTCCCTCCCACACATATCCTTTCCTTTGAGGGTTTTACTAGGAAATCATCTCTGGATTTGCTCAGATCTGAGAAATGTATTATCATTCCTAAGCTATTATCTCACGTTCTCTCTCCGTGTTACTGTCAGTTGTTATTTGGAAAAATATGTGAAGTAAATTCATAAATAGCTCTAAATCTGCATTCACGCAGATCTGGTTCCTTGCAAGAAACACACTCCTGGAACCATAATTGAATGTGATTAAGGCTATGTTACGATCTAACAGCCATTTATTGCTGCAGCATCAATTTCAAAATGCACAGCTGTGATAAAAATCAGGGATTCTAAAAAGAAACAAAAAATAATAGTTCTTATCAAACTATTCTATTTTTCTTGTAAGCCTAGTCCTACATGGTTGAATACTATATTAAAATACTTAATATTTATGTGACCAAAAATGTGCAGGCCTGCAATTAAAGTACATTATTTGATTAATGAGATAGTAATGGCAATGACAGGGAAATCCAGCCAAGGGGACTTGAGGCGCTCTTACTTCCTGTTTGCTCCTCAGTGAGAGGGTGACTTGCTTCCGCCCCAATCCCTAACCCGGGAATGCTGGTCCCTGCTGAAAGCCGGGGACTCGGGGCTACCTACCCTACCTACCGCCCTGCGGTGACTTGACCTTGGAACACAAAAGGGTTCCATCTCCAGCGGATTTCGCCCCGCCCCTCTGGACCCCAGGCAGGGACCTCCCATTGGCTGCAACAGCTCTTGGCACTGTCTGGAGACCAGGAAGCTTCTGAGGGGTGAGCTGCAACCATTAACTCTTGCTTTTGGAAGGCAGAGAAAATGAAATTGTTCCACAGTTTGGGAACCTAAAGTCAGTGTCTGGGCTGTGGCAGCGCCCCTCCCCATAAACCCTGGTGTGGCTCCCTGGTGCCCGTGTGCAGGCCTCCCAGACCCAGAGGGGCAGGGCCAGGCAGCCCCAGGCAGCCCCGGAGAGCCCCCCCCCCCCAGGAGGCACCACTTGAGGATAAACACACATCACGGAAGAGCCATCTGACACGCAGCCATGCTGACTTGCACCGGAAGGGAAAAATGCCAGGAGAGCAACACGAACTAAGCCTTAAAATAAACTGAAAGTAGACTGCTTTGAGAGTCAGAGGACATTCATTGACAAGGGGACAGGTGCACACAGCAGAGGAGGACCTCTGTGGCCAGAACCCCGGGGGGCTGCCCAACCAGCCGGTGCTAGGCGTGGCTGAGGCCGGAGCACCCTGGCAGCAGTGCACTCAACGGGTTAAAATGCAAGCCTGTGACCCGCCTCCATTTAAACCGCGACGTCCTCACACCCCAAGTTCTTATCAGAGGACTGCACCACACTTGGCAAACAAGACATTCTACCTTTTAAACAAATAATTCATTAGGTAATTAAATTCAAGTGAGATTACTCTAATTAAATATACACTGTTGTTGAATCATAATTTCTATGTGGCCTAGTTAAAGATGAACAATCTCTTATTCCTGACCAAAAAAAAAAAAAAAAAAAAAAAAAAAAAAAAAAAACCGGAAGGCTCTAAAAGAATTCCCTCCGGCGGGAAGAATGGATTTCCACGCGCAGCACAGAGGTCACTTAAAGGCAAGGAAGATGCACGGAGCTCAGCCTGGAGGGGCAATGTTTCTGGTCCAGCGAGGCCCAGGTCCTTCGGGCCCTGTTGCTCTGGGCTGGGGTTCGTGGGACCCAGGCTGGGTTCAGGGCACGCGCGCGCGCGCCTGGGCGTCTTGGCCTGCTCAGCCCGCATCACGAGAGCTGCAAGAGGAGCGCTATCCGAGGGCCAGGGCCGGCCCAGGGACCCTGGCACTGGAGCAGGAGGCCACTCCGTCCCCAGGACGTGCGCCCTGCCCAGGAGCCGCGGCCACGACGGCAGCTGCCGCCGGCGGAGACCCTGGCTTTTCCGTGCACGCAGGCGCAGCCGCGGTGCGGGCCGGCTCTCCTGCGCCAGGCGCGCATTCGCCGCAGTCACCGCGCGGGCAGCTCCGCCAGAACTGACGTCGCCCGGCCCCGGGACGGCCCCGGCTTGGGGACGGGAGAAAAACACGAACTCATTAACAACTGTATCTCGGGGCCCTGCAGGAACACGGCCCAGGAACAAATAAATACGAGCGCAGCTGGCGCGGCCGTCTGGTGACACCGAACTACAGACCCCGAGAACCGCGCACCGGCGCCCTTGGTCGTGTCGGAGGCGTCATGGAAATGATCCGCTTAATTAACGGGAGGCTTATAAAATATTGACGCGTGTGCACTCGCGTGTCACTCACTGCCTCCGACGCTGGGGCCCGGGCAGCGCTCCGCGGCAGGCCCCGTCCGCCCCGTGGGTCCCTGGACGCTCGGACCCACTCAAGAGGCTCCGGGAGGCGGCCCCGCACCCCCACCACCCAGGGTCATCGGGAGTGTGGACCTGGGCCTGGCGCATCAGGCCCGGCACAGAGGAGCAGCGGCCTAAACGGCCGTGGGGGTCGCAGGTAACCAAGCGCCCTGGGGTTCAGGCCTGTTGCCCACGGGTCTGCTACTCGCCTGGTTGTGGCCAAGCCCGGTGGCTTCCCGGGTCCTGCGGCAAGAAGGTGGGAAGTTACAACGCGTCTTTAATAAGGCTGGTAAATCAGGGCGCGCCCGTCTGGGCCGAGGGGGCCCGGCTGGCGTCCGCGCCGGCGCCGCCCAGCCCCATCGCGGCGCCAAGGCCTCGCCGTCCGCACCGCCATCCCTGGCTACCTTTCCAGGGTGGCGGCGGAGCCAGCGCTCCCTTTTCTCCACTGGAGACCCCAGGACAGCAGAGCCGCAACGCCGCAGGAGCAGGAAGATCCATCGCGGGGCTGCTGCAGCGTTCCCTGGCGTGGGCTGCCCGGGACCAGGGGCGGGAGGACCGCGAAGGCACCATTTCTGAGCGAGGGAGGGGAGCCCGGATGTCTGTCTGAGCTGGGACCACTCCCCCCTCCCCCCAACTACCCAAAACAGCAACAGTGAGGAGCAGTAGCTGTCCATCAAGCCTCAATAACCTCGGTCCGGGGCACCTCCACCTCGCGACGCCCCCCCACCCCCCGCCCCACAACAACCCCGGCCAGGAACCTAGCTCGCGTCCCGGCCTCCGGCGCCGCGTCCACGGGCGCTCCGCACACGCCCGCGCGCACTCGGAGGCCGCCGCCACTGGCCCGCCCCGCGATCCCTGTGGGAAAGCCGGCGGTCCAGGCCCAGTCCGCGATGCCCAACGGGTGGGGCTCCCATTCGGCCACGCGCTGTCCCGCTGTCCCTGGCACCATGAGGACCGGGCGGCTTCTGGGGGTGGGGAGGGGGCTACACCCAGGCAGAGGGAAGTCCCTGAGAAGCCGCCGACCCTTGAGCGTGGGTCCGGGAAAGTGGCTCTTCCAGCCCCTGGATCCCGCACAGCTGGGCGGGGGCCGCCGGTTTTCCAAAGGCCTGGAAGGTGGACGTCCCCGTAGGTCCCAAGTCGCCCCTCTTTGAAGCAGCCAGGGATGGTCTGAGCCGCGCCCACGGGTCCCTTGGGAGGCCCTCCACCTGCCCTGGCATGGGGGAGGGGGCAGCTGGCTTGGCCTCCTCTGCAGTGGACTATACTGCTGGCCAAGCTGCCTCTGTGTAGGTTGCTCCCCAGCAACCCCATCCAGGTGTTGGGGCGACACGGGGCCCACGAGGCCCTGCTGGAGCCCCCCCAAGACAGGGTTTTAACCCCTGAGGTCTCCCAGGTCACAATCGCCCCTTGCACACCTTTTCAGGGTTCCTGGAGGTTCCTGGAGGTGAGTCCAGTGGCCTTGCTAATGCGGTGCCCTGGGAGCCTCACCCTGCCCAGGGATATTTCTGGGTGGGGCCCAGCCAGGTCCTCCCACTCACCTCCCTGGTGTGCTCACAGCCTAGCATTTTCTGGGCCAGCGGAGGATGGCACTGCCTGGTGGCTGGTTGACCCAAAGGACAAAGCCCCCACTGGCTGTAGCCTCCTCAGGGGTGACATGACCTGGGACCCAAAGGTAGGGCTGGCACTGTGTAGCTGGACCCTCCTCCTCCACGTGACCTAAGTTAGTCCACCTGTGTTTACCCTGAAAGGTGACACTGGAGTTTGCTAAACAAGACAGTGAGGGGCTGGGCCATTCTCCCAGGACTCACCCTCAGTGGGTGGCTTTGTTCGGGACACAAGAGAAGAGGTTAGGGTCTTGGTGTTGGAAGTGAGGGGCTGGCGAGCCAATGGGAGTGGGGGGGGCACTGGAAAGCACCCCCCTCCCCGGACTCCGTTTCAAAGCAGCCAGGCTTTCTGGAGGGCACAGGGGTGGGGGCAGGGGCGCAGTCGAAACGCGAGGACCTGAGTCAGCAGAGAAATGCAGCCCGGAGTCGGAGCCGGTAATTAGTAATTACTATTATGTGCCTTATTATTGCTAATTACAGGCGACAGCTCAGTGTCTGCAGCCCGGGGAAAGGCATCCTTCCCAGTTCTCCGGGAATCCCGGGGCCCTTCGCGGCCCGAGCAGAGGAGGGGGACCGGTGGCCCAGGTCACCGGAGCGCACCTTGCAGGGTTCTGCCTGGGCAGCGCTCACTCCCCGGCCCCGACAGGCCTGCGCCCAGGCCCACCCCGACTCTGGCCCCAAGTCCAGTGCGCACGAACCGGGCAGGAGCTGCACTCCGGCCAGCGCCGGGAGCCGACGCAGGTACCGGGGCGCGCTCTCCTCCCGCGCCGCCGCAGCTCGGAAGCGGCCTGCCGGGTCGTCCGGGGAGGAGCGAGCGCGGGGCGCCTGTTCCCGGGAACTGCACCGAGAGGCCCGCGGCGATGCCGCCGGCCCCGCGCTTCGGGCCGGGCTGAGCAGGGCCGCTGAGCCCTGGGGCGGCATTACCCCCGACCCGGCGGCCGTCGCTCCCGCGGGTTCAGCCGCTGCACGCAAGTTTACTTCCTGCACCCGTACGGCCCGCGGACAAACCCGGGCGCCCAGGCCGCGCCCGCTTCCACGTCGCCGGGCGCGGGACCGGGACGCGCCTCTCCCGCGGCCACGGCGCTTTCCCCGCGAGCACAAGGCTCTGCCCTCCCCCTTCCTCCCCCACCTCCTGCCTCCGGGCGTCCCCGCCGGCCGCCGCTCTGCTCCCCGCGCCGGCGTCTTCTCGGCCAAGGCCGCCCTTCCGCAAAGTTTGCACAACTCCGAGAGCGCGCGGGGCTCATCCGCCGCGCGCACCCCAAGGGCGGCCGGGGTGGGGGGTGTGAGGGCCCGCCGGGCGATCCGCGGCCCCCGTGGGCGGTGGGCGCCGCTTCCGCCGAGGACGTGCAAGGCTCAGAGAGGCCGCCCAGCTCCGGCTGTCAGCCGAGCCCCGGCCGCCGGCCCAACCGTAGCTCAGGCTCACGGCGGTGCTGCGTAAAAGGAGACACAGCCCGGCTGCTCCACCGCAACCCGGGTGCGGGCCGGCCGGGAGCCCGGGCCGACGGCTGTCACGCGGCTGCGGGGACCGGGCGGGAAGACGCCCGCACCCGCCGCCCGGCAGCGCGCGCCCGCCCGCCACGGGAGGAGGTGGCCCGGCCGGCGCGGGGCACCACGTGCTCGCCGGGAGGGGCTGGCGCGGCCGGCGAGGGCGGGCGGGAGGCGAGCCAGGGGCGGGGCCTGTGCTCAAGGGGATGCCAATCAAAGCATCAACTTCAAATTGTGTCTGATAGCCCCGCCGCCGAGCGGAGGGCGGCCGCCGCAGTCGGCGCGCGATCGCGGATCCGGGAGCAGCCGGGAGCCGGGCGCCAGCGAGCCCCGGGCCGAGGAGCAGCGACCGGCCCCCCGCCTCCGGGCCGGCCCGAGCGCGCCCGGCTCGCCGCTCGCTCCCCGCCGCGCCGCGTCCCCGCCAAGCCCCCCGCCCCCCGCGTGGCTGCCCGCCGCCGAGTCCGCGGACATGTCCTTCCCGCAGCTGGGCTACCCGCAGTACCTGAGCGCCGCGGGGCCCGGCGCCTACGGCGGCGAGCGCCCGGGGGTGCTGGCTGCAGCCGCCGCCGCCGCGGCCGCCGCCTCGTCGGGCCGGCCGGGGGCGGCGGAGCTGGGCGCGGGCGCGGGCGCGGCCGCCGTCACCTCGGTGCTGGGCATGTACGCGGCGGCCGGACCCTACGCGGGCGCACCCAACTACAGCGCCTTCCTGCCCTACGCCGCCGACTTGAGCCTCTTCTCGCAGATGGTGAGTGTCCCGGCCTCCCCCACGCCCTTCTCCCAGCTCCGCTCGGTACCCGGCTCCTGGGGCACGCGGGGGGCGGGGGGACGGCAAGGGCCGCGGGGCGCGCGGGAAGGCGAGATCCGGAGGACGCGGCCCGGGCGAGGGCCCGCCTGCAGGCGCAGGAGGGCGGAGGAGGCCCCGCCGTTGATGGCCGTGCTGGCGCAGCCCGGGTAGGGGAAGGCCCGAGCCTGGAAGAGGGTCGCGGCCGGAGTGGGGAGAGGTCGCAGCAGTAGGCCCGGGACACTGGGAGCGCGCTGCGGGTCGGGGTGCACGCACCCCGCGCAACCTGGGCGCCAACCAGGCCCCGGGGTTCCAGCGGCTGGGCCCAGTCCGCTGCACGTCCCGCGCGGGCCCGCGGGGCCTCTGCAGCTTTTGCGCTGGGTCGGGAAGGCCCAATGGTGTCCGGCTTTGGCGGGGCCGAGGTGGTTGAGGCCGCGTTGCCCGAGGGAGCCCCCAAAAGCCTAACGGAGCCCCGCGGAACGGGCCTAACAATGGAGACGGGACGGAACCTAGGAGTCCCTTAGTGGCGCGCGTGTGGATTTGCGATTGAACGAAAGATTAAATAAACGGCGTTTGCTTTTACTTGTGCAAGTTGCCAAAGTTTTCATTTCATTTGCACCCAAAGCAACGCGCACTTTTCTTCCCGCGTTGCGTAATGGAGGCTTGAAGACTGGGTCCGCGATTGGAGATCCGCGGCCCTCTGCCGCGGGACTGATTCTCGGCGGAGGCTCGGGCCGGGCCGTGGGTCCGCAGGATCGGGGGTCCGGTTGCAGGATCGGGGCTGCATCGGCTCCGGAACGCCGGGGAATGGGGGCGGCGAGGCGGCCCCCTCATGCGTGACTGCGCGCGGCATCCCGCAGAGTCCCCACGCCGCCGAAGGAGAGGCGGGCACAGCACGCGCGCCCGTGAGCCCGGCTGGGGCGGCGTGCCGGCTTCCCCGTAACTTTTCTCGTAGTTCTGAGAGCGAGCCTGTTTCTCCGGGACCGGCCCCAGCTGCCGCCCAGCGCGCGCTCCGCCTTGCGGATCCGGGCCTCGTTTTGTCCCGGCGGCGGGGATGCCGGCGAAGCGCTGAGCGATTTACAAGGTGTCCTTTCAGAGAGAACTCCCAGCGGAGACAAGGCCGAAATGTCTCCTTCGCAGTCGCGACCAGGAGGGTCGCCAGCGCTCCCACTGCGTGCCACACGGGGCGGGCGGAAAGCGAAGCCCGGCCACCGAAGCCGTTATCAGACTCGTGAGCGAGGTCACGCGCTCCCGCGCAACTTTGCAGCGTCCTGAGTCTCGCTGCCCCCACGCGCGGGGTGCTCTTTATTTTTATTTATTTTTTTAATACGAAAATTCTGTATACAGGCGTGTGCCATTTGGGCACCCCGCGTGTGTGTGTGTGTGTGTGTGAGAGCGCGCGCGCGGGGGAGCCCCTCGGCGAGGCCCTCTGCCTTTGTGGAGAGGGGACGAAGGGCGAGGCTTCGCTTTTGTTTTGTTTTGATTTTAAACGCGGGGGAGGATAGGTAAAAACCCTTCCTGCTGGTCTCCCGCGGGCTCCTGCAACCTGAGCTGAAACCCGAACCCGGGTTCTGAGCGCTGGCTTCCGCCGAGCCCGTAGGACTGCGTATTTGGGAGTCAAAAGATTAAATTGTGAGGGAGCGTCTGTCTGGGCAATTTATGGTAATAATGAGGCCTAATGAGGTTGTTAGAAAGATAAAATGTTATTTACCAAAAAACCTGATGGGATAATTTGACTCGCTGTGTTTTACTACTGATGATAAAAAGAGTATTGATTGTAGATAAATCAGCCCCGCTGAATGGCTGCAAACACTTTGCGTTTGCTGCCCCAGATCAAAGTCAAACTTGGGCGATAAACTCGCCGCGGAGAGGCCCTCGAGCGCCCAGTCCCCTGCTCGCTGCGGGGCGCCGGGGGCCCCGCGTTAAAATTTCAACCCGGTGAGCCCTGCCTTTTGTATTTAAGGAAACAGGCGGGTTTTGTTGCTTCTGTCTGCCGGGGCCTAGATTACCATCCGGAGGCAGCCACCGGTGCTGTCCACGCGCGGGTGCGGGCGAAGCTGGACACGCAGACGCGGTCCCGCGGTCGAAGGCGCGCGCTTTCGCTTTGCGTCGCGGGTGGACTGGGCCGCAGAGACGGCCGACGGTTTATTTTGATTGACCCCCTCAGGGTTGAGGGGAGGGGGCTTGAGCGCTGGCTCCTGGGGTGTGGGGAAACTGTTTTATCAGCACAGTTAAAAGGTTTCCCTCTGGCTAGTGTCAGATAAACTTGGAAATCCGGGCTTCGCGAGCTGTCGGTGGCGGGGACCCAGGGGGGCGAGGACCGTCTGGAGTGCCGGCGCTGGGCTCAGCTCTGCCCAAGAGCCGGTTCTCCACAGGTTTTTTTGTTTTTGTTTTGTTTTGTTTTGTTTTTGTTTTTAAGACCCCAAAACCACCTCTGGGGTCAGTGGAAAAGCCTGGTCTGTCCTCCCCAAGAGTGGATCAGGGTGGCCCCGGTGCAAGGCCGCGGTGCCCGGTGCCTGGGGCGGCCGGGAGGTCCGGGAGCCGCCAGGAGCAGCCTCCCCGAGCCTAGGGCCCGTCTCACTCCCTCTCTCTCTCTCTCTTCCTCCTCCCTGCTCTCTCTCCTGTCCTGTTCTGTGGCGTGGACTCAGGGCTCGCAGTATGAGCTCAAGGACAACCCGGGGGTGCACCCAGCCACCTTCGCAGCGCACACGGCGCCGGCCTATTACCCCTACGGCCAGTTCCAGTACGGGGACCCCGGGCGGCCCAAGAACGCCACGCGGGAGAGCACCAGCACGCTCAAGGCCTGGCTCAACGAGCACCGCAAGAACCCCTACCCCACCAAGGGCGAGAAGATCATGCTGGCCATCATCACCAAGATGACCCTCACGCAGGTCTCCACCTGGTTCGCCAACGCGCGCCGGCGGCTCAAGAAGGAGAACAAGGTGACTTGGGGCTCGCGCAGCAAGGACCAGGAAGACGGCGCCCTCTTCGGCAGCGACACCGAGGGCGACCCCGAGAAGGCCGAGGACGACGAGGAGATCGATTTGGAGAGCATCGACATCGACACCATCGGCGAGCAGGACGGCGACCAGAGCAACGAGGACGAGGAGGACAAGACAGAGGCGCCGCGCGCGCCCGCCGCTCCCCCGGCTCTCGCCCGGGACCAGGGATCGCCACTGGCAGCCGCCGACACACTCAAGCCCCAAGACTCGCCTCTGGGCCTGGCCAAGGAGGCCCCAGAGCCGGGCAGCACGCGCCTGCTGAGCCCCGGCGCCGGGGCGGGAGGCCTGCCCGGCGCGCAGCACAACAAGCCCAAGATCTGGTCGCTGGCAGAGACAGCCACGAGCCCCGACGGCGCGCCCAAGGCCTCGCCGCCGCCGCCCGCCAGCCACCCCGGGGCGCACGGGCCTCCCACCGGCACGCCGCTGCAACACCCCGCCTTCCTGCCCAGCCACGGACTGTACACTTGCCACATCGGCAAGTTCTCCAACTGGACCAACGGCGCGTTCCTCGCGCAGGGCTCCTTGCTCAACATGCGTTCCTTCCTGGGCGTCGGCACGCCCCACGCCGCGCCCCACGGTCCGCACCTGCCCGCGCCACCACCGCCGCAGCCTCCGGTCGCCATTACCACGGGAGCGCTGCACGGCGAAAAGGCCTCGGCCCGCAGCAGCCCCGCACTTCCAGGTACTGCGCCACCGGGACCCCAGCGAGGAATCTGGAGACAGGGATGGGGGTGGAGGGCGGAGCGCCCGGTCAGAGAGCGAAGGGCCCTGGCTGCCGACTCAGCTTTAATTCAGAGAGCGAGACCGAGGCCTTAGGGCTGTCCCTAAAAGCTGTGCGTTACGCACGGGCCTGCTCCGGGGTCGTGGGGGAGGAGGAGCGAGCCTTTCCGCCCGCCCGCAGGCGGCTGTGGCGGTCGGGAACGGACAGGGAAGCCGGAGCACCGAGAGCCTGCCCTCTCCACTGTCCTAACCCTGTCTCTACCACTCCTTCGCAGAGAGAGACCTCGTCCCCAGGCCGGACTCCCCGGCGCAGCAGTTAAAGTCGCCCTTCCAGCCCGTGCGGGACAAGTGAGTGCGGCCCGGGGCGGGGGCGGAGGTGGGGACCGCGCGGGCGGGGGCGGAGCGGGCTGGGCGGCGGTGGGGGTAGGGCCGCCGGCCGGCCGCGGGCAGGGGCTGTCGGAGCCGAGCCGGGATTCTCCGGAGCCGGGGCTCCTGGGCGGGAGCGGCGGCGCGGCGCCCGCGCACTGACCCTGCTCGTGTCTGGCTGTCTCCCCGCAGCTCGCTGGTCCCGCAGGAGGGAACCCCGCGCGTCCTCGCAGCCCTCCCGTCCGCCTGACCGAGGGTCGTCTTTTCCTTTCGCGGGGGGAGGGGGGTGATGGGGAGGGAGGGGACGGGGAGGAACTCTAATACTTCGGAGCGGAGTGGAGGCCGGCTCTGCCCGCCACGTCGACGACCCTCGCCCGCGGCCGGGGATCCGATCCGGGAAAGGCCCCCACGTCTTGTGTCTTTTTTTTTTTCTTTCTGTATATAGAGTGATTTCAGATTGTAAATAACGCGTCAGCGAACTTGTCTAAATCATATATTTTTGTCTAATAAACTGAATGAAACGATGCGCGGCTCCCTGATGCGGTGCTTGAGGGGGCGGGAGGGCGTGGGGCGGGCTCCGCAGGGAGGGGCTGCCAGGCTGGCGCGGGCGCGGGTCTGGGGGCTTGCGGCGGGTGTAGGATTCGCTCCTGTTGCCGCTAAAGCAGGCGAGGACGAGCGCACCGGAGCACTCCTCCCCCAGGACAGGCACCAGTTCCGCTTTGGGGAGTTTTATTTATTTTTTCGCAAAAACGAAAGGAAAAAAGTGGAAGGGGGCCTGATCGCTGGCCCCAGGGAGGACTCCTCATTGCTGGTGGAGGAGGTCGCGTTGGTGGCTCGCCCCTGGCAGAGTTTGGAGAGCGGCGCGTGCGCGCGTGTTTCATTTCGGGGGTTCCTCGAACACGCAGACGAGGGAAGGCTCTGGAGCTCCGACGCGCGCGCAGGGGTGGGGACGCGGGAAAGGGGCTTGGACTCCCCGTGGCGAGGGCTCTTCTCAACCCTGGCGCCACTGACTGCGTCCTGGGGAGCGGGAGCGAGGGCAGAGAGCGGGACCTGCCTGGCGGAGCCCGCCTCGGACGCCACGGGGGCTCGGGGCCCCGAGAGCGTGGACACCCGCGGCCGATGGGCGGAACGTCTGGGCGCGGGCGCGCGGGCAGCCGGAGCCGGCGCGGGGCCCTCGGGGGCGCGGGACCACCACCCAGTTCCTGGAAACCAGGGAAGCCGACGCCTCCGAATCTGCCCGCGCTGCCGCGGCTCAGCAGGGAGAAGGCCAGGCCCCGACGTGTGGAGGGACGGCCACCACCTTTCAGGCCCTCGCGCTTCCGGGATGCCCTGGCCACCGGTTGTGCGGCCGGCAGAGTCGGCGCAGGCTCCGTGCCGGCGCTCCTGGGGTAGCCGGGAGACGCTGCTGGCGCTTAGGGCCGCGGCCCCGCCCCGTGGGTACTATCCTCTCCGGCGTTTCCCGCACCCGCGCTCTCGCGGGGCCCCGAAGCCGGCGCACGCGTGGGCGCGGTGGGCGAGGAGCCGTGAGCAGTCCGAAGAGCGGAGCGGCCTGGCGGCCCCGGCCAAGGTGCAGCGTCGCGGGCCGCATGGACGTGCTCAAGGCGCCCTCTATGGTCCGAAGGCGGAACGGGGCCCTGACCGGCGCTCCTGGGGCGTGGCGCGAATCGCGGGGTGCAGGGATTTGGGGCCCCGTGGGCCCCGTGTTCAGCGGGTCACCCACGCTTTGTGTTTGTGGGAGGAGCTGCACGCCGGGGGTCCTCCTTGTCCTCGCCCGTCGCCCGCGCTGACCCTTCGCGGATCCTCGCAGCCCAGGGTTTCATGGTCCGCTGGGCCTCAGAACTCTCCGTGACCACTAGGCCCAGTGGGTCGGCGTCCTCGGCCCCGGATCCGTGCCCAGCCTCTTCCTGGCCTGCGGTCTGCTCTGGGACAGAGCACCAGGCGCCCGTCTGCTCTGAGCTGCGGGTGACCGCCACGGGATTCCCTGCCCCCAGAGCTCTCTGCCCCACCAGGCTCAGCTCCTCTATGGCCCACGCGAGCCTGTGCTCTGCAGGGCACCCTGCTCTTCCTCCCTTTGGGGGTCGAGTGGGGGCGCCGAGGTGCCCGCCTGCAGCCCCAGAGGCTTGTGAACCTCCTGAGCTTTTCTCCAGCGCCAAGCCACACGGAGATTGCTGATGCAGCATTGAGCATTTTTGTCTTTTGCTGGCTGCTTGCTGCCCTCTTCCCTGGCCACCACGGTCACCTCGGTGTGCATGGGGGCGCGGAAGGCAACCCACGTGCCCTACTCGTCCCCTCCTGAGTCCTCCCGGGTGGACACAGGCCACGTGGAAGCCTCCTTTGCTTCCAGACCCGGCCTGGGCAGTGCCTGGGGGACGCACCCCAGGCCCCGTGGGGGCAGGGCAGGGCAACCTGTGATCCTGTGCCCAGAAAGGAGGAAGGTGCAGGGCCCTTCCTCCACGTGCCCCCCACCCAGGATTTCTGCTCTGCGGGGCCTTTTTTGGGGGGTGTGCAGCTGCAGCTCGGGGCAGCTCTGCTCTCAGCTCCTGCGGAAGGGACGCCCCCAGCATCCCCCCAGCATGCCCCCAGCCCCGGGGCCTGAACACCTGGGGAGTGGCACAGGCCCCGCCCCCATGGTTGACCTGCTGGCGTCCCAGAAATCCCCGTGCCCGAAGCACATTTGTCTCCTCGGCAATATGTGGGATTCATATTCATCTCTCGGTTTTAGTGGCCTGACACTGATTAATGGAAGAGTCGGCTTGGCTCCGAGGGGCGCGCCACCCGATGAATCATGCCCTGTACAGTTCCCCGCGTCCTTGGGGACTGGCTGTGCCAGAGAGCAGGGCCAGGCAGACCCGGGGAGAGCTCCAGCCCAGCCCGGTCCCTCCATCCCTGGCGATGCCAGCCTGGCAGGGGGCGGAGGAGGGGGTTGATGGACACCAGTGTGCGGAGATTGAAGCCCTGGAAGTGCCCCCCCCAAGCTACAGGGCCCAGTTTGCCAGCAGGGACTGAGAGTTGGGAGTGGCAGAGGAAGGGAGGAGGCAGAGAGCCCTGGGAGCCTGGCTTCCCAGAGAGCAGGGAGCCCAGGGATCCCACCCCCACCGCCAGGCAAGGCTGTCTCTGGCTGCTGCCTGCCCAGAGACTGCCCTGTGTCAGTGGGGCTCTGGGGTCTCCGAGGGTGGGAGCAGGGGCGCTGTGGGGCACCTGGGGCCCTGTCTGTCTTCTCAGCCCCAAAGGAGGACATGGTTCCTGGTGAGAGTCCCACCAGAGAGGGAGGAGGCCTGGGGTGCGCACCCAGGCTGGGGACCAGGAGTCCACACTCTGGGGGTGGCGGCAAAGCTCATGCACTTTAGGGGCCCCCTAAGTCAGTGTGGGGGGTTTGAGTTGTACCCAGATACTGGAGGGAGCTACTGCACCCACCCGGGACACTGCCTCAGCTGTAACAGCTGGGGCGCACCCACAAAAACTCAGCACCTGCTGAGCTGCCATGTGGAGGGGGCTGTCCTGCAGATCTCCTGGCGCAGGACAGGCAAAGGTCACCCCATGGGGACTGCTGGCTGCCTTCGGACCCCGCGACCGGCGGCGGCGGCGGCGGCTGCAGCTGCGCACAGGCCCCTCTCTGCGCGATGATGCCGGCTGCCAGTGGAGAGGCCGTGGGCCCGGCCGGGCGGGGCGGGTTTGGCCCTGAGACCTCTGGGGGCTCACGCACGTGCTTTAATTTTCAAATAAAAGGGGTAACTTCAAGGTCAAAGGTTCGTCTTTATGGCAGCGCACTTGTAAAATGTTTGCTCATTTGTTTTCAGTGGGGGAAGGAGCGCGCAAGGGCCAAGTGCCTGAAGCTCCCCGCAGTCCTCTTGGAGTTGTCCTGAGTGGAGAGCCAGAGCAGGGGGCCCTGAACCCCGGGGCGGGCGAGCCCCCGCCTGGGTGACCTCTCCGGCCACGCCCCCCGTCGCGGAAGCCCGGGGCGCGCCAGCGGCTCCCGGCCGGATCCTAACCTTGCAGGAGCACAGGATGTGCCCCTGGGGGCGGCTGTACCCCGCCCTGCCGCCGGGCCCAGGTGCGCCCAGCGGGAAGAACAGGGCCAGGCTTCTCCCGACAGAGCGGGGGCGGCACGGGAGCAAGGGGCAGCCCTCCCTGCGCGGCTCTGTTAGGCTTCTGCGGATGCACCGGCTGTCTCTGATCCCCTAATCCACTTGCGCAGCCTCTCCAACCCAGCGTCTGGGCGCGGGGACCCTGGCCAGGCTGCAGCCGGGCGGCGGTGGCGCCTGACGGGGCGACGTGCTCCCCCTCCTCTTCCCCAGCCCAGGGACGTGCCGTTCGGAGGGACCTGAGCTCTGGGCACATTGTGGGTTAAAGCTTCCAAACCCATGGGCTGTAAGTTTAGGTTCGGATTCTGTATGGAGACCGTCCTCTAGTAGGGCAGAAGCCGGCTGGGGCGCCCCGCCTGTCTGCCATCTGTGGGCCGGGGGCTCCGTGGAAGCTGCTCTCCGAGGTGCCTGTCCCGGGTCCGCCCTTTGCACTCGGTTGTGGCTGCCACAGCTTCCCTTGTTACTGAAATTTAAACGTATGCTTAATTGCCAGCGCCTCGGATAGCTGGGTAACGTGGGGAAATATTAAATACATCTGCGAGGTGGTGGGCAAGAGAAATTAAAAAGGTGCTTGCTGCACGGAATGCTAAGAAGATCTCACAATGAAGTGATTAACATTTTTATGAATAAAATTAATCACGCATTAACTCTGCAGTGCACGACATCTGAAAACCAAATGTGGCCCCAGCAGCTCTCTCGCTTGCACCCAAGGACGGCCACTGAGAATTTCAGAATATTCATGAGTGGGTAAGCCGATAACAGACACCTAAATCCCAGGTACCATAAATGAATGAACGAATCAATAAATGCAGCAATCCCTTTAAATACTGAACCACAGCCATGCGCAGACACAACAGCAAACAGCAAGCATCGTGTTTTGTTGTGCTTTGCTCTTCTCCTTTTGCAAACTCTCAACCAAAACGGGCCGAGAGGCAGGCGGGACTGTGGGCACCTGGCCACCACCACGGGCAGTGGGGGCGGCACCGGAGGAGCCGGCCGGTGTGTTGTGAGGCTCAGCCTGGGACCGCCGCTCCCACCAAGCCCATCAGATTGGGGGGCGGGCTTTCCGTGTTATTAAAATCTCCACTCTTGCAGATAATAAAGTGTGATTTCTGCTCTCTCCCGGTCTCCCCTCCGCCTGCCTTCTAATCTCTTGCCACTGTGGTTTTGGGATGCTTCCAGCAGGCTGTACAAAGAGAAGCGGAGGCATCTGAAGTGTCGCTGCACAGCTGTGGCAAAGCAGCGCCATTGCCCCGTCTGTGGATGCTCCGAGCCCATGTGAGCAGCAGCAGGAGAAATCAAAGCCGCCGGCTCCCTCCGTTCTGCACAGTATTTTTCACCGCTGTGGCGAATCTCTCCGAGCTCCGTGAACCAATAAAACAACGGCCCCTGTTTGAGTTGATATATTAATATTTACTGAGGATTTCCAAGGTCAAGGCTAAATGTCAGCAGATTGCCGGGGCAGTCCTGCGGGGAATAATTAAACAAATCTCACAGCAGTTCAGCTTCCTAACATCTTTATTAATCTTTTCTTCCCCTACCCTCCTGCAAGAGTACATTGAAGTAGTGCCTTTGCCACCTTCCAGAAGAGTCAGAATAAGTCGCATAATAAAACACGGTGCCGGAGACGCTTGCCCCCGACAGATTCCTGGACCTTTGGCTGGCAGCCGCTGGCAGCCGCTGGCAAGCCGGGAGCCGCTGATGTGTGGACTATTCCCCCACGTTGCTGGGGCTCTCACCTGCCCCTCCGTCACAGCTAGCCTCCCCAATTTGCCAGACACAATAATATTGTTCCTGGGATTTGATCCGCACTCCGGCTCTGCCGGCCGCACACTCCTCTCCGCCGGGCAAGGAGACGCCGGGCTGCGTGTTCCCGAGACCCGCCCCGGTGCACGGGATTACAGCCTGCGCTCCGGTACAAGTTCGACAATTCTCTTTAATAAGCTTCATAATTAGTGTTGGGACGCCTCATTACAAGGCATAGCCCGTAGCGGTCCTGGGCCAACCGCGCCGTGCGATCTGATTTATCTTCTATCAGGCAGCAGGCGCTGTCTGGAGTTTTTTGTTTATATAATGGGGCGCTGCATTCGGCCCCCGGTGTAAAAATACCACCAGGAAATTAATTGCCTCTGTGTGGATTCACCGCAGACGTGTCCTACGGATCGGAGTGGTGTGTTTTTGACTCTGCTGTCCTGCGGTGAGTTGTGAAGAAATAAAATGAAAACCGGCATTGCAAACATATTAGCACCCGCACGGATTCGGTGTCATCATGGGACGCGTGGGCTCTCAGGAAGATGCGCCAAAGGCCCCGATCCCGCCTGCCTCCCGCTTCCACGCGCTTGGACGGATGGGCTTGGCTGTGCACGCGTTTGTTTCTTGCCCCGAAGGTGAAGTGCACGAGGTGCACATGGCTTGGTTTTCGGTTGCATCCTCGATCATTGATCCTCTCAGAAGCGGCTCACCCTCTGGGGTGACCGAGCCCGTCCCCACGGCCCCTGCAGGCCCCGAGGGGGCACAGGCTGACACTGGCTGGCGGACCTTGTGGGTGGTCAGTCGTCCGTGTGTGTGCATGTGTGTGCATGAGTGTGTGTGTATGTGTGCGTGTGCATGTTTCATGGGTTACTAAGCCACATGGACCTGAGCACACACTAAATTGCTCCTCAGGCTAAGACACAAATCAGCCTCCGTGTGAAGCACTCCCGGGTCTGTTTAGACTCTCTGTGCCTGAGCTGGAAGCGGTCACTCCCACGATAGGTTCTCAGGGCCGGCAACTCTGCCTGGAGCACCCACACGGGATCTGGCCCAGCTGTGGGGCTCCCCATGCAGCGTCTCCCCTGGAGCCAGTCAGCTGGGGATATGGACGAAGCTTGCAAATTCAACCTCGGATAACTCAGCAGACGGCACTTTATGTGTGAAGGAAAGAACGATGATGAATGTGACAATAACGAGAGCGAAGCCTACGGGGTTGCTTAGGAGCATAAATAGATTGAGGATACGAAAGGGTGCATTGCGCTAACTCAGTCTCCGGGGAGGGGCGAGGGCGTTTCCAAAGGCACCGAGAATAATGAGAAGCGGGAGCCGACCCGGGCTGTCGTGTGGTGGAGACGGGACCCGAGACGGACCCGCCGGGGAGGAGTGCTTGCTCTCAGTACTCCCCACTTGCCAGGCCCCGCTGCACGGCCACGTCCTCGTCCTGGTGGGCTCCGTGCCCCCGGCTCACTCGGGGAGCCTGGGGGAGAGGGTTCAAGAGGAGCTGCCTGACTGTGTGCATGTGTGCGTGCGTGTGTGTGTATGTGTGTGTGCGCAGAGAGAGGGAGAGAGACCTAGACCTGGGGTTCCCTTCAGGGTGCCCGGTCCGCCCCTTGCCCTGTTTGCCAGGTATGGCTCACTCCCTCACTGTGGGGAGCAGAGGGCAGGAGGACCCTGAGGGAAGCTTATGAAAACGCGTGTCTCCCAGAGAGCCCCTCTGATTGCCGTGGCCAGGAACCTGCGCTGTGACCGGGGTGGCTCCGGAGCTGATGGCGCAGACCCCATGGGCACAGCTGCTGCCTTCCGCAGCTTCCTGTTAGGAGGCAGCCCCGAAAGGCTCCGTTAACTCCGGGCCCAAGCATCACAGAACCACACAGATTCATCTTTGATGGCGGGAGTGAGGTGTGCAGGCCAGCAAGAGGACAGTGTCGGGGGCTAGCTCCACACAGGCCCCACACCCACGGCCGGCTCCCCGGGGGCCACGCCCGTTGCTGCAGACACAGCCATGGCTGTGCAACCCCGTCTGGACAGGGTGCTCGAGGGTCGCCCAGCACAGCCACGGCCAGCAAGGCTGCTGGTCGGCTCCCAACCGTGCAACAGGGCACGAGAAAACGGTGCCCGCCGCCTGGCTGCGGATGGCAGGCGAGGGGCGCTGGGCCGGGGATCTCCCCAACATGTGTGCTGATTGTCCACGCCTCTGCTAAAGCCACGTTTGTGCACATCCCCTGCTCATGCGCGTGCCAATTCCCAAGCTGTCCAAGGCTGAGCTAAGTGGGTCTGCCAATGAGTCTCCCACTGGGCAGTAAGCTGAGGGCGCTGGGTGGGGCGTCCACTCTGTGGGAGGGGGCTCTGGTCACGGGGGTCACAGAATCGCCTGGGACTGAAGAGCCAAGCCCTGGAAATAAAGGCTTCCCACCCAAGGCGGTGCTGGCGGTGAGGCCGGCCAAGGGCTCGTGGCTTCTCCAGGTACAGCGAGGACAAAGCAGACAAAGCTCTGGGAAACACAGACAGAGAGGCCGCAGGAGCCGCCACCCCCATCGCCGTCCTCGGCTTCCTCCCTCCACCTCCCACGTTTAAGACCATTTCTGAGCCGGATTTCAGACCAGCCTCACCCACGGGAACCGAAGTCCCTCTTCTCTGCGGACTTTCTGTTTCTAGGAAGGAGAGTTTAGGCTTTTGCTTTTTTCGGGGGGGGGGTAAACTTTAGTAGGAAAGGCCCCACCCTCTTTGAGCGTTAAACACACACACACACACAGACACACACACACACAAAGCTCCATGTATGTAGATCAGAAACACGAGGCTTTGATCTCCCCAAAAAGGCTGACTTTGAACCCCGAATATTTCCAGAGATACTGAGGCGTTCAAGTGCGGGGCAGCTGGGCCCCCCTCCGGGATTTTCAGGGGCGGGGTCCCGTGCACGTGTTCACAACCACCGGCACCAGCTCTCCCCTTCCCGCGGCCTGGGCTGTGCTGGCATCCCCGTGAGGCGTCTCCCGGCACTTCTGGCAGCAGCCGGCAGCGGGCACCCCGAGCCCTCGGCCTCCCGCCCTGGCCTCGCAGGGCCTGGGGCGCACCGTCCTCACCCAGTGGACCTCCCGTGTCAGTTCCATCGGCCTTGGAAGGGGAGCCCAGCAGCCATCAGGGCCTTCAGTGGGGGGATGGGGTCCACCGTCTCCGTCCTAGCCTTCCACCACAAAGGATCTGGGCCGGGGCCTGGGGTTTGGCACACACGACGGCCAAAGCCGCTCCTACCACGGGGAGGTAACACCCTCCCGGCCTTGAAGGAACCAGTTTAGAGGTCTTCCTTTGCATGCGTGTCCACAACACACACACACATACACACACACACATGCAGGTGGGGCTCTGCTCGCAGCCTCGACACGTCTGCCCATCAGCCTTGTAGTCAGGAGTCCCTGGGACCCCTCCCTTGCGGGGGCGGACAAGGCAGGACCGGGGTGGCTGCCCGTCCACGGTCTTCAGGGCACCAGCGGATCCTGCATGGTGGGGTTTTTGTGTGATGGGAGCCCGTCTGTCAGAAGTGCCCAGTGCGTGAGGGACCCGTGTGGCCTCAGGACCCTGCCCTCCCACCTGGTCCACGGCAAAGCCCACGCCTCTGTGAGACGGGGAAGGGCCCCTCTCCGGCAGCACCGGCTTTCTCTCCGCTGTGCCCTTTTTTCCTGAACAGATCAGGCCGCGGTGACACTTCCAGCTCCGTGCTGATGGGCAGAAGGCGCCGACTTCCGTGGTCTGAGACGTTCGGGTTGTGCATAAAGCAGGCTCCGGGGGGGGGGGGGCAGCTACCATCTACCCGTTCTCCAGATCTGCTGTTCCCCTGAGGCCAGAGAGCACGGCTGCCATGTTTGTGTGGCCACCACGAGGCCTCTGCGTGGACCAAGACGACGCACAGAGCTGGGTGTGGCTGGGAGCTCAGGCCTCCCTTGCCCGGGTTTGCTTCTCCGTGAAATTGGGCCACTAGGGTTGTAATCCCACCCAGGGACGAACGTTTTAGATCACACAGTGTGTACCAGTCTAAGTAAGGTGTAGGTGATCAATAAGGACGAGTGAGCAAGAGAGAGACAGACAGACAGACACACAGAGAGAGAGATGGAGAGAGAGAGACAGAGACACACACACAGAGACACACAGAGTTAGACACACGGAGGGAGGAATGGCCATTGCTGGTCCTTGCCCCCAGCAACGTGGCCTGCGTCTTCCAGCTGGAGACCGCCCGGCACTGGAGACGGCACATGGCATTTGCAGATGGTCCCAGCGTCCACACGCGCACACCTGATGCTCTCTCTTGGTGGCCCAGGTGAGAGCACACTTGGAAAATGTGTGGGAAGTGGAAGGAAAAAGGTTCCCTTTGGAACCAGCACCTGTTGCTGGCATCACACAGGCAGACACCTGTGTGTGTGTGTGTGTGTGTGTGTGTGTGGGATGACACCTGTATGTGTGTGCATGTGGGTGTGCGTGTGTGTATGTCTGGGATGACACCTCTGTGTGTGGGTGTGTGTCTGGGATGACACCTGTGTGTGTGTGTGTGTGTGTCTGGGATGACACCAATGTGTGTGTGTGTGTCTGGGATGACACCAGTGTGTGTGTGTGTGTGTGTGTGTGTGTGTGTCTGGGATGACACCTGTGTGTATGTGTGTGTCTGGGATGACACCAGTGTGTGTGTGTGTGTGTGTGTGTCTGGGATGACACCTGTGTGTGTGTCTGGGATGACACCGGTGTGTGTGTGTGTGGGGGGGGGATGACACCAGTGTGTGTGTGTGTGATGACACCAGTGTGTGTGTGCGTGTGTGTGCATGTGTGCATGTGTGCGCATGTGTGTGTGTGTGGGATGACACCAGTGTGTGTGTGTGTGTATCTGGGATGACACCTGTGTGTGTGTGTGATGACACCAGTGTGTATGTGTGCATGTGTGTGCATGTGTGTGTGTCTGGGATGACACCAGTGTGTGTGTGTGTGTGTGTGTGATGACACCAGTGTGTGTGTGTGCGTGTGTGTGTCTGGGATGACACCTGTGTGTGTGTGTGTGTCTGGGATGACACCTGTGTGTGTGTGTGTCTGGGATGACAACGGTGTGTGTGTGTGTGTGTGTGTGTGTCTGGGATGACACCTGTGTGTGTCTGGGATGACACCAGTATGCGTGCGTGTGTGTGTCTGGGATGACACCTGTGTGTGTGTGTGTGTGTCTGGGATGACACCAGTGTGTGTGTCTGGGATGACACCAGTATGCGTGCGTGTGTGTGTCTGGGATGACACCTGTGTGTATGTGTGCATGTGTGTGCGTGTGTGTGTGTCTGGGATGACACCGGTGTGTGTGTGTGTGTCTGGGATGACACCAGTGTGTATGTGTAAGTGTGTGTGTGTGTGTGTGTGTGTGTGTGTGTATGTCTGGGATGACACCAGTGTGTGTGGGCGGGGGGGATGACGCCGGTGTGTGTGTGCATGTGTGTGCATGTGTGCGTGTGCCTGTGTGTGTCTGGGATGACACCGGTGTGTGTGTGTGTGTCTGGGATGACACCTCTGTGTGTGTGTGTGTCTGGGATGACACCAGTGTGTATGTGTGCGTGTGTGTGCATGTGTGTGTGTGTATGTCTGGGATGACACCAGTGTGTGTGGGGGGGGGATGACACCGGTGTGTGTGTGTGTGCATGTGTGCGTGTGTGTGTCTGGGATGACACCGGTGTGTGTGTGCATGTGTGTGCATGTGTGCGTGTGTGTGTGTCTGGGATGACACCAGTGTGTGTGTGCATGTGTGTGCATGTGTGCGTGTGTGTGTGTCTGGGATGACACCAGTGTGTGTGTGCATGTGTGTGCATGTGTGCGTGTGTGTGTGTCTGGGATGACACCGGTGTGTGTGTGCATGTGTGTGCATGTGTGCGTGTGTGTGTGTCTGGGATGACACCTGTGTGTGTGTGTGTGTCTGGGATGACACCGGTGTGTGTGTGCATGTGTGTGCATGTGTGCGTGTGTGTGTGTCTGGGATGACACCAGTGTGTGTGTGTGTGGGATGACACCGGTGTGTGGGTGTGCGTGTGTGCGTGTGGGTGTGTTGGGGATGGGTGGGCTGCCTGCTCTTGCTCTCTGGAGGCCGTCTCCCGGGAGGTGGTGGGGTTCCCTCGCATATCGAGCGGCGGGAGCCATGTGGTTCTGGATGCGCACTAAGGCTACCCGCGATGGAAGAGACCAGGGACTTCCTGAAGGCCCTGGGACGGCGTCCCGGGGCTGGCGGGAGTTTGCCGTGGGGTCGTGGAGGGCGTGTTTCCGTCACAGTTGCCTGCACCACGGGGCTGGAACTGCTCCAGGGCAGGCTTTCACCGCTGGGGTCCTCAGCTCGGCGGCCTGTGGGGCTGTCACGTCCTGACTTGCTGGGCTTTGGTGCTGGCGTTCAGGTTCTAGCTTTGTTCTTCGGTTACCGCGTGTCTCCGTCCGCAGGCCAGGACCTGGGAAGCCAGCACCACCTCAGCGGCCCCCTGTGCTCCGGCAGCTGTGGTGGATGATGGCATCCACGTGCCTGGCCACCTCGGGGCCACTGTGCAGAGGAGAAGGCCAAGGTGGGCTCAGCTTCAGAACCATCGTCCTTTGGTTTGGGGTCTCTCTTCTCTGTCTTTGTCTCTCTCCCCAAAACTGCCGCTGGCTTCTCCCACGCCAGAGAGGGCAACTCTGCAAGAGCCCGTGGCTACTCAGCCTTTTCGGGGGCTGGAAGGGAAGACGTGGCTCCCGCAGCCCAGCCTGGACGGGACGATGCCGAGACCGGGATGGGGCATCCACCCCCACGGCTGTGGCCCCGCTGTGGCCCCGGCGAGAGGGTCTGGTGACTACTGTACATTGTGAATGAGGTGTGCAGATCACCTGTGTGTATTTATGTGTGTGGTTATGCATGTGTGTTTATATGTGCATGTGTGCACATGTGTTTGGCTGGGTATCACTGTGTGTGTGCATGTGTATGTCTGCATCTGGGTGTGTATGTATGTGTGTGCATCTTGGAGGGTCCATGTGTTTCTGTGTGTGGCTGTGTATGTGTGCGTGCATATGTATGCATGTGTGTGTATCTGGGTGTGAGCTGGTGTGTATGTGTGTCTTGGTGTGTGCATGTGTTTTTGTGTATGGCTGTGTGTATGCATGTATATGTACATATGTGTGTATGTCTGGGTATGTGCCTTCATGTATGTGTATCTTGGTATGTGTTTGTGTTTTTGTGTGTGGCTGTGTATGTCTGGGTGTGTGTCTTGGTGTATGTGTGTCTTGGTATGTGTATGTATTTTTGTGTGTGTCTGGTTTGTGCATGTGTTTCTGGGTGTGGCTATGTATGTGTCTCTATATGTATGTGTGTATGTATGTGTGTATGCCTGGGTGTGTATGTGTGTCTTGGTGTGTGCATATGTTTTTGTGTGTGGCTGTGTGTGCATGTGTGTATGTCTGGGTGTGTGTCTTGGTGTATGTGGGTCTTGGTGTGTGCATGTGTTTTTGTGTGTGTCTGGTTTGTGCATGTGTTTCTGGGTGTGGCTATGTATGTGTCTCCATAAGTATGTGTGTGTGTATGTATTTGTGTATGTCTGGGTGTGTATGTGTGTCTTGGTGTGTGCATGTGTTTTTGTGTGTGGCTGTGTGTGTGCCTGGGTGTGGCTGTGTGCATGTCCCGTGGCTGGGTGTGTGTGGAGGGGGAGATGAGGAAGGGGCAGAGGAGGACGAGGGTCAGCCCTGTGACCCAGGCCCATGGAGCTGCCAGTCCCGTCCGAGGCTCGCTGTGCCTGCTTCGCGGTGAAGAGTGGTGTGCCTGCCGGGGGCGGGGTCTCCCAGCCCATTTCCGTGGTCTCGTGGGCTGTCCACCCAGGGGCTCTGCAGGGCACAGAAAGCCTCGTCCCACTGCGGGGTGTGCGTCTGAGGACCCGCAAGTCTCAGTGTGAGAGAAAGGAGAGTGAGTACAGTCGTCAGCAAGGCAGACAGGCACGGGCCGGCGGTGTGGGCTCGCACGTCTGGTCTGCCCGGGTCCCTGTCCCAGGGGCTTCATTCCCAGGGCCCAGCAGCTGGTCCACGGATACGGGATCACTAGGGCCGAGCCCCCTAGTGCCCCCAGCCCAGCGCTCTGCAGCCGCGATGCTGCACGTCTGGTGACACCGTCCTTGTGCCTTTGCATGTGGGTGACTCTGCTCCCCTGGCTTGTCAGCACCCCGGCACTTCTCCCGGAGGCATTTGATGAGGACCTCAGAAATCCATAGCAGCTGTTTTGCGTCCAGTTGGCAGCCAGCTCCGCCCCTAAATGCACTCACGGAGCTCCTGTGCGCCATGGCGGTCGTGGGGCCCCGTCTGGCAGCACTGCCTTCCGTCTGAGCCGGGGACCATCTAAGGGTGCAGGCATCTCTGTC
The DNA here is from genome assembly GCF_964237555.1 of Oryctolagus cuniculus. Lineage (NCBI taxonomy): Eukaryota > Metazoa > Chordata > Mammalia > Lagomorpha > Leporidae > Oryctolagus > Oryctolagus cuniculus. The sequence goes on along the minus strand of NC_091445.1, from coordinate 95,726,889 downwards.
ACGAGCCCGGCCGGTGGCACACACGGAGCAGGTCCTGCGTGAAGGGTGCTGGCCGCGAGACCTCGGGCTTGCTCAGCAGATCTGCTTCCCCGGACACTGAGTGGTTGAAGACGGCTTTGTCTGCCCCAGGTGGGCGCTGCACCAACTGTCGTTATTTCTTGAAGTCGGACACCTGGTTTTGGTGGTCGTGTCCTGGGGCTTTGAGGGGGAACGGAGCACCCAGCCGTGGTGCCAGGTTCTTGTAGCCACAGCGGCTCAGTGAGATGCGGCCCTGCAGGGTTGCCGAGTGGCCGGGGGACAGCGAGGGACGGCCGCGTGCCAGGAAGGAGCTGGCCACCTCTGCCACCCTGCATGCGCACCTGAGGCGCTTACCCCAACCGCGGTGCGGGCGCTCTCGGTGCCCTCCCCCGGCTTCCTTCCCCCAGCGCTCCACTGCACACCTTAGCAAGAGCGTCCTGGGCTGTGCACGGGTCCACTCGTCCCAGGAGGACACGGTCGTCCGGTGTCCACCGGGTGTGCTGCATTCCTCTGGCGGCTTGTCCTCCTGCAGGGGAACCCACGGGATGCCTCTCCTATGCCTCTTGCCCTGTGCTGGGGGCACTGTGGGCTCGGTGACGGCCACCGCCGGGTGAGGCTGGGCCAAGGTCACCTCCTGGTCGCGGGAAACACTTCGGAACAACGAGGGATTGTGCTCGCCCAGGCTTGGCCCCCGGTCTCCCCGGTGAACGCGCGGGAGTACACAATTAACTTCTGTGCACTCCGGGACACAGGCGCGCCCTTGTAGGAATCCCGCTGAGCTCCGCGCTACCTGTGATTGCCTGTAAATCCAGCTGCTTAATGAAGCCGCAGCCGTTTGCGCTCACGTGGGCTTTGCAGTCGATTAATGGTGTCTGGGGGTGCAGGGCCGTGGGGAGGGGGCGCGGGTGCTGAGGGAAAGGCCGCACGTGCGTGCCGTGGACTCAGTGGGCAGGGTGTGCCCGGTGCGCCCACGTCCAGCCCTGGGATCTGGGATCTGCCTCCTGCAGCCCCACTCTGAGTGGCGCCAAGCAGCTCTGTGTTGGGGTGGGGTCCTGTCAGGTTTAGAGAATGCGGGGAAGAGATGGTGCTGTGGCATAGCAGGTAAAGTCATGGCCTGCACCATGGGCCCCCCATCTGGGCGTGGGCCCGAGCCGCCACCTGCCGCCTCCCAGAGTGTGTGTTAGCACATACTGGAGTTGGCATTAGCACATACTGGAGTTGGCATTAGCACATACTGGAGTCGGCGTTAGCACGTAAGCACATACTGGAGTCAGCGTTAGCACGTACTGGAGTCGGCGTTAGCACGTAATAGAGTTGGCGTTAGCACATACTGGAGTTGGCGTTAGCACATACTGGAGTTGGCGTTAGCACATAATGGAGTTGGTGTTAGCACATACTGGAGTTGGGGCAGGACTGAGCCAGGTTCTCCAACATGGGACATGCGTGTCTGTGTGGTGCAGTTGAGTTTATCTGAGGGAAGAGGAAAAAACAACACAAACCAAGGAACAACACAGAACCTGGTTGGAGACCTGGGCAGTCTGCAGAAGCAAGGCAGGCTCTGAGAATGCCAGGCAGCACCACGCCGGTGTTCACAGAAAACCGGGAGCGAGAACAGGAAAGCAACCTCCGCGCGAGCTGCTCGGCCAGCCAGGCCACTGGCTGCAGAGGGCCCAGCGTGCGCCGCCTCCTGGTCTTCCCAGAACCCCCAGCCCTGTGGGAGAGGTCCCTGGATGTCAGGCTGGCTGGGTGGGCCAGCACCATGTCCGCCCCAGACCCACAGCGGGCTCCAGGGGCCTTGGGCTGCAGGACTTTGGGCTCAGTGGAGGCCACTGTTTGGAGACGTTCCAGCTCTGCCTGGGCCCAGTTCCCAAGGGCTGGGGAGCATCAGGCCCCGAGTGCCGCCGACACGGGCGTGGGGATGTGGGCGTCTTAACCCTCGGTTCCAGGACTGCTGGGCTGGCGCTCGCGCCGTCTCGTGCTGTGAGCAGAAACAACTCGACTTCCTCATTTCCCCAGGAGTCGCCAGGATTAATAAGGAGACTTGAAAGGTGCGATCGGGTACGGCGGCCTCGGGCGCAGGGAGCTGGGTCCTCTCGCTGGTGCGGCGGCTGTGGGTTTCCCGTGGACATGCCCAAGGCTGTTTCTGTCTGGCTTTCATGGTGAGTTATGTTATCTGGATCCTGGGGAGGGAAGAAGATGGCACGAGAGGTTAAAAGGAGCAAAGGGAAAAAATTGATTTTTCAATCGAAAATGTCATCGTTGCATTGATAAGAGATCGCTTCAAGATTAGGGAGCCTCGCAGGTTTGCGCCCGCCGCGGTCCACCGTCGTGTGTTGGGCTGCTGCTTTATTTTTCCTAATAGTGAAGAGATCGGGATTAATAGCTGGCTAAACAGATTTTTATGAAATTGGGTTCTCTGTAGCTACAAATGGGTGATTGTTCAGTTTACCACCGCGGTCTCGGCATGCACGAAGCATACATAAAGAGAACGGCCGCAGCGACGGTGCGGCCCCCCACCCCCGGGGCCTCGCGATCGCGGCGTGGTCCCCGCTTACCCAGGGTCACAGCCATGCGCCCTCTGAGGAGCTGGGGTGATCCCCTGGATTGTTCCGGGGTGCAGAGTGGTATTTCCGGGGCCGGGGTGGCGTTCAGGGTCGGAGTGGGGCAGGGAGGGGCTATGTAGGAGCTGATTCCACAGCTGGGCTTCACTCGGGGTGGGGACACCTGGTGCCCGCACCCCTGCACCGGGCGCCGGCTCTGCGTGTTGATCCGTCTGCGTGCAGAGGCCCTAAGACTGCCCTTTCTTCCCTCGCACTGCTGCACGGTCGGCGCACAGCCGAGCCGGTGGCCTGCCCAGACTGAGAAGGCTCGGAGCTGCCGGGGGCTTCCGGGCTGAGCCCCAGGGCTCGGGTCTGGGGATTTCCTCTCCAGCGCGGGCGTGAAGGGGATGGAGGCTGTGCCATGTGGGGCTTCGGCGTCAGAGCCCTGGCCGCGCATGAAATCCCGGCGGCTTTGGAAGCAGGGGAAGACCAGAGGGTGCACACACACCCACATGCACACTCATACATGTACACAACCTACATGCACACTCACACACGTACAGACACCTACACATACTCACACATGTACACACACCTACATACACACTCACACATGAACACACAGCTACATGCACACTCACACATGTACACATGCATCTACATGTGAAGTTACACGTTTACACACACCTACACACCCATACACACTCACATGTACACACACCTGCATGCACACTCACACATACACACACAGCTACATACACACTCACATGTACACACACCTGCATGCACACTCACACATACACACATATCTACGTCCACACTCACACATGTACACACATACCTACACACTCACATGTACACACACTCACAATGTACTCACACCTGTGCACACTCACACATGTACACACTGACACATGTACATACCACATACCTACATGCACTCACACATGTACTCACACACCTATATACACACACATACACACAGACACACCTACATAGACGTGTACATACATACATGCACACTCACACATGCACACGTACCTACATACAGACACATGTACACACATACCTACATATGCATTCACACACGTACACATACCTACATACAGGCTAACACATACACACCTACACACTCACATGTACACACACCTACATACAGACTCACATATGTACACACACCTACATACAGACTCGTACATGTACACACACCTCCATACGCACTCACATGTACACACACCTACATACAGACTCGCACATCTACACACACCTACACACACGTACACACACCTACAGACGCACTCACATGCACACACACCTACACACACGTACACAACCTACATACACACTCACATATATACACACACCTACACACACACGTACACAACCTACATACGCACTCACATATATACACACACCTACACACACACGTACACAACCTACATACGCACTCACACATATACACACACCTACACACACGTACACACACCTACATACGCACTCACACATATACACACACCTACATACAGACTCGCACATGTACACACACCTACACACACTCACACACACCTACATATGCACTCACATGTACACACACCTACACACACACTCACACACGTACACACCGCTGGGAGGGGTTCCGCGGAGCTCTGTCAGGTGCGTCAGGCTGAAGCACTGCCCGGCCACGCAGTCACAGCTGAGAGCGAGGCCGTGCGCTAGGCCTGCGTCAGTGTGGAACGGAGTCGCGAGGCCCCCAGCCTGAGCCCACGCTCGCTCCCACGGTCTCTGAGGGGTCTGAGGGTACAGCGAAGGCACCCAGTGCACAGGTCGGCACCCAGAGCACGGGCCCAGGGGCAGGGAGCCGAGGGCCGGGCGGTCGGGAGCCCGGGGAGACTTCGGAGCCGAGGCCGCCAGGGCGCCGCTGTTTCCTTTCCGATCGTTTTATAAACTTGGTATCCGAGCGCGGGCACACAGCCAGGAGCCGCTGAAGTGCAGCCATCAGGGCGTTATGGTCGGGCGGGCGCCCTGCTGGCCACACCCAGAGGAAGAACAAAGCATGGCTGTGCTCCAGGGTCCTCACCGACCTTCCCCACTTCTGCAGCAAACGTTGTTTTTATGAAGAAGACTTCTTCCTGTTTCTCCACTGTGGCTCCTGGGGGAGCAACAGCAGTCCTGGTGCCGGGTGCCCCTGCCGGCTGGGGGTGGGTGGGCTCAGCCCTCAGCCCCCGTCAGAGGGGGCGGCCCTCTGGCACCTGGGGCTCGCCTGGTGCTCCGGGGCCTCCAGCCTGAGAACACGGGCAGGGCGTGTCCCCTGGGGCCCTTCGCTGATGGGCTGAGGGCCAGAACCTGCGCCCGCAGGTGTATCCATGCAGCGAGGCCAAAGGTGGGCCCAGTGCAGCCTGGTGGGAAGAAGACATGGGGCACAGATACACACAGAGGACACGGGGCACAGACATGCACACAGGACACGGGGCACAGACATGCACAGAGGACATGGGGCACAGACACCACAGATGGACACGGGGCACAGACACGCACAGAGGACACGGGGCACAGACACGCACAGAGGACATGGGGCACAGACATGCACAGAGGACACGGGGCACAGACACCACAGAGGACACGGGGCACAGACATCACAGAGGACACGGGGCACAGACACGCACAGAGGACACGGGGCACAGACACCACAGAGGACACGGGGCACAGACACCACAGATGACCCTGGGCACAGATACGCACAGAGGACACAGGGCACAGACACGCACAGAGGGACACGGGGCATAGACACCACAGAGGACACGGGGCAGACACGCACAGATGGACACAGGGCACAGACACCACAGAGGACATGGGGCACAGACACGCACAGAGGACACGGGGCACAGACATCCACAGAGGACATGGGGCATAGACACCACAGAGGACATGGGGCACAGACACGCACAGATGGACACAGGGCACAGACACCACAGAGGACACAGGACACAGACACGCACACAGGACTCGGGGCACAGACATGCAGAGGACTCGGGGCACAGACACCACCGAGGACACGGGGCACAGATACGCACAGAAGACCCGGGGCACAGACACGCACAGAGGGACGGCTGTTCGAGGACACGGGAAGACGGCGTGCACTGGGCACTGGCCGAGGAGAGAGGCTGCGGGAGGGACCAGCCCCAGTGACTGTCCCTGGAGGGGGAGACAGGGCTCTGTCATGCGCCCGTGCCCAGGCCATGCGGTTTTGTCGTGGGAGCTCCAGTGGCAAAAACGGCGGCTGGGCGTGCAGGACGCCCTAAGTCGAGTGGTACTGGGGGATGCTGTGGACGTGGGCCCAGGCCGGGACGCGGTGCTGACGGTGGGGAAGCCTGGAGCGGCTCCGGGGGTGCTGGTGTTACTGGGCACCCTCTGCCCTTTCTCCCTTTGCTGCCGCCGCACCTGCCCCACCGAGCCTACCCAAGTGCAATCGACGGGGCCACGCTCTGAGTGACAGCTCCCTGGCCGCTGCATCCTGGCAGGACGTCGCGGCCTGCGGCGTCTGCACCGCCCATCGGCCTGGCGCCAGCCACTGAGCTCCGGCCCTCCCGTCACGTGTCGGAGCGAGCGGCCCCTCGGCCGCCCGAGGCCTCCGTCCCCCTCGCTGCCTGGAGACTTCACAAGCGCCCGCACCTTTCGTCTCCGGGAGAAGAAAGCAGGCTGTGATCTCCATATTGCAGCTCTTCTACTTACCTTATCTGTACTATAATTAATAGATGACTGCGCGGGGATCAAGGTGCTTTCAAAGAGAGGGGGACGGTTTCCTAGGAAACGCGCTCTTTTGCATCAGCCCGTGTGATAATTGCATGGAAATCCTGGTGTTCCGAATCCGTGTCCTTTCAGCCCCACACGCCATTCTTAACTCGCCGCGATTCAAAGGCGTCGGAGGCCGGGCTAATGCCTGGCACGGGATCTGGCTGTCGGCGGCGAGCGGCTCACCACCCTGATTTCTGAGGCTCACGCGCAAGCTCATTAGGAAGACAGCCGCCGGCTCTCGCCAAAGGGCCGGGCGGGGGAAGCTGCGTGTTCAGCCCACGCTGTCTGGTTCCAGGCGCTTGTGCCCAGCCGTGGGTGTGCGGCTTCTGGAGGGCAGCTTTGCGCCTTCTGCCTGACCCACCACAGGCATTAGCCTCTCACCCGGCCACGTACTTGCTTACGAAGTGGTCCTGTTTCAAGATGCCTGGGAACTGTGGTCCCACACGTGTCACCGTCCCTCTCACTGGCACAGCTCACGGGCACTCTCGGTCCTTGGGGCGGCCAATGCCACGCCATGGTGAGCCTGCCATGAGCTGTGAACCCGTCTGAAGGAGGAAGCTGCCATGTGGTTAGAGAGGAACCTGCAGCCTCCCAGGGCTGTGTGATGGATGAGGCTGTGTGAGTCAGGGGGCCCACCCCCGGCTGTGGTTCCACAGCTCGTCCTCTCGTCCTCGGTGTACGGAGGGCCCGTCCCTTCCTCCCCAGGTCTCACTGTCCCACTGACATCTATGCATCTGAGATGGACCGCCGTGTTCCCATCCCCGTACCCCCAACAGGCATCCTCACTGACCCCGTGTCCCGGCTATGGCGAACAGCGCTGCCCGGACCACAGAAACTCCCTGCCACACCCCCACGGTGGCCGAGCGAACTCAAGCTTCCATCGGGAAGCCGTGTCCGAGACCCCTCCCGCTCTGGGTCCAAGGCCTCTCCTGAAATGTGATGGGGTAGAGAGAGATCCCGGGCGGAGACAGAGCGGGGCTACATCTACACAACAGCCCGTGCGGCTGCCACCGCTGCTGGCCCTCTGCTTCAAGCCAGGACGGCCCAGGCGGGGCCCCTCAGCTCAGCCACACTCCCGGGTCAGGGCTTGAGGGAGCCCACAGCCTGGCACCCATCTGGGGGCTGAACAGGTCTCACTGTCCCGCCAACATCTGTGCATCTGAGATGGACCGCCGTGTTCCCACGCACTCTCAGGGCAGCTCAGTCTCGGGGACTCAGGACCTCACGGGTGGAGAAACTGGAAGGAAATGGGCAGAGGGCGGGAGCGGAGGAGGCGCCACATCAGCGCTGTTGGCCTGGGGGCTGCCTGCTGTGGGGCCCGAGACCCTCCTTCCAGGAACGCAGGGGCGTGTGGTGACGTCACCTCCTGCCTTCTGCCCCTGGAGAGCCCTGGACGCGGAGGCCTCTGGGGGCAGCCTCTGCCCCGGCTGGGGGGCAGCCTTGTCTCCTGCCGCTTTTAGCAGGAACGGGCAGTTCTGCCAGGGAGGCTGAGGGCACAGAGGCCTTCCCGGTGAGATCCGTCACGCAGAGCCTGCCTGCTAGGGGTGCCAGGCAGCCGGGGAGAAGGCGGCTGCAGGGCTGTTCTCAGCACCTGTCGCCTGCCCGCCTGCAGGCTCGGGAGCTGGGCTGGCATGTGAGGGCCCCCAGCAGCAGGGTGTGGGGTGGAGAGGGGCCACAGGGAGGGACTCAGCGTCTGCTCTTGTCTCTTGGAGCGACTGTGACTTTTGAGACATTTGAATAATGCCACCTCAACGTCAAAGGCACGCGTTGCTACTCTGCGAGTGGAGATTACAAATCGCGGCTATTTTTGCGCAGTCTAAGTTACTAGGTTCTCCTGACTCCTTGACTCTGAGCTATAGCCACCGGCGAGTAACTGCTGGAGGCGGAGTCAGCGCCCAGAAATGCTTTAGGAGCTTCCTCTTTGGAGTGGTCGAACTGTCAGTGATTCTGACTGCTGGACGGCAGTGCTCCATCATTCCACTGCGGGGAGGTGATGCCTTCGAGGGTGAGTGTGTGTGTGTGTGTGCACGCGCGCCGCCTCTGGGGATCCCACAGCGGGACCACGGCTGTGCTCCCCTGAAGATAAACCTGACAGCCACCTCCGTCCGACGCAGCCGGCTCTCCAGAACCTTCCATGACCTCACTGTTGGGTCCAAGCTGTGCCTGGCCCATTTCAGCCCCAAGCACCTGTTGGCTCCCACCTCAGTCCTTAGCAGCCTTGGGGTTTCAACCATTTTCTGTTTTAAAGAAGCGAGCAAGGCCGGCGCCGCGGCTCACTAGGCTAATCCTCCGCCTGCGGCACCGGTACCCCGGGTTCTAGTCCCAGATGGGGCGCCAGATTCTATTCCGGTTGCTCCTCTTCCAGGCCAGCTCTCTGCTGTGGCCCAGGGAGGGCAGTGGAGGATGGCCCAAGTGCCTGGGCCCTGCACCCCATGGGAGACCAGGAGGAAGCGCCTGGCTCCTGGCTTTGGATCAGCGCAGTGCGCTGGCCTCAACGCTCCGGCCGTAGCGGCCACTTGGGGGGTGAACCAACGGAAGGAAGACTTTTCTCTCTGTCTCTCTCTCTCACTGTCTAACTGCCTGTCAAAAAAAAAAAAAAAAAAAAAAAAGAAGCGAGCAAGAAGGGGAGTGATTCTTTCTGCCATCGCTCTGCCTTGCAGGGGGGCGGCGCCCACGCCAGGACCCAGCAGCTGCGGAGCTCGCTCGGCAGCCCCGCCTTCCGGTGCTGGCATCGTCACCCTGCTGTGTCCCCTCTGAGGCTGTATTACCTCCCTGACTCAGCAGCTGCTGCTGTCTCTGCCGCTTCATCTGGGGAACGGCCACCCTGGAACGACTACCGGGGAGGAGACGGACGCCTCGAGAGGCCCCGCGGATGGGCGCCCTGGGGAGCCCCCTGCAGGATGGAGCCGGCTGACGTCCCCGTCCATGACTGGCCAGCGACCGTGCTGGGTCGGAGCCGGACGGGCTCGGCACGCGCAGACCTGGTGGTCGGCTCCCTCCCACCTCACTTAAGGCTTCCCGAGGGGCAGCGTCCTTTAATGAGCACTTCTCACCTGGAGCCTGGCTCGCTTGCTTTTTCCCCAACGAGGTCTCGTGGGTGTGTTGGCCACTGGTGGCTGCCAGGTGCTGTCCAGAGGGGTGACGGGGGGCTGGGAAGGGTGAAGTGGACCCGTGGCGACACAGTCTGCTATTCCCACTTCCTGATTGGCTTATGGGTCCCTGTGTGATGTCAGATCAATAGAGGATCAATAGGGACCATGTCAGTGTCCCTGCTCTGCAGGGGAACACTCAGGCTTGGTCCTGTCCTCGTCACTGACTGCACCTGATCGTGGGCCAAAGGCGAGGGAACGTGGCAGCTGCTCGGAGCCGGCAGGTTCACGCGGGCTGGCACGGGATGAGACGTTCCCTCGGGAACTCAGGCTTGCAGCCGCTCTGTGTGATTCTTCTAGTCGCATGGGGGCACCCAGCAGCCGTGGTTTCTGTTTTGTCCTGGCGGGTGCTGGCCCAGGGGTGCAGGGACAGGCCTGGCACTGTCGGGTGCTGCTCTGCTCAGCTCAGCCATCGTGGCCGCCACAGTCGTCCCCTTCAGGAGCCCGTGGACAAGGTGGCAAAGCGACAGCCGGGCACACTGCTCAGTTTTGCACCTGCTGAGGCCCCATGGGGGGACGGCTGCAGCAGAGCTGAGTCCACACCCAGGTGTGTGTTGGAGTCTGAAAGTGACCTTTTGGGGCCTGTGCTGTGGCGCAGTGGTTTAACACTCTGGCCTGAAGTGCCAGCATCCCATATGGGCGCCGGTTCGAGACCCGGCTGCTCCACTTCCAATCCATCTCTCTGCTATGCCCTGGGAAAGCAGCAGAAGATGGCCCAAGTGCTTGGGCCCTGCCCCGACATGGGAAACCGGGAAGAAGCTCCTGGCTCCTGGCTTCCAATCGGCACAGCTCCAGCCTTTGCGGCCATCTGGGGAGTGAACCAGCAGATGGTAGACCTCTCTCTCTTTCTGCCTCTCCTCTTTCTGTGTAACTCTTTCAAATTAATAAATAAATTTTTTTTAAAAAGTGACCTTTCTCCCTGTTGCACTGCACGCCTGACGTGACACCAGCACGCAGCCCACTGTGAACTGTTGCTGGAGACTGTGAAACACAGGGCGTTCTGAGTGCGGCTGACTTGGCAGCTCCTGATCCACGAAGCCCTGGCAGGCCGCTGGGGTCGCGGTAAGCGGCGCTCCTGTGTCTCCCACAGTTCCCAGCAGCGCTGCGGGGTTCCGCCATGGTGGGGAGCGCACCGAAGCCCTGAGCAGCAGCCACTCGGCCAGAGCCTTTTGCGGAGGGAGCGAGGTCTGCGTTTACACGTTCTTCACGGTCTTCGTCTGGATCCAGCGAGTAGATAAATGCTCTGTCCAGATTCGGAGCCCAGGATAAGCCCATGACCGCTCTCAGCAGGTGCCACCTGCACGCCCCTGACCAGAGCTGAGATGCCACGCGGTCCCAGCCACACCCTGGGGAGCCCCCTGCAGGATGGAGCCGGCTGACATCCTGACAGCCGAGGTGCTGCCTGCCACGGGGGCGCCGCCTGGGCCCGGAGCTTGGGGCGGCATCACCGGAGTGCAGAGCTGCTGGGGCCGCTTCTGGGCAGCAGGTCCCTGCAAATGGAGCCGAGTGACGCCAGGCAGTGTCGCTGTCCTGAGACAAAATCCACCTCCTGTCCACTTTGCTCTGCTGAACTGGGTGTCCGCAGGGAGGAGCACCTGACAAGAGATGGACACCAGCGCCTCCCTCCCTGAGACCCCCACTCCTTCTCCTCGACCCCGCCCTACGCAGCACCCTCCTGCTCTGCGCTGAGCCGTGGCTGCAGCCCTGGGTTTCATTCGGGCGGTGGTGTTCAGCGGCGCTCGGATCAGGCTCGGGTCACTTCCTGTTCTGGGTGCACCTGCTGATATGTCCGTGCAGCCCCGGACGGCCAGGCTCTTCTCTGTGGAAACGCCTGCGTGAAGCAGTTAACCTGTGCACAGGCCGCCACAGGCCGCAGCAGAATTGGGGTGGGTCTCCCGGGGGCTCGGCCTGGAGCCACCGCGGACTCAAGGCGGACCGTTCTCAGGGCCGAAGGTGGGTCAACCAGTGGTGGCACCTGTAGGGGCTGTGCCCACAGGAGACCCAGGGCTCAGCAAGGAGGCTGAGTGGGGGTGTGGCCTGGCTGTTTGGGGCGTGGCCTGGCTGTTTGGGGCACAGCCTCTGAGTCTCGGGAGGATCCCTTGGAATGGGGCTGCTGGGACCCCCGTGGGCCATCCTGCTCGGTGCTCCGGGGCTGGGCTGTCCTCCCGGTCAAGAGTCTCGAGAGACCAGGTCAGCGGGTTCCAAGCTCTTTTCCGAGGCTTCGGAGGAACTGGGGAGCAAGGATGGCTAGTCAAATACCCATTTCCTCGATTGTAGGGCTCGGGGCCTGGGACATGCGCAGTTCGTGCCATCGCAGGGTCTCTGGATCGCACGGACTCGCAGTCCCCAGCCCCAGCATGACGTCGCAGACGCCCCCGGCCCCGGAGGAGTTTCTCCAAAGTCTGATTTCCCACCTGGCGGCGCCCAGAAGTGGCCGGGTGGGCCTCAGGGCCCAGTGCCTTTCCCACCAGAGCAGCCACGAAGCAGCCCCCCCCCCCCACCGTGGGTCGTCTCTTCTGCGGGGGCAGCTCCAGCCTCCCAGTGCTGCAGGGACCGCGCGCGGGGCTCCCCAGCCCCCGGCGTCAGGAGCCAACAGCAGCCTCTGCTCCTCCCGGGCGCCCTGCTCCGCGCAGGAGCCCCGCCTGCCCCGGCTCGCTCAGGCGCACCTGCCCCGGCCGCCCCCTCCGCGGTGCGCGCCCGCTGCTCGCGCTGGTCCTTTCAGACAGGGCCTAGGTCGGCGTGCGGCTCGCGGGACTTCCCAAGCCTGCCTGCGGAGCACACGCTCGGCCCGCGCTAGACAGCAAGGACCTGTGTGTGTGTGAGTGTGTGTCTGTGTCTGTCTCTGTGTGTGTGTCTCTCTGTGTCTGTGTGTGAGGAGTATGTGTGTGTCTGTGTGTGTGTGTGTGTCTCTGTGTGTGTGTCTCTGTGTGTAAGGAGTATGTGTGTCTGTGTGTGAGTGTGTCTGTGTGTGTGTCTGTATGTGTCTCTGTGTGTCTGTGTGTGTCTATGTGTGTGTGTCTGTCTGTGTGTGTTTGTGTGTGAGGAGTATGTGTGTGTCTGTGTGTGTGTGTGAGGGGGTGTGTTTCTGTGTGTGTGTCTGTTAGTGTGTGTCTTTGTGTATGTCTGTGTGTCTCTTTGTGAGTGTGTGAGTGTGTGTGTCTCTGTGTGAGTGTTTGTATCTGTGTGTGTGTCTGTGTGTCTGTGTGTGTCTTTGTGTATGTCGTGTATGTCTGTGTGTGTCTCTGTGTGAGTGTGTGTGTCTGTCTGTGTGAGTGTGTGTCTGTCTGTGTGTGTCTCTGTGTGAGTGTGTGTCTGTGTGTGTCTCTGTGTGAGTGTGTGTGTCTGTGTGTGTCTCTGTGTGTGTGTCTGTCTGTGTGTGTCTGTGTGTGAGTGTGTGTATGTCTGTGTGTGTCTCTGTGTGTCTGTGTCTGTGTTTGTCTGTGTGTGTCTGTGGGGGGGGGCACGGATCTGCGTGCTAACTGCAGAGTCCGCTCGGCCGTGCCACGTCCCCGGTCAGTCGCCGATCCGGGCTGTCCACGGGAGCCGGCGTTGGCCCCCCGCTGTGGCACAGAAGGCAGCACCCGGTGCAGGAGGCGGCTCGCTGGCGTGCGGCTGGCAGTGAGCGGTGCGTGTCTTCACTGGGGCTGTTGCGACACAATCTCCATCAAATCGCAAAACCCCGTGTGCTCCCTGCATCACCCCGAGGTGATGCTCACGGTTGTGCCTCTGCTCCCTGGGGGCGTTTGCACTCCTCCTCCTCCACCCCAGCCCCGACCCTAACACCAAGGGTCCTCAAAAAGAGCTCGCGGAAATGCCTAGTTATGAGAGAACTACGCGTGGACGTGAGGTGACCTGTGCCACTTTCCCGAGAACACGTCGGAGCGCCCTGGCATCCCAAACCTGCATCTGCCTCAGCATCCAACTACTCAAGGGGTGCACTGCCCAGATGGACAGAAGCAGGTGCCAAGGCCCTGTGGTAGACGCGTTCCTGGATCGATCAGGAAAAGGTGAGGAGGCCACCAAGGCTGGAACTGAATGAATGAATGAATGAATGACGTGGGAGGGGGGAGGTCCTAGGAGTGAGTGGCGGGGCAGCCTGGTGGCCCCAGAGGCGATGGCTGTCACTTGGGCTGCTGCAGAGTGCGACTGGAGGCACTGGTCAGAAAGTGGCCGGGCCAGCCCACCTGTCACAGGTGCTTCTTGCCGCTGTGCTAAGCCTGGCTCTCGGGCTGCCATGGGCGTCCCCGGTGTTCCGTGCCTTGGCTGCTCCCCAGGGCTCGGGCTGGCTCTGCGTTCCTGCATCGCGGCTCTCCCCACACCCCCAGTGAGACGTGGAACAGACTTGGAGAGGATGAGCAAGCAGCATCTTTTGACAGATGAAGTCGGATTTGGCCGAAGGACCATGAGACGGCAAGCGCGGTGCTTTACACGCGGGAGCAGTGCTCGCAACGCCGTCTGATGGTCTTGGTGCAGCTGCTGTGCGTCAGACAGGAAGCAAGTGCGGGGAGAGGACCTGACGCGGCCTCAGGTGCGGCAGAGGCTGGGGTGTCACTCAGGGGGCGGGGCACTGGGGGGAGGTGGCACCTGCTCAGCCTTCCCCGCACTGCGCCCATGCGACCCTTGGGCCTCCTGTTGCGTCCCCCTGCCGCCGCCGGAGTCCCAGGCGACACTCTGCCCTCTGGATGTTACCATCCCCCTGCCCCCACTAGCTCTCGAGCCCTGGGATCTGCCATCTGTTCTCTGCTTCTGGAACGTCGTCATTTCCAGGACGCTGTGTGAGTGGGATCGCAGAGGCTGCCACTCCCCGGGATTGGCCTCCCCTGCACCGCACAGGTCCCTGGAGATGCTGCCAGGGTGCCTGCAGCCGCCCCAGCGTCCCCGGTGCTGCCGGGCAGAGTCCCAGGGCCGCCCGCGTGTGCAAGGGCTTTTAACAGCGGTGTTTCCGCTTCTCAAACTATCTCGGTGCTCATCTCCCGCTGTCTTCCATAAACCCGGAAAGTCATCTCCCAAAATACATTTCTCATCCTCACAGGGCCTGGCAGCATCCCAGGGCTGCCAGTGCATGCGGAGTCAGTGCCGGGGCCCCGGGGGGGTGGGGAGCTTGCGACGCTGTGCGCGAGGTCACCGCTGGACTCTCGGCCCCCAGGGCGTGCGTCTGTGGAAGCAGCAGAAGCTGGCCAGGCCCTTCCATGCACGGGCGTGGGCCACCATAGCCCCTGGCCCCTGGCTCTTCTGCTCACAGAGAAGACATCGCAGGAACAGGGCGGTGTCGGGGCGGGACCTGTGCCTGGTGGCGCCCAGCAGGCAGCACTGGGGAGGGGGTTGTCACAAAAGGCTGGGTTGGAGCCCAGGTTCTCGGGGCCGTGGCTGGGGGTGCCGGGCAGGGCAGGGCTCCGGCTGTTACTTTGCGTGGTGATTTCCGTGCCTGCCTTCGGGAGTTGCACCTTCTGACTTCCAGAGCTTGTCAACGGGATACGCTGGGGGGACTCGGACGCCCTGGATCCGTTCTTCACGACCCAGGGTCATCAGAGAGCTTCGTCGCAGGGTCTGGCAGCACGGAGGCCGCTGAGCGAGTGAGCAGACGGGGTCCCGCCTCCCCCCCAGCATGGCCACAGCATTTATTTGCTCAGAGAGGTGACGGGGAGACCATCTCATCCAGACCCCCAAAGTGGGACGCCCTCGCAAAGGGTCACCATGATGTGCCGCGTACTGCATTTCACAGAGTTTATGGGAAAGGAAATTGAAGCCTCCCCAAAATAGCGCCCAATCTTGTGCAAACAGTATCGGATGTCCCTCTCCAGTGCTTTTGTTATTCCACATAACAGGCCGATATTCCGATTACATTTTTATAAACCTTTGGTTTATTTTCATAAATTGCGGGCTTTCCCACAATTCCGAGTTCTCTCAGTCGTTCTCTCCACGGCAGCCGGGCCGCCTCCTCCCGCCCATCCTGGGATCCCCGAGCGTGCTGGCGGCTCCTGGGGCCTCAGGGAGAGAGGGGGCACTGGGCCGCATCCCAGCCCCTAGGCCAGGGCTCGGCGTGACGAGGCACCTGCTCAAGTCTGGGGACACTGTACGCGGAGGCGGAGCTGGGCAGAAACCCCTTCCGGGAAGCAAGGCAGAGCAGACAAGGGAGGGTCCATGGTCCCCGGGCCCTGTCTCCAGGGCGGACCCGGGCCCCGCGCTGTCTGAAGCCCAGGCGGTGTGGTGTCCATGAACCAGAAGCCGGCAGATGCAGAGACACATTCTTGGGTCTCTCAGGGCTCCAGACCGATGGCCTCGGGTCCTTGCCTCAAAGGGCGGCGGAGCCTGGCGTGTCGGCGGCGGAGCCTGGAGTGTCTGGAGGAAGCCGCCCTCACAGGACTCCCGGCCACCTGCAGCCCGAGGCACCCAGGTCGCCTGTCAGGCTGGAGCAGAGTGTGCGGACTCCCGGCCACCTGCCAAGGAGTCGGTGCCAGGTGGGAGACAGGTGTGTGGGCGAATCCTCCTGGGACTTAGGAGGACGTCTTCCCCGGACGCCTTCACACGCTCGCTGGTCCAGTGAGTCTGCACCTTCAGTGAGGAGGATGCCGAGTTGCCACGAGGCCACCAGAGCCACAGCTTGTGCTCCAGGGAGGGTCCACGGATTGCCCCCTTTGTTGGGCATCCACTCAGCGTCAGCTCTGTGCTGCTGGCCAAGAAACCAAAGCCGGACCCAGCACAGCTCGGGGGCCTCTCCAGGGTCTGGCACCACACAGACACTGCTGGCAGCGCTTCCGTGGTAGATTGATTAAGGCACTCCGCTCCGCCTCCACAGCTCTCTCACGGGAGCTGGGGTTTGCGTGGGAACGTTTGGGAGACACAAGACACCTGCCGCCTCTTCTGCCACTCCACCCTGGCCTCTCCCTCACCATGCCTCCGCTCATCTCCCTGGCCTGATTCCCGCATCGCATCCAACCCAGCAGAGGCCCACTTCCCCGTGGGGGAAGCCTCTGTCCCACCTCACCTGGAGCCCCCTGCAGCTTCCCATGGTGCTCTGGGCATCCCTGGGGGCTCCACAGGCCCCTGCCAGGTGCTCCGCCCCCTCCCTGCACTTCTCGCCTGCCCCCAGCCCCCGTGCCTCCCTGGGCGTCACCCTCTCTGTTCGCCATGCTTGCTCCTTGGACCTGCTCCCAGCTGCTTGGGTGGTTTTCCCACAGGGTCTTCACCCAAGCCCCGGAGACAAGCCCAGGGGGGTGGTGATCAGAGATCCTTGGCTGTTCTGTTTCCTGGTGACCTCTTGCGTGCCAAGGACTAACATTCTGCCAAGCAAAAGGGCACATGCGTGGGTTCTGGGGGTGAGCAGCTCTGAGCTGTAACCTGCAGCCGGCACCCTGCGCTCTCCCCTGGGCGAGAGGTTCCAGCGGGATCCCCTCAACTTTACAGAACGAACCACAACGGGAGACGCCGGGCAGCCGGTGGATTGTGTTCCCGTGGAAGGGGGTTGGAGAGCGGGCGACGCAGGGCAGGGTCCCCGGCAGCGGGGAGGCGGGGGCGGCCGCCGCGGCTCTGCCCCCCTCACCTGTTTGAAGGCTCCCTCTGTGCCGTCACCGCGATGCTGTTAGAAGTTTAGTCTTTTGTTAAATTATTTAGAGGTTCTAGGGCTGCCGATCACCTTGGGATTAAAGCTGCGTATTCTTTCTAGGCCCCACTTGTCTGCCGCCACTTGGTTTTCATCACAAAACATCTCCGGGAGACACAGTGGCAATAAAGAAATCAGCATTTGATACAGGGTAGCCCTGCTGATCAATCGCCATCCCTCCAGACGTCTGCTGGTCACCGGGGCCCTCGGGAGCCACTCTCGCTCTGGGCACTGTGGAAGGAAATCCTTGGGGCACTTTAATGGAGACGCGTTTGTGTCTTCCTGAACTGGTTCCTGATTTTCCGCGTGCTACCTTGAAGGTGAAAGGCACTTCCTCCTGAACCGATGCGCATGCAGTCAATTTGGTCTACGATTAATTAGAACTATCAGGAAAGCGAGGAGAAAATCCTAAGGAGCATGGACTGACCCTGGCATGGCTTTCAGGTCAGTCTCAGCTCAGCTAAAACGCCTCCGTGACCCCATCGCTCTCAGCCCGAGCGCACATCTCTCACGTCACTTGACACTGACCGTTTTCAAATACAGCACAAACTCTACCTTGCTGGCCCACGGCGCTACTTGTCGTGGGCCGGGCGACCTATCCAGAACCTACCGTCATGTGTGCAGGTGCACGCAGCATCAGAGGCTGATGGTTCGCTCCAGATTCTCTGCGCGTTTTAACAGAGCCACTGCGTGCTGCTCCATCGTGCGTTTAATGGACTTCCCCTGCAGGGAACAGGAGAGAACTGGAGCACCACTTCCTGGGTGCTAGCCGCGGCTCAGCCCCGTGCCCCGCCTTCTCCCTGTCTCACTGAACTCTCGACGCTGCGGCACTTAGATGCCACCTCCCCGAAGTCACAGATGTGGAAGCAGGCGGGCCTACAGGGCCGTGTGTGCCGGGAGGCCCCTGCCTGGCCACACCTGCTGTGGGAAAGCCGCTGTGGGCCACACACAGCAGAGGCGGCAGTGGCTCACTGTGCATAACCTGTTCTCCAAGGGGATCGGGGGTACGTCAGAGCTGGTGGACTTAAAGAACACGGCTATTCTGGTGCAAAAATCTAAAAATCCATGAACAAAGAGATCTTCAAAAGTTCATGGAAAAAGTCTATTTTGAAAGACTTATCCATGGATTTCCAAAGGTTCACTTCCCAAGTGGCCTGGGGGAGCCCGGAGCTCCATCCAGGTCTCCCAGGTGGGTGCAGGGGCCCAGCACTTAGCCCACCCTCTGCTGCCTTCCCAGGCGCATCAGCAGGGAGCTGGATCAGAAGTGGAGCAGCTGGGACTTGAACCGGTGCCCACGTGGGTTGCTGGCATCCAGCATCTTAACCTGCTGCCCCAGAGTGCTGCCCTGCATTTCAGAAACTTTTGTGTCAAAATAAACTCTTCCCGGGACCGGCGCTGTGGTGTGGCAGGTAGAGCCGGCACCTGCAGTGCCAACACCCCACATGGGCACCGGTTTGAGTCCCAGCTGCTCCACTTCCAATCTAGCTCTCTGTTATGGCCTGGAAAAGCAGCAGAAGATGGCCCAAGCCCTTGGGTCCCTGCACGCACGTGGGAGACCGGGAAGAAGCTCTGGCCCTCTCATCAGTGCTGCGCCTGTGCTGGCCAGGGCAAGCAGTGCCCTCCTGGGCCCATCACCTGGCTTCTGAGTGTGTGACGCTGACTGGCAGGGGCCCGTGCTGTGCCAGGAGCTGCGGCTGTCCCTGCTGCTGTGACTCCAGCCGCACGAAATGTCAACTTCTCTTCATTACCGGGAAGGCTTTCAGTAGATTTTCACCATCGGCTCTCAGGTCACCGGGAGAAGCGCGGGGCAGGGAGATTAGCCCAACACTCTCATCTGGCTTTGCTGAAACGGGTTTCAGCCTCCCTATAAATAGTCGGCTCTCCCATGTTTGAAAACCCAGCCGCGACCTTCCCTCCGGAGGTCGGGGAAATCGGTTCTCACAAAATGTCACCAGGCTTACACACCGCACGAGGCCCTCACCTGCCTTGCTGCGGTTTTCCCCCTTCCCCGAGGCTGGGGTTGGTCCCTGGGCTGTGTGAGTCACACGCGGGCCGTCTGCATGGCGAGCCCCTGGAGAGAAGCCCCCTGCACGCTGCCCCTCGGGACTCGGGCACCGGGAGCCTCTCCAACAGCAGCCTTGGGGCCAAGGGGTGGCGTGAGCAGGACCCCAGCTGTCTGGGTGACTGCGGGCAGATCCCGGGCGCCCTCTGTCCCTGTGCAGCCCACGCAGACGGCCCCTCTGTGCCCTGCCTCACGGTCTAACAGCAGGACAGCCTCTGCTGTGACTCCCGTTGTGCTCAGGGACTCGGGGCCAGAGGGGGATAAGCCACGCACTCGCCTTGCTGTTCTCGGCGTCTGCTGTGTTGGCGACAGCGCCGTCGCACCTGCTTGGCTCTGACAGTGGTCGGCCTGCGATTCTGTGAGCTTTAACTCCCAGCCTTTCTGCCTTGCTTCTTCTTTAAAGATTCGTGTCTGTAGAGCCTATTGATGGATTTCACTTTAAGACTATTTTAGTGATCTGAAAGGCAGGGTTACAGAGAGAGAGAGGAGGGAGGGAGCTCTCCCATCTGCTGGTTCACTCCCCAGGGGCCACCGCGGCCGGGCCAGGTCTTCCACCTGCACTTGGTTGCACCGCCTGGTTACCGACCGCAGGGAAATGTCGTCAGCTGTCTTCACTCTCGAGAGGCTGTTGGAGCAGCTGACCCTGGGTGGACAGGAGGTTTTTATCCTAGACTGCACTGAAATTCCTCTTTTTCTTTGGTGTTCTGGAATTTACCATCATGCATCTAAGTGTGAATTCATTTTCATTTTGGCTACCTAGGATTCATTGCATTTCCTTAGTGCCTTCTTCCCGCACCAGGAAATTCTCACCTCCTCCCCCAGTGTCTTCCTTGTCGCCTGCTGTTTGTTCTGCTGTCCACACAGATGCGTGTTTGAGCTCCCCTGCATTTCTCGAGGCTCTGATGTCCCTGCAGTTTGGGTGATCTCCATGGGGTTCTGGGTATTTTCTCTGCACAGGTGTTACACGCTAGGTCTGCCCGCAGCTTTGCCTCATGTATGTCGGCCGTCTATGACGCAGCTGCCATTGTTTTGCTGCTGTTCCACTTCTGGGTGTTTTTTTTAAAGATTTATTTATGTATTTGAAAGGCAGAGTTACACAGAAAGAGGAGAGGCAGAGAGAGAGACAGAGAGGTCTTCCATCTGCTGGTTCACTCCCCAATTGGCTGCAATGGCCGGAGCTGTGCCAATCCAAAGCCAGGAGCCAGGAGCTTCTTCCAGGTCTCCCACGTGGGTGCAGGATTCCCCAGAAGCACCTCTTCTGTTTTGAGGTAACTGGTGCATGGTCACACCCTCCCACTCAGAGTGGCAGAGAGAGGCCCAGGGAGGCTCTGCAGGAGTTGCCACGGCCGCTTCTGTCTCTGCACCGCTGAGCAGCCTTCCTGGAGGCCCTGTCGGCCCTTAAGTTGGCCAAGGTTTCTCCCAGTCAGACTCTCTCTGCCTGTTCTCTGAAATGCTTGTGTCTGCAAGTACCTGGCAGCTTGACGGGTCAGTGACATCTTGGCTGGGTATAGAAACCGAGGGCACAGCCTCACCTGCTCTCTTCACACTCTCGGAAAGGAAGAGCAGCCCGGTACTTGTCTTGTTAACCGCTGGCATTTGAGCTTGACTTGCTAAACGTGTCACGCTAAACTTATTTTTTTAAAGAATCATTTTATTTTATTTGAAAGACAGAGTTACACAAAGAGAGGAGAGGCAGAGAGAGACAGAGAGAGAGAGAGAGAGAGAGAGAGGTATTCCATTCACTGGTTCACTCTCCAAATGACCGCAACAGCCAGAGCTGTTCCAAAGCCAGGAGCCAGGAGCTTCTTCCAGGTCTCCCATGCAGGTGCAGGGGCCCAAGCACTTGGGCCATCCTCTACTGCTTTCTCAGGCCACAGCAGAGGGCTGGATTGGAAGAGGAACAGCCAGGACTCAAACTGGTACCCATATGGGATGCCAGCACTGCAGGCTGGGGCTTTAACCCACTGTGCCACAGTGCCAGCCCCTAAATTTATTTTTTAAAGAGTCATTTTATTTTATTTGAAAGATAGAGTTACAGAGAGAGGTAGAGCCAGAGAGAAAGAGGCCTTCCATTCTGCTGTTCACTCCCCAAATGACCACAATGGCCAGAGCTGGGCTGATCGGAAGTCAGGAGCCAGGAGCTTTTTCTGGGTCTCCCACATGGGTGCAGTGACCCAAGGACTTGGGCCATCTTCTACTGCTATCCCAGGCCACAGCAGAGAGCTGGATCCGAAGAAAAGCAGCCAGGACTTGAACAGGGGCCCATGTGGGACGCCGGTGCTGCAGGGTGAGATTTTAACCCACTGTGCCACAGCGCTGGCCCCAGACTTTTAACTTCTAGAGATGCTAGCGTGTGTGTATATGTGTGTGTGTATACGCACATATACATGTACATATACACACACATATACACACATACATATACATACACACACAATACATACACATACACATATACATGTAAATACACATATACACACATACACATGTGCACACACCTATATACATACACATACACATGTACACACACATATACATATACATACACATGTACACACATACATACACATACACATATACATGTAAATATACATATACACACATACACATGTGCACACACCTATATACATACACATACACATGTACACACACATATACATATACATACACATGTACACACATACATACACATACACATATACATGTAAATATACATATACACACATACACATGTGCACACACCTATATACATACACATACACATGTACACACACATATACATATACATACACATGTACACACATACATATACACACATATATACATGTAAATATACATACACATGTACGCACACGCACTGGCCAGAGATCTCTGTATGTGTGGGTGTCTATGCATACCTGTACATCCAGCTCCCTGTATCTCTCTACACCTGGTTAGGGATCCCTCTGTGTGTGTGCATATGTGCGCATTTACCTACATATCTATACGGCCACGTCTCCTTGTCTCCCTGTACACTGCTTGGCCATTTCAGCCTGCAGCTGTGGCCTCGTCCTTCTCAGAAAGTCTCATCGGCATCCGTGCTCCCGTTTCTGCCGCTGGAGCACTGGTCATGTCGTGTCGCATCTCAGGCCGTCCCCGCCTCTCTGAGCGTCTCCCTTTTCTTCCTTTTCTCTTCTCCAACGACAGTGCAATCACCACCCACAAATGCGTCTTCTCAGCGGGTTCGGCTGGAACAAGGATTTTACACGAGACAAAGGCACAGGCTTATCACAAAGACGTCTCCAGTGCAGGCCCTTCTCGGACGCTACCTCTGTGTCAGGAGGACCAGGCCGAGCCCCGTAAGAATTCAGTATTTTCACATCCAAAGCAAGCACCTGTCTTTCCACTCTGGCAGAAGGACACGCGCTTTATAAAAGAGACAAATAACCTTTGGAGTCAGAAAAGCAGACGGGGTGGCTGACGCTACGTACACGGGGCCAGTAATCTCTCCCCAGGCACATGTGGAAGGACTTGAAGGAGAAGCCAGAAGTGAACCACCCTCCACTCCAGGGCCTCTCCTGGATAAAAGCCAAGGAGGAGGGGAGGAGCCACAGGGACGGCAACGCCCTGCAGCCTCACTGGAGGGGCTGGGAGGCAGCGACCCCTCCAAGGCGGTGTGGAGCACAGGACCCACGCGGCTCTGCCTGGACGTGCAGGAGGGAGTCTGTTGACAGAGAGGGAATCGGGAGGAGGAGTTGGCATCCGCGCCCTGTCCCCCAGGGGCCACTCAGAGCCCCAGGGTGGCCCACGGCTCCTGGGGGGCCCTCGCCTGCCCATGATGCAATGCCCTTGGCAGAGTGCGGCTTTGTTTTGGTGGAATTCTTGCCCAGGATGTGCAAGCGCCAATCAGCCGTGAAAAGACCTCAGATGAGCCCAAACTGGGAGACCTGCAAATGAACAGCCAAGGCCCTCGGGAAGTGGCAGACGGGACACACACGCGGGGCGACGCTGCTTAGGAGGCCACGCGGCCTCAACAGGCAAGGGCTGTGCGAGAGAAACCCTGGCCGACTTAAGGGCCGACAGGGCCTCCAGGAAGGCTGCTCAGCGGTGCAGAGACAGAAGCGGCCGTGGCGACTCCTGCAGAGCCTCCCTGGGCCTCTCTCTGCCACTCGGAGTGGGAGGGTGTGACGATGCACCAGTTACCTCAAAACAGAAGAGGTGCTTCTGGGGAATCCTCTTTGAGCAACCCATGGGAGCGCCCACACCCTGGGCAAAAGAGCGCCACGGGGGGCGGAAGCCTGGGCGGGGTGGATTCTACTTGGCTGCAGGGTGTGGGGAACCCGAAGAGCAATCGTGGTCGCACTTTCTCTTCCTGCCAGTGTGGAGGGGAGAGGTATGCAGGGGAGGAGGGAAGAGTCTGTAGGAGTGACGGCGGCCTAGGGAAACACAGGAAGCCAGCAAGGGAGTCCAAGAGCAAGAAAAGAAAGGGTAAGACCAACAGCAACCGTAGCGTAAAACCAAGGGACAGAGCCGGGCGCGCTGGTCCTGGTGGAACTGGGAAGGGGCTAGAGTCTTCCAGCCAGCAGCTGAGACTGCGGGGGGCAGCTGGGCAGCTGCTAGGGGTTCACTGGGGACGCCCGCGTCGCACATTGCAGCGCCTGCTTTGGGTCCAAGCTCCTCTCTCCTCCTCAGCTTCCTGCCAAGGGGAGGCAGCAGGGATGGCCCAGTTGGCTTCTTGCCGCTCAGGTGGGAGTTTAGACTGCATGCCCACCTCCCAGGTGTGGCCTACCCAGCCCCAGCTGTTGCAGGCATTTGAGGAGTGAATCAGCAGATGAAAGATCTGTCTGTCTGTCTCTTCCCTCTATCACCTGCTGCACGTGGAGGAGCTCGTGTCCTGGGCCGAGTCTGACATCGGCAGCAGTGGCTCCCACACTCCTGCACTCCCGTGTGCAGCCTGATGTGTGCACCTGCTAGAGCTGATTGTGCGGGGGCCCTGAGAGCAATGCCCACGCGTCTGTGGGTTCCTGCTCTTCCCACACCTGCTGCCCCGCCCCTGTTAACTGCGCACCAAGGGAGGCAGCAGGTGTGTCCCAAGGGTCCCATTTGTTCCTGAGTTGGAGGTTGGAGAGTCTCAGGCATCCTGGGAGCCCACCCAGCACTCCAGAGGAACCCCAGCTCCTCCTCCGTGGCCTGTGGTGTCCGCAGAGGCACCAGGGGCTGCAGGTGTGGGTTTGCAGTTCCTGGCCGTCTCCCTGCAGCCTGGTGTCTGCCCTGAACTCCTTTAAGACG
The DNA here is from genome assembly GCF_964237555.1 of Oryctolagus cuniculus. NCBI lineage: Eukaryota > Metazoa > Chordata > Mammalia > Lagomorpha > Leporidae > Oryctolagus > Oryctolagus cuniculus. Next base: position 95,702,460 of record NC_091445.1, on the reverse strand, counting down.
GTGGTGATTTGTGGTTGATGGGGTCGGCGGTGGAACGAGAATAAACGAGCTGTGGCTCTTTCCCGCTGTTTAATTTTGGACACGTCTCCCCAGGGTGCCGTTGTGGGAACAGTGTCCACAGGAGCAATGGCTGTGCTGCCTGCGTCCCCCGGAAGCTCTGTCTGTAGGAAGCAGGACCTGGTGCAGGAGGTGGGGAGGAAGAGGCAGCGCCGAGACAATGCTTCTATCAAAATGCTCACGGTGGAGGGCTGCTTGGTGCCGTTTCGCCTCCACCCGGCCCCGTGCTCCCGTCACCTGTGTATGGAGACGATTCAGAGACACCCAGCGGAGGGCTGGAATTGTTGGAGCTATTTCTCTGGAGGCCTGTTCTGTCCTCGTGCGGACACTGGCTCATGTTCACGGCTGGGCCTGCCAGGCACTGGCTGCACAGGGCTGCAGGTGGCGATTCCCTCGGGGGCTGCTGAGTGCCACCCTGTGTGCCTAGCGCGGCCCCTCAGACCATGCCAGGAGGAGTTACCACCCGGCCCAGCCGTTCTGCTGCTGGGTGTGCACCTGAAACAGCTGAAGGAGGGAACCAACCGCGTGTTTGTGCACCGTGTTCAAGAAGAATTAGCCACAACAGTCCGGCGCTGCGAGCAGCCCAGGCGGCCGCTGGTGGACGGATGCATAGACAAAGTGTGGTGAATTCGGACAGGGAATGGTACTGGGTGCTAGAGAGGAGAATCCCACATGTGCTACAGCACGGATGAACCTTGAGGCCGGTTACAAAAGGACAAATGTTACATCACTCCACTTACGTTTATGTTTATATTCTTATATTTATTTGCCAGATGTATACACACACAAACACAGAGAGAGACAGAGATAGAGAAAGAAAGAGGGGGAGAGAGAGAGAGAGATCTTCCATCTGCTGGTTCACTCCCCAGATTTGGGCCAAGCTGAAGGGAGGAGCTCAGAGCCCGGTCCAGGCCTCCCATGTGCATGGCCAGGACCCAGCCACTTAGGCCACCTGCTGGTTCCCAGAGTGCGCGTTAGCAGAGCCAGGACTTGATCCCACAGCTCCGGTACAGGGTGCGGGCGTCCCGAGCAGTCGCACGGAATTCCCGTCCTGAGGTTTTAGTTCTCATCTGGAGCTACCTCCTTCGTTGTTCACTCTCGGGATCCCCCAGTCTAGGGGACGAGGCGCCCCTGCTCACTGCAGACCTGGGCCTGCAGTTCCAGCTGGGGGTGATGAGAAAAGCTGTCGCTGGGCGTGGGTGAGTCCGCTTGTGCGTGTGTACGTATTTGATGGCACAGGACGGTGCCTGGTAAGGAGTGGTTACAAAGAGGCGTTTTGTGTTAGACGGAACATTCTGAGAAAGGAAACCAAGAAAAGATACTGCAGATCTTATCCCATTTGCTTCCCCTCAGCCCTGTCTCACAGTTCCCTCCACACCGCACTCTTCACCTGCTTCTTGGCCTCCTATGCTGCCTGCCCCATCTTCTTCAAGAGCAACTGTGACCCCATCTTCTTCAAGAGCAACTGTGCTACTTTGTTTCTCTTTTCCCAGCTCCCAGCTCCCTGTGGTGGTGTGGTGCATGGGTGGAGTTCTGCACACGCTGTCCCAGGAGTACAACCACCAGGTCAGACCACTCAGATACGTTAAGTCCACCACAGCTCACATAGGTTAAGTCCACTTACTTGGTCACATTTTGTTAGGTGACAAATTATAATCGCATAAGGTTATGGGCTATAATGTGATGTTGTGATACACGTGTACAATGTGAAATGATTAAAGCAAGCCAGTTAGTATATCCATCATCTCAAATACTCATCACTTTTTATGGTGAGAATATTTGGAACTTACTCTTATCAGCAACACACAGTATAGAGTATTGTTAACTACGGCCATATGCAACAGATGGCCACACCGTTACCCACCTGCGGTGCCTCTGGCCTCGCTCGTGTGCTCCCATCCCAGTACTCAGCTTCCATTCCCGGCTCCGGCTCCTGACACCAGCTCCCGGCCAGAGCAAACCCTCGGCGGCGGCCACCATGGCTCAGGTCGCTGGGTTCCTGCCACCCACGTGTGCGGCATGGATGGAATCCCCAGGTCCTGGCTTCAGCCTGACCAAGTCTTGGCCGTTTTGGACATTTGAGGAGTGAACAAGTGGAAGGAAACACTCTCTCTCTCTCTCTCTCTCGCTCTCTCTCGCTTTTATGCCTCTCAGATAAGCAGGTGCACTTAGAACCACATTCATCCCGCCGGGCCCTGCCCTTGTCCCTCTGATCGGTATCTCCAGTCCCCCACTCTATGCTTCTGTGCACAACGCATCAAAGTCTCCACGAGGCGGGGCGTCTCCCTGACACCCACAGGACACCCATGGCACAGCACGCGTCCCGTGCTCCTGCCCACGCGCCTCAGCCCACCTTCTGTGTGCCAGTCTGGTGGCCCAAAGCGCGTGCTCACGTCCAGTTGGCTCACGTGGATGATCCTGCGCGGCTTCGCTGTGCGGTTTTCTCTTCCGGTGATGTGTCTTTAGTGGTTCCCCTCCCTGTCTTCTGCGTTTTTCCTTTCTGATTTCTGGGCAGTTGCCTGGTCCAGACAATGTGGTCCCTTGTTGAATTTAGATTTCCCAAACTGATTTTACAAATCTATCCCCTCAATCTGCTATCTCTTGTGAAGATTGTCCGTGTGTTTTATGTTCACTTAACCATCATTTTAATGCAATAAATTTGCCATATTTTGCCCTCGATTGTTTTTAATCTTTCTTGCACTTTGAAAATGTGTTATATGAATTTCAATTCATGTATCATTGTCCATTACTGCACACATGTTTTTTTGAACAGATAAAGAATTTATAAAATTGGCCACAGGAAAAATCAATTATAGACATGAAGAATATAGATAATTTAATGATCTACATTAACAAAACAGCAAAAAGAAAAGCAGTGATGAAAAGATCAAGACTATTCCTCAACCCTGAATTCTATCAGACAACAAACGTCAACTCTCTTTAGCTCAACTTACAAGGAAGATCATTGTTATTTAACATTTACTATGTCTCTCCTTGTTACCAGTATCCTCACACCTGTATCTTGGTCCTCTCAGCAATCTCTGTGGAGGTTCTATTAACCCCACTTTGCATTTGAGAACATTGAGAGAAGGGAGTCTCTAGGTCCTATCCCTGGCAAATGGCACAGTGGAAATAGAACCCTCCTTCCTAACCCCAAAATTCATTCACAATTTTCCCATCATTTTCACCATAAAATGTCTTAGATTGAGTCTTCTTTTTTAGGTTCTTTTTTTAAACTTTTATTTAATAAATATAAATTTCCAAAGTACAGCTTATGGATTACAGTGGCTTTTCCCCCCCATAACTTCCCTCCCACCCCCAACCCTCCCATCTCCTGCTCCCTCTCCCATTCCATTCACATCAAGATTCATTTTCTATTCTCTTTATATACAGAAGATCAATTTAGTATATATTAAGTAAAGATTTCAACAGTTTGCACCCACACAGAAACACAAAATACTGTTTGAGTACTAGTTATAGCATTAATTCACATTGTGCAACACATTAAGGACAGAGATCCTACTTGTGGAGTAAGTGCACAGTAACTCCTGTTGTTGACCTAACAATTGACACTCTTGTTTATGGCGTCAGTAATCTCCCTAGGCTCTAGTCATGAGTTGCCAAGGCTATGGAGGCTTTTTGAGTTTGCTGACTTGGATCTTATTCCGACAGGGTCATAGTCAAAGTGGAAGTTCTTTCCTCCCTTCAGGGAAAGGCACCTCCTTCTTTGATGGCCCCGTTCTTTCCACTGGGATCTCACTCGCAGAGATCTTTCATTTAGGTTTGGGTTTTTTTTTTTTCCAGAGTCTCTTGGGTTTCCATGCCTAAAATCCTTTCGTGGGCTCTTCAGCCAGATCCAAATGCCTTAAGGGCTGATTCTGAGGCCAGAGTGCTGCACACATTTCTAAATATAATGTGTGATGTCCAGTTCTAAGTATTTTGCAATTTCATTTTTTAGTAAAATGTTATGTGCTGAAATTACAGGAATGGGGCATGTTCGAGGGGGGCATGTTTCAGATATCCTTTTCGTTAATTTCCAGTTTATTTCTTGTAGCAGGAAAGCATTTTTCTGACACTGATTTCTAAACTTTATGGTGCATTCACTGTGGTCCAATATGTGGTTAACATCTGTGAATCCTTTTTGTTTGTTGTTAATTATTAATCTGCCACAAACCATTTCTCCAAGCACAACCAAATAAAATACTAGAAAAATGATCATTTGTTTGTCTCAGTAATAGAAAATTGTTAAAGCGTTTTGAGCAATCTCTTCATTTATATGTCTATTAAATATTTACTTAATAAGCAGAGAGAGAGAGAGAGAGAGAGAGAGAGAGAGGGCTTCCATCTCCTGACTCACTCCTCATGCTTCCAACAGCCAGGGCTTGGCTGGGCCAGAGCTAGGAAGTAGGAATCCCATGCAGGTCTCCCGCGTGGCTGGCAGGAACCGGTCCCCGGCTGCAGCCAGGAGCCGAGCCAGAGCTGGAGCTCAGGTACCCGACACGGGGCACAGGCTTCTTGACTGCTGGCTGCCCTCATCTGCCCGGCACCCTCCACTCTCATGTACGAGGCTCATCAGGACGGCTTTCATCTGTACAGCTTCGAGTCCCACACATAATCGCTCCAGTTTATTTATGTATTTATTTATTTGACAGGCAGAGTGGACAGTGAGAGAGAGAGACAGAGAGAAAGGTCTTCCTTCCGTTGGTTCACCCCCGTAATGGCCGCTGCGGCTGGCGCACTGCACTGATCCGAAGGCAGGAGCCAGGTGCTTCTCCTGGTCTCCCATGCGGGTGCAGGGCCCAAGCACTTGGGCCATCCTCCACTGCACTCCCGGGCCACAGCAGAGAGCTGGCCTGGAAGAGGGGCAACCGGGACAGAATCTGGCGCCCCGACCAGGACTAGAACCCTGGTGCCGGCACTGCAGGTGGAGGATTAGCCTAGTGAGCTGCAGCGCTGGCCTCAGCTCCAGTTTATTAACTGCATTACCCACGCAACCTCTGAATCAGCCCGAGTCTTTTCGTCCTGCAGGTGGGGTGGAGCCGTGTTCAAGTGTCCAGGTGTTCTGGCTGATCCATGTGCTCTGCACATTGGAAGGTAGATTATTGAAAGCATACAGATTTAGCTGGTTATCCACTATTTTTATTAGGATAGCATTCCCCTTCTTCCCCTAAGATATTTTTGGCATGTTTATTTAGTCAAATATATTAAAATTCTCCACTTCTTTGTATGAATAATATTTCTGGACCTGGTTTTCATTGTCCTCTTTCAACTTACTTGATTCTTTTGGATAAAAGGAGTTTTCTTTTAGATCCAATTTAGAATTAACGATTTGTCTAGGGTAAGGTTTACCACTTTTTTATTTATTATAATGAGTACCACATTGTGACGTATCTCAGCCCCCAACTTAGGCCTCCAATTTGCTAACCTTGTCTATTTTTATTCACCTTTCATCTTTTTAAATGGATAGATGAGGTTTAAATTGCAAGTGAAATTTACACATTTAATTTGTATTTTTATTTTTGTGATGTTTCCCAAGCTTGGAAGCCCTTAGTTATGTTTGTTAACTTCCACTGACCTCTCTAAGTTGATGGAGAGTTAGAGTAACAGTGAAATGCAAAGTCTTCTCTTTGACGGTCGTTTATCTCTGTACCCAGCAGCTCCAGTACAGGTTCAAGGTTTCCATGACCCCAGAAGTCCTAAAGCTTCTTCCTTTTTCTAAAGATTTTATTTATTTATTTGAGAGGCAGAGAGAGAGAGAGAGAGAGGCAGAGAGAGAGAGAGAAAGAGAAAGAGAGTGAGAGAGAGATAGAGAGAGGTCTTCCATCTGCTGGTTCACTCCCCAAATGGCTGCAAAGGCCAGAGCTGCGTGGATCTGAAGCCAGGAGCCAGGAGCTTCTTCCAGATCTCCCACGTGGGTGCAGGGGCCAGAGGACTTGGGCCATCTTCCACTGCTCTTCCAGGCCACAGCAGAGAGCTGGATGGGGAGAGGAGCAGCTGGGACTGGGACCTAGGGTTCGTGTGGGGCTGGCACTGCAGGTGGAGGCTCAGCCCACAAGGCCACAGCTCAGGCCCCACCCAGCTCCCTTCACCCCAGCCTCCTCCATCCTCCGGCCCCCCCGGCGTTCAGATGCCTGCCCATTTGCCTGTTCTTGCACTTAGCAAAAGGCCTTGTGCAGGGTGAAGTCTTTTCCTCTGGTTTCTGCTGTTTAATGGAATCATTGAGATTCATTTGTATTTGCAATTATCCAGTTTTTGTTGCCTTTTTTACTCTTTTTTTTTTTTTTGGACAGGCAGAATTAGACAGTGAGAGAGAGAGACAGAGAGAAAGGTCTTCCTTCTGTTGGTTCACCCCCCAAATGGCCACTACAGCCGGGGCTGTGCCATTCCGAAGGCAGGAGCCAGGTGCTTCCTCCTGGTCTCCCATGGGGTGCAGGGCCCAAGCACTTGGGCCATCCTCCACTGCCTTCCCGGGCCACAGCAGAGAGCTGGCCTGGAAGAGGGGCATCCGGGACAGAATCTGGTGCCCCAACCGGGACTAGAACCCGGGGTGCCGGTGCCACAGGCGGAGGATTAGCCTGGTGAGCCGCGGCAAGAGCATCCCATCCTATGACTGTGTGGACGCACAGCGACTTCCTGAACAGTCTCCTTTCTTTTTGTGCTGGGCCTTTGAGTTATTTCCAACGTGGGCTTTTCCGCGTGAAGCCGTGGAGCTGCGCTTGGAAGTGTTGCGTGTGCGTGTGTGTGTGCGTGTACGTGTGTGTGTGTGTGTGGTTGCCGTTCTCACGTCTCTGGGACGACATCTTCCATGGAATTGCTGGGCTAGACGGTGCATGCTGGCCTAACTGCGAGTGACTGACAGCCGACTCACCCAGCAGCTGCACCCCTTCCAGCAGCCTGAGCGCGCCCAGGGGCTCCCGGAGCCCAGCCTGTCTCTGTCGTCATCACAGTGCCTGCAAAATGGGATCTTATGGAAATTCTCATTTTTCCTCCTTTGATGGCTAATTATATGGAGCATCTCTTCATGTGTTTATTGAATATTCATATGTCTCCTGTTGTTAAGTGTCTGTGTAAATCTTTGGCTCAATTTTAATATTGAGTTTTTTTATTATTGAACTTTCAAAAATTTATATGCGCACATCAGATGTGCTACAATTTGATTTTCAAAGTTTGTGATTCATTGATTTGCTTTCCTAATGATGTCTTTTGATGAGTGGGAAATTAAAATGTTGATGAAGTCAATGACTAAACTTGTGTTGTTTCTTTTGCATGGAGATGAGGTCCACGCCAATTTTTTCCTTACGTTTGGCTTCCAGGATTCAAACAATGCTTATTAACATGCCTTATTTTTCCTGTTGCACTGACAAGGTCACAGACAGAACCAGTAGGCAGGGCTTCCCACAGCCTATTCCAGAGCACCCCGTTCTGTTCCATCGATCTGTTTATCTATCCGTATGCGGATGTCAAATCACCTTGAACTTTCATTAAATTTTTCTGGAAGGAAGAGAGAGAAATAAAGAGAAAGAGATACAGAGACAGGGATCTCTCATTTGCTGGTTCACTCCCCAGGTGCCCATAGCAGCTACGGCTGGGAGCCCGGAGCTCACTCCGGACCTGCCACATGGAAGACACTTCCATAATCAGGGAGCTGGAACTGCAAGTGGAGTGGAAACTCACGCCTGGGCTCCTGGATGTGGGGCGCAGCACCCCAGGGGCATGGTAGCCACTGTCTCAACCCGGCCCATGTGTGCCTTCACGGAAGTCTTGAAAGCACATAGTGTTAGCCCTTCAAGTTTGTTCTTCAAGATCATTTTTCCTACTCTTGTTTTTTTTTTTTTTTTTTTGTTTGTTTTTTTTTTTTTTTGGACAGGCAGAGTTAGACAGTGAGAGAGAGAGACAGAGAAAGGTCTTCCTTCTGTTGGTTCACCCCCCAAATGGCCGCTACGGCCGGAGCTGCACTGATCCAAAGCCAGGAGCCAGGTGCCTCCTCCTGGTCTCCCATGTGGGTGCAGGGCCCAAGCACTTGGGCCATCCTCCACTGCCCTCCTGGGCCACAGCAGAGAGCTGGACTGGAAGAGGAGCAACCGGGACTAGAACCCGGTGCCCATGTGGGATGCCGGCACCACAGGTGGAGAATTAACCACATGAGCCACAGAGCCGGCCCCTATATTTTTTATAATTCGATATAAATTTTAGAATTCGCTTACCCATGTCTAAAAATATTTCTGGGACATCAATGGTGTTTGCATTGAATCTATAGCTCAGTTTTAGGATGACATCTTAACAAAGTTAAGGTTTTTGTTTCATGGAAATGGTATACATTTCTGTACTATTCCTTCATCCTTCTTTTAAAGCATTCGTGTTTTTTGCCTGACAGAAGACTTTTAGGATCTTGTATCTCCTTCTGGTAGATTCTCTTTTTGCCTTTTCTGAGAAGCTTTGAATGAGAAGGATTTTACAGCTTTGTTGTGGGTGAATATGGATTTACTTTTCCCGTTCCCTTTGCTCTGACTTTCCTGGGTGACTTATTTGCTTGCTCCTACTTCCTGTATCTCTTGCAGAACTCTCTGGAACTTGCTTCCTTTCTCAGGTGGTCTTCCTCCAAGAATGTCTCCCAAGTGAGCACTTCTTTAACCACTTTTCTAAGGTTTTGTGTGCATGAAGGTATCTTCAATCTGCCTTCCTATTTAAGGAATAATTCAATCAGGCTATGAGGTTGAGTTCAAGTGTTTTCTCTTTAGGGGAAAAGCATTCATTCAGATCTTATTGCAACAATGTTGCTACGGAGAAGCCTGAGGCCTTTGCGCCTGTTCCTCTGTGGGGGTCCTGCAGGTTTCCCTGGAAGTTGTTAGAATTGTGCTCTGTGCCTGTGGGAGTCTTGCATTTCTCCACAGTGTGTCTTGGTATGGGCTTGCCCCATCCACTCTGCGGGTCCCTCTCAGCCTTTGCAGCCTGACCACTCGTTTCCACTTTGATCCACTCCTCCAGGGTTTTTTCTCTCTTTCCAGATGCGAGGTGGAAATGCAGGGCATAGCCTGTGTGCTTCACCACATCATTTTCCTCCTTCACTCCTATGCTTTTCTTGTGCTGATGTAGCCTGGTGGTTTCTCAAACTGCTTTCTGGTGTTTCTTACGTCTGCTCTCCAATCTATTGTGTTCTTTATGTCGATCACTGTATTTTCCATCATTTCACTATGTGTTTATGTTTGAAGGCAGACCAAGCAAATTCAGCTTTGTCCATTTCCAATTCTGCAATGTAGGGAACATTACTCAATTTCTCTGTGCCCTTGTTTTCTTTCTTTTTTTAAAGTTTAAAAGCAAGATTTCTTAGCGTTAAAGTCCTCCAGCCAGAGTGGCATGGAGAGGGACCTGTGGCACTGGAGTGTTTTTTTTTAAGATTTATTTATTTATTTGAGAGTCAGAGTTACACAGAGAGGAGAGGCAGAGAGAGAGAGAGAGAGAGAGAGAGAGAGGTCTTCCATCCAATGGTTCACTCCCCAGTTGGCTGCAACTGCCAGAACAGCGCTGATCCAAAGCTAGGAGCCAGGAGCTTCTTCTGGGTCTCCCACACGGGTGCAGGGGCCCAAGGGCTTGGGCCATCTTCTACTGCTATCCCAGGCCATAACAGAGAGTTGGATCAGAACTGGAGCAGCCAGGACTAGAACTGGCGTCCATATGGGATGCCAGCGCTTCAGGCCAGGGCATTAACCCATTGTGCCACAGCACCACCCTGGCACTGGGGTTTTTAAGTACAATTTTGGAAGAAAAAAAACTTGACAATCAGATTGGCATTCAGTTACCAGACTGGGACAAAACCCACCAAAAGACTTGATTTACAATCTTTCATCCTATCTGGCCTGCTCAGGATAAAACAAAAAAAATCCAGAAGAGTGGATAGGTAACTTGTCTTCACAATAAACTGTGAGTTCAGGGGGATGCAGTCACCACCCCTTTGCTATTCTCATGGTAAATTTGAAGATTCTCAAGGAGGGAGGGCAGACATTTTGTTCTTGCTAGAGATAACCTTTTGGGGGGAAGCAAGCCTCCTACACCCCAAATTCCATTGGGACCGCCCTGACTGCCTATTAACCCATCCGACTCATCACATTCCCCCCCCCCCAACAAGAATGGACCCTAACATCTGTTAGGGGTACTGCACGATGATCGCTCTGGCTGCTTCATGTTGAAAAGGGGTCACTGGGAAGGGGGTCAAGGCAGGGCTCCAGCAGGAGGTGGCTTCTCCAGGGGGTGCAGTGCCAGCTTGCAGAAACTGCTTCCCTCCGAGGTTTCATGTGTATGGCCCCCTAGAATTTCACTGTTTCAAGTCGGGAGAAAATGAATCTAAGAAGCTTAAACTCACAGGATCTAAAACAAAGGACAGAGAGGACCTAAGAAAGGTGTCTAAACCACGGGCAAGTTTTCCCATTGAGAGGCAAATAGAAACTGACAGAAGGGGCCTGATAATGGTTAGGTGGGCTGTGAGGCCTTGCCAGTTGGGAGCCCCAGGCCTGTCTGTATCTCCACATGGGGTACGTCCTAAGGCAGCTGTGCACCTTGTCAGGAATGCACCCTGTTGACTCCCATTACCCAGCTGGCCTGGGAGGAGAGCTGACCAAATGAAGGCAGGTGGCATCTCTAACAGGGAATTTACATTCTGCCTGTGATGCTGCTGACCCCACTTGGCCGTCCACCCAGCAGTGGTTACTTTGGAAGCTGGGCAGAGTGAAGGGCTTTCAGCTTAGAGCCAACAGGTCTGTGGCTTCAACCCCAGGGCAGGTCCACTTCCAATGACCCAACTCTTGGCTGGCACAGCTGCCAGGGCTCTTCATAAGCTGACTTCTGCTGAAGCTGTGACTTTCCACATTGAAACCAATGCAGTGGACTGGCCTGTTGGGTCTGCTTGATGGCAGATCACTGTGTAAGGCAGCCACTAATTGGCCTGCCACCTATCTTTCCACAGCTTCTGAGGCCTATTGTCTCTTCCTCCTGAGTTTTGTTAAAGCAGACCAGAGGAAACCTTTAAGAGAATGCAAGTCATGGGGGTTCAAGTCTCACCTCTAATCTCCTGTGGCCTCAACTGAAGTCTATAGTCACAGGCATGTTCTGATAGTGGTTTTTCTGTGAGATAAACAGTGCCCATGAAGAAAGCTATAGCCTCGCTTTAACAAACATGATGACTAACTTATCTACAAAATGTGATGTCATTGGTAAAAGTCTCCCTTCCTTTGGTCTGAAAGGGAGGTTCTTGTCTGTTACTGTGCCCATGGCAAAATAAATCCAGCTGTGGAATCATAATTTAAACTCTCATTTTGGCTACACTATTATTACAGAAAAAAAAGTTATAAGGTCTAAAGACCAAACTGCACAGCCTGGAGAGTCCTCCAGCATAGAATCAGTCTCCCGTCTTGAAGAGAATAGAGAAATGAGAGAGCAAGTCAGGCTTCCCTGACTTGTCACTCACTGACAATAACAGTATCAAATGGAGACTTAGCAAGCAATTGTAACTTTTAAATAACAACTTAGGAAAACATGTACCAGAAGGTCCAATGCCTTCTGTAAATTTAAAGGCAAGAGAACACATATTTGGAAACAATGCTTCAATACCTAACACAGTGTAACTTGTTTGACCAACAACCCACACACAAACATGTCAACAAATTTGAAACATCTGGTACAGAGATTTAGGTCATATGAACCAAAAAAGTATCTTCAATTAGCTTAGAAGTTTAAATTGATGAGCAATATTTTATCTATAAGTCAATTAAAACAGAGCTTGTAATAAATGAATTTTCCCATGCAGACATATGGTGTGTGTACACGTGTAACATAACAAACAAGATAGAACAATAAAGCAGTTTCAGTAATAGTTTCCTAAAATTTTTAGCTGTTTTTTTTTTAAATTACCATTGATTGATTTGAATGACTTCCTGCTCTTAGTAACTTGAATTAATTGAAGTTGGAACCTGTAGTACATTATTGGCTTTATCTGCTTACAGACTATTCCAAAGTATTGAAATCTACTGTACTCGATACCCTGGGACAGAGCCTTGTTTGCTAACCTTTAAAATAGACATCACAACGGCAGCTGTTGCACACACCTGCCAGGGAACTGAAGGCAAGAGCAAAGTGTGCACACGGCAGACAGAGCCGTCTCCAGGATGCAGACCGCGTGTTTCTCACCACTGTCGCTGAAGGCTGTTTTCACATGTGTGCTGCATCCCCAGTCAGCCCGGCTCATTCTCTACATCCCGGCGTTCTGTGGACTCTGTGGCTGTCACCAGTGGGAGCAGGGCACCCACCTGCAGTGTCTCTGCAGGTGAGCACCTGTTCCCTGGGGTGCAGGGACTGTGGGCGCTGCTGTGTGGTGAGTTGGGTTGCTCTACGTCAGGCCCCTGATTTAAAGATGGAGGAGATGAGTTCCCTGGAGGTGAGCCCCATGGTGCCAGGGCCCCTCAGGACCCCTCCCACCCCCTCCAGGGTGCGTCTGCGCCCTCCAGCGTTTCCCACTGGCTGCCGCTGTCTCTGTGCCCCTGCATCTGCCGGGCCTTTTGCAACTGGGCTGAGCGAGAACGCAGACCATGTCAGATCCAAAATGCCCCAGACAAATCTTTTTCTGTCCATGTGACTGCTCACTCTCTCTGCGTCTCTTCTTCCTTTTCTTCCTTCTTTGCCTCCCTTTCCCTCAGACTTCTGCTCCTGCTTTCATGGCCTCAGTGTTAGAGAATAACCAACTCACTTCCCGGTTCTTTCGCATACTGGGGGCACAGGTTTCTGCTGTTTCGTATCTGTGTTCTTGGTGGATACACTGTGGAGGGGGGGATCTAGGATAAGGATCGCTGGCCATCACAAGCTGTGCAGCTGTCTCATTTCATCATCACTTATTTATATCTTACTGTCACCCACTTTGTGGTTTTGTGAAGTAAATAGGAGGCTTAGCGAGCAAAGAAAATTGAGAAACTCTGTGATGCTGTTGGGTGAAGGCAGAGAACAAGCCCATGGCGTGCACTTAAGAGGTGGAACCAGAGCCTCCCACGTTAGCATTAGGAGGTGGGCAGCCCAGCCTTGCACCCAGCGATGCTGCAGGTAACATTCCAAGAACGGAATGAGGGCATTTGAATTCATTATTTGCAATCTAATCAAATCTTTATGATAGAAAATATTGGATAACTTTGTGTTTATAAATGGTTTTTAAATTATGATTTTTTCTGGTGTCAGCATGGATTGCGTATTCACAGTATGTTCAGTTTTGTCCCCTGGAGAGGCGTTACCAAAGTCCATCTGTCCCAGGAGCACTTACCCCTCGCGGATTTCCATGCCACCTGTGTAATCATCGCTGGATTCCTCAGGAGGCAGCAAAACCAACCTTGGAAAATTGGGGGAAGCTGGTCACACTAGATTAAGACATGGAACAGCCTCCACCCCGCTTGCAGCGGGCGGGGGAACCCCTCATTGGCAGGTGACGAGAGACGTTCAAGTCTCGTCTGATCTGGTCCTCACAGCTTTCACTGTATTTGGAACGCGAAGAGAGTCACAGCACAGCTGGAGGGGCAGGGCACAGGTGTGGCTGAAGCCCAGTGTCCTGACAAGACTTAGCCTTGGGTGAGCAGAGTCGCCCACGTCCTCGGCACGGCTGCATGGAGGGGTGGGCGCCTCGTGTCTGCCAGGGGCTGAAGCCCCCTGCCTGCATCACCTTTCTCCTGCACTGAGGCCCGCTGGGAAGGAGTAGAGCCCTTCAGAACTGCCTTACAAGGCAGCTGTGTGTTGGACGCAGAAATCATGCAAGATAAGAGCAGGTTGAGCGGGAGCGAGGGTGTGCGGACGTGAATGGCTTCTGCTACACAGCCTGGGAAGCTCGGGGTGTTAGACCCAGACACGAAACCACAGCTGGCTTTAAAAGAAAGAGGCTCAGAACAAATTCAGTTTCTGAGGCGTGATATCTGAGGCCTGATAAATAAAATTTTAAAAATCTTATTAAAAGACAAAATTTACTTTTTATAATTTTAGTAGCGCCTGTGGGCAAATACATGAAGTTCTGTGAACCAGGAAACATGTGTGATGAAGGAGGGGTATTCACGAGTCCCGGAGGGAAGCACACTTCTACGTATTAAATAATGAAGTGTAAGTAAAATTGGAATTGATGTAATCCTGCCATAAACATACATTCATAAACCATCGCAGCGTACGGCGGCGTTTTACAGGCAGAGCCTGCCTGCCCGGAGTCCCGGGCAGTGGGTCAGTCCCCGCACGCGGTCAGCACACCGATTCTGAAGCCGGCCCTGCTCCGCCGGCTCTGGGGCGCTGGGTGTCACTGAGCCCCCTTTTGCGCTCTGGGACTCACCCGGACGTGAGGGACGACCCTCGTTTTAGCTCTGGAGGGTTCTCTGGGGTCTGCAGCCCCTTTAGACTCCTTCTCTTTGTGCTCTGACGGGAGGGTGGTACGGAGCACCCACTCAGAGATCCCAGGCCTGGGCTAGCCTGGATGCATGCAAATAGCTTAACATGCCGAAATATTCAAATAAATTCCGCAGAAGCGTGACTGCGGCAGAGCGACCGAGGCAGCTGAGCTATCTGGGATCCGCACGGCTCGGGCTCGGGAACTGTCACTAAGCCGCGCACCTCCCCGCCAGCCGCCACAGCTCTCATATTGCATATTTATAGCGCACAGGAACCTGGGCTTTGCTCTCAGAGCTGCTGGGAGGAATGAAAATACACCTAATCGGTGTGCATCGTGCCAAGGCGGCAGGCCAGACCCAGCTAACCTTGCAGAATCGGGAGAAGGGGGCTGCTCTCATCTCGTCTTCGCCACCCGTCTGAAGGGGGGGGGCTCTCAACCCCAGCTGCCCACCCTGAGTGAGTTCTGCTGAGAGCACAGTGACCTTGCCAGGTGGTTAGCGAGCTTTGCGCAAGGCCACGGAGGGTCCAGAGGTGGCCTGAGATCTTCCGAGCATTGCATACTCTCTCTTTTCCCATAAAGACAATTTTAATGAAGGCTGCCATCTAAGTGGACGTCTTCTGTCGGTGTGCAGTGTCTCAGTGTGGGGCTGTCCTAACACATTTCAGGGCCACCCTGCAGAGAGCAGGGCTCTGGGGGCTCCAGGGAGCCAGGAGCTTGGGGCCACTGGTCCCTTCCCTGTCCCCACACGGACTAACAGCAAGATACCACACGATGCGTTATGAAGCCCTTGGGTGGAAACGCTGTCTCCTGGGATTGGAGCCCAAATCAGGGACGCTTTCTTACTCAGATGAGTGACACCGAATGGCAGCTCAGAATCCGGGCAGAGGGAGCTCCTGTTGCTATTTCAATCCGTCCCCTTTCCGTTGAACTGGGGTGTCCTTCCTGCAGGCTCACCCATCAAGCTGACTTCACGCAGACAAACGTCCATCACGGTCCCTGGGGGAAATCCGCATCCAATGGCTCCAGTAGGGGAGCAGCTGAAGAGGGGAACCTCATCTCAGTGACGGCAGTGTCGCGAGCGTTTGCTGTTGGTCCGATGTCCTGAGAGCTCCCCTACTCAGTCTATTACAGTGCCGGCTGGTTGACAAACACACTTCCCGTTACTTGAGTCTACAGTCTAGAACCACTTGCATAGGTGCCCTTTGACTTTCGGTGGGGCCGCATCCCAGTAAACCGTGAACATACTACAGATGGAAAAGGAGCTGGAACGCCCCGGGCTGCGCAGCGCGTTCACCTCTGTAATCGCTTCACCTCTGTAATCGCTTCACCTCTGTAATCGCAGTCAGGTTGGGAGCGAGGCGGGGCCCGCCAGAGCTACCGTTAGCGTTTCCCACCTTCGGGGACCCAGTCAAACGCCGTGAGAAAGGGGTCCCAGGAAGGAGAAGACTGGAAAGCGCCCCTCACAGGAAGATGGAAAAGGTGGGATTTCCTGGCTCGGGGAGAGCCCCGGCCCCCCGGAGTCTGTGGGGCTGCCCCTGCTGGCCGGCTTCTGACCATGAGCTTCAGAGAGCTGGAGGGGTTCGGGACATGCTGCCCAAGTGCGGCAAGTTGACTTACTGGGTATGTTCTTAGTGTATTTGTTTATTTATTTATTCGAGAGACAGGAAGAGGAGAGAGAGAGAGAGAGAGAGAGAGCACGCGAGAGAGTGCTCATTTGCTGGTTCATTCTCCAAAAGCCTGCCATGGCCAATTACGAGGTCATCAGCTGTCCCTCCCTAAAGGATGGCACTGGCCGAGAGTCTGCAGGCCTCCTGAGAAGTGGGGAGAAACCCAGAAAGTGTCCCTGGAAAGACCTCAGGACATATAAGAGGGAGAGGAGCAGCAGCAGCCACGCCCACAGGCCAGCCCGAAAGCAGATGGACTTGGGGCACCAGGAAGCCCAGAGGGGGCTGTGCCCAGCGCCGCCCACCCCCATGGAGCCCCTAGGGGCCCAGACATACAGGTGTGGAGGTGTCCACACAGGGGCAGAGCCTCAGCTGAGGGGCGCTGCCCACGGCACCGCCCCGTGAACACGAGTGGTTTTATTCAGGAGCGACCGCTTGGAAACCAGACTTGAAAGTCCCCGGTGTGGCGAGCTCACCAATCAACCACAATTCCAAGAATGCTCTGAGTCCCTCCGGTGTGGACGGGAAGAGGACCGGAAGGGGGGGGCAGCCTCCAGCTCATCAAGGCGGTGGACCCTCTGCCGCCCCCTGCACCCATCCTCTCCACCAACCGTGAGCTGGAACCATGGACTGCAGGGGCACTGGAAGTTATCAGTGCATTAGATCAGCTAAGCTGATGAAAGGAGCCACATTTTTCACAAATCAAGAAAGATGATAATCACAAGCTATCTGATGGGAACTACTCAGAGCACGAATAAACGGGAAAAGCCTGCTTGGATCCGCCTTAAGCTGGGTTCCTCTCTGTCCAGTAGAGGCAGGCAGACCTGGGTTAAGTGTTCAGTTGTGAAGATGAACAGATACAGAAACACCCCGAGCATGAGCGCACGGGCTTGCAAGGAGCAGAAGACAGACACAGACGTTCTTAAGACTGAGTCGAGACGACGCTGGAAAGCAATCATTTTTAAAGAAAATTGAAAAAGACCAAATTTCCCCACAGTCCCCTTTATGAGGTTAATAAACCCAATGAACAGTATTACGGCCTTCAATAAGTGCACAATATCCCATCTGTAAGTTTTATTTCTCAAACACAGGGAAGTAATTTCGGAATTGTTTTCACGAGTGCTGAACGTCCCCGTGCAGCGCCCCCATCTCGCGGGGTCCTGGAGTCGGGGGCTTGGCCACACGCGGGGCCCCACGACGCCAGTGCTGACTTGCCGCGACTCCACGCGTGGAGACCGCATGCTGTCTCTCCGAGGACCTGGCCCTCGCGTGCTTGTTAGAACTGTTCATGTAACGGTGCTTGGAGCTCGTCTATGCAGATTCTACTTGCGGTGTCTGTGACTTCTCCGTAAGGTGTGCAATAGCATGGCAAGGGAACGGGAGCGCCACATAACTTCTGGAGACGCGAACGCGCCCTGGACGGCGGTGAATGGTCTCGTCCTCACGCGGCTCAGTGCCGCCGTTAGCCGCTGGTGTAATGGCAGCCATTGGGATTTTAATGTACAGGTGGAAAGGCCGTTTGCGCAGATCTGACGAGACAGTGACGTTGCTCTGCGAGAGGTTGTAAACGCTGCCCTCGAGTGTCTCCACCAATGACTCCAAGGCCAGTTTGGACGCAGTGCTGCTGTCCCACCCCAGAGCTCTTGCCGTGTGCCGCCGCGGCACTTTTATTCAGGTTTAAACCCTGTACAGTCTTCTACTCAAATACGTTATTAATTTTTAAAGTTCTGTTGCAGAATAACCGTATATTTGTAGCTAGAAGGGCAGTAAAAAGAAATAAATTTGTACCTGAATTAGAGTCGTTTTGAAAGGAACCAGCGGAGGATTACTTGGCGAGGCTTCACTTCTCCGCGGACGCCTGTGCGGCTCCGTTCACGGGGCCGAGGGAGGGGGTTTTGCGTCTGCCCTCCTGGAGCTGGAGGGAGCTTCCTTCCAAGTGTGCATGGATTCTTGTCCGGCAGGACGAGCACACAGGGTGCAGGCAGCAGAGGCAGCTCGGGGCCCGGCCTCGCCCAGGGGCTCCCCGTCCAGCCAGTGCTGTGCACCTCCACCCTCCCAGGATGTGTGTGGTCAGACTTTCTCTGCTCCGGGTTCCCCTGCAGGCCACCCCCCTCCCCGGCCTCCTGTTGAGCCCCGGGCTCCTTACCTAGCTCGGATAGCAGGTGCCCTGGGGCCCCACACCAGACATCTGGGCAGTCCCCGGTGGGAGCTGGAAAGAACTGGGCAATCGTGCAGTCACGGCCAGCTCTCTCCAGAGTCTACCTCAAGTCAAGAGATCCCCATGCCAACCCTGCAGCACCCAGTGGTACCAGGCTCGAGTCGGAACAGGGACACAGCTCAGCCACACCTAGGGAAGGCTCACTGGTTCCTGGGACCCCGGTCAGGGCCGACAGGCAACTCCTCCTGGGTCAGGATGGCTCTGGCTGAGCAGAAAAGACAGGTGGCTCCCTGCAGAACACTCCCAAGCCCCGGGAGGTGTGCAGCCAGGGACGGGGACCGCGGTGACTCTCTCTTGGCTGAGACAGGTGTGGCCAGGGAAGGACTCCAGGAAACACACACTCTAGTGATGTGTGCCTCTGTGTTTGCAACTTAAGCAGCAGTTCCTTCTTTGTTTGATAGGCAGAGTGAGCAGAGAGAGAGAGAGAGAGGAAGCCCCATCCACTACTCCACTCTCCAAATGTCTGCAGTGGCTGAGTTGGGCCAGAGCTGAAGCCAGGAGCCAGGAACTTAAGCCGGGTCTCCCATGGGGGTGTCAGGGACCCGACTATTTGGGGCACCACCTGCTGCATCCCTCCCAGGGTCTGTGTTCACAGGGGCTCAGTCAGGAGCCGGCATCACAGCCCCTGCTCTGACGTGGAGCCGCTAGCTCCCGCCGCGCTCCTCATTCCAGCTTTGTGCTCAGCCTCCGTCAGTGGGAACTTGTCGCTGGGAGAATCTTTTCTGCATCTCGCTCTTTGCTCTCCCTTTGCTCCTTGCTGGAGCCTGAGGCTGGCTACCCCTTCCTCTGGGCCCGTTGTCAGTGGGCTGCGTGGATGCCTGCACATCCCTGCTCCCCACAGGAGAGGCAGGAGAAAGCAGTGAGTGTGAGATGCGTGCAGGGAGGGTTCCGCTCTTCACCCTACAGCCTGGACACGGCTGGACTGGTTTGGGCAGGGGTGGGGGGCTTCCTCCCCTCTTCAGCTCTCAGGAGCTGGGTGGCTTCCCCTGCAAGGGGCCGTGCGCACTTGCTGCCACCAGGGGCCGTGAGCACGTCCATTGCACAGGAGTGCGAGTGCCCACAGGCCTCCTGTGGGCTCCTTGCCACGGCTTTGGAAGGGCAGGAGCACGCTCGCGGGTGGGAAATAGCACAGTGTGCAAACACGCAGGGCAGCCCCTTCGGCCTAAGGGCACAGCCTGGACTGCCCAACCCGAGGAAGCCTCACAGAGCCTCTGCGTGATTGTCCTCTGCCCATCTATTGCGTTGATTGAACAGAAGTCAGTGTCCGAAGTCCCGAGGGCTGTGTGGCCGCGTCCACATCTCCCCCCCACCATGTTGTTGAGAGAGGGAGGCTGTAACGACGTCTGAGGTTGCGACACAGGTCGCGCTCTTGAAGGAGGGACATGCCGTCGCCGCAGGAATTAGCAAAGTGTCGTGTCACCCCAGAGCTCTGGGATGTAAGAAATCCTGCAGCTGGAGTGGCCTGGAGGACAGCCACACCCTGTGGACACTGAGGGACAGCCACGCCCTGCGGACACGGCTGTGGCTTCCTCTCGCCCCCGTGCCCTGCCCCCAGCTCTGTTGGATTCCACATGTTGACGTTGATTACATGGAGGAATATCATAAAGAACAAGAATTTTTAATTTCACAGGCCTTTACACGATGGGACCTCTCCTTCCATGGCACCTGTCAATCATGTTTCACACAGCTCAGTGACTGGATGACTCGGACCAGTCGTGTTTCTTTAACAGAAACCTGGAGACACAGGGTCGGTCTCATATCCTCATTGCTATGCCTAAGGTCTCCGCTGTGTTGCTAGCGATCGTTCGGGAAGCATCATCTCCATAGGAGATTAAGATTCTATGCATGTTGAGGCCGGCACTGTGGCTCACTAGGTTAATCCTCCACCTGAGGTGCCGGCCTCCCATTTGGGTGCCGGGTTCTAGTCCCGGTTGCCCCTCTTCCAGTCCAGCTCTCTGCTGTGGCCCGGGAGTACAGTGGAGGATGGCCCAAGTCCTTGGGCCCCTGCACCCGCATGGGAGACCAGGAAGAAGCACCTGGCTCCTGGCTTCGGATCGGCGCAGTGCCAGCCATAGCAGCCATTTGGGGAGCGAACCAATAGAAGGAAGACCTTTCTCTCTGTCTCTCTCTCTCACTGTCTATAACTCTACCTGTCAAATAAAAAAAAAAAGATTCTACGCATGTTGCAAGCAAAAGCCACAGCCATGAGGGCCACATGCAGGGTTCACAGTTTCCACCCACAGAGATGTTTTGGATCCTAGGAGACCGCACAGGCAGCTGGGTCCCATGCCACCACCTACGCCTCACTGAGTTCCGCTTCCACTGCGTGGGCCCCACTCCCACACTCCCCTGCGGCTGGGTTTCTCCAGCCGGGTACTACGGCGGTATCAAGGGTCCAAGGGTATGTTTTGTACTAATTTCCCCACAGCTAAGAGCACCCATATTTGCTCACTTCAAAATATTCGTGTCTGGGGCCTGCGCTGTGGTGTGGTGCACTAAGCCTCCTTCTGCCTTGCCGGCATCTCATATGGGCACCGGTTCTAGTCCTGGCTGCTCCTCTTCTGATCCAGCTCTCTGCTGTGGCCTGGGAAAGTAGTGAAGATGGCCTAGGTACTTGGGCCCCTGCACCTGCATGGGAGCCCTGGAAGAAGCTCCTGGCTCCCGGCTTTGAGTCGGCGCAGCTCCAGCCATTGTGGCCACCTGGGGAGTGAACCAGCGGATGGAATACCTCTCTTTCTGTCTCTCCCTCTCTCTGTAACTCTACCTTTCAAATAAATAAATACATCTTTTTAAAAATTTGTGTCCGTAGCTTTTTTTCTAAAGAAAAAAAAAACTATTCATTTGAGAGGGAGAGAGAGTGAGCGAGAGAAGACTCCATGTGCTGGTTCAGTCCCCAGATGTCTGCAACAGCCAGGCTTGGCCCACACAGGTTTCACCCAGCACAACGCCGGCCCCTCCTGCTGTACTTCTGCGACAGCTGTGATGGACAGCCCGTCTCATCAAGTGTGCCCTAGTCAACACCAGCACCACAGCCCAAACCATGACCGTGAGAACGAAACCCACGAGTGCCCAGTGCCCGTTGCTCCCTGCTCCCACAGCCCCTGCAGGCCTCCCGGGACCCTCAGGAAGGAGCTGGGAAACACACATTTTCTCCACCCAAGCTAAGACACTAGTTCCTCCCCTATTTAATGGTAAATGTCTCATTAGCATTTGAAAGGGGTGGAGCATCCCCATCCCTAAATACACAGACAAATCTCCATCCCAGGGGACCCGGGCCTGGGTGTTTCTCTAGCTAGGATCTCTGGACAATCCCACAGCAAAGTCCTGGAGACCCACGCCCGAACAGTAGGTCAGCCCTTAAACAGTCATCGATCACGTGACACGAGCCACACGGGACCCTAATCACCAGGAAGGGCGGAGACGTCAGGAACGGCTCAGCCCCGGCCAGAGGGTGGAGAGAGAGGAGATGACCCACGGTCATGGTCCAGGAGGCACAGAGGACGGGGCCTGGCGGGCAGATGCCTGGGGGAAGAGCCCTGGCGGGCGCTGAGTGACCCTGAGCAGGGAAGGAGCCGCCTCACGGCAGGCGGAGGCCATGGCAGCTTCTCCAGTGGCGCCCGTGCCCTGCGTGGGGCCTTCGTGCGGCGTCCTGTTTCTTCCCACGGGACGTGACAGCCCGGCTCTGCTTTCCCGCGCCTGTCCTCAAACTTGGACTCAGCCACCACTCCAGGAAGCACTCAGTGGGCTTCGCTGGTGTCCCGGACGCTGGGTTTTGCTGGAGGCCAGAAATCCGAAAGCTGCTGGTACTTTTCGGAACTTGTCCTGGTCCCGCGCGGCCCCGTCTCGGGTGCCGGCACATCTTGTCCCACAGGGCTGGCGTCCTCGGCACCACCACAGGTCCAACGGCGCGAGTGGAGCAGAAGGCGTGTGGACATTTTGTTGGGATGTGTTTGATGCAAAACGTTACGCTTCCATGTAGTATATAATTTCTGTATTTAATGGTGGATCCATTTTAAAGTCAATAATTCTTAAGATTCCAGCTTGTTAGTTTATCCTACATAGTTTAATTAGCTGTAACTAATGAAGCTTAATGCTAAATAAACATTCAGGAAATCAATTAATTTCCACGAAGGAGCGGTACGGCACTGTTCTCCAGAACGGTATGGAACGCGCTCCTAGAGATACCGGCAGCCGACGGAAGCGCCAGGGCTCGGCGTGCTCCACGGTGGCAGTGGGGCGGCTCCGACCCACAGCGACGCCAATGCAGGCTGTCAGCAGCCCGAAGGAAGCTTCCAGAACAAGCCACACGAGCTGCAATTGTGAGGGACGCTAGTAACAGGGTAAAAATCCCTGCTCGGGGACGGAGACTCCCACACGGAGGCGGTGGTAATCCTGGCGCTTCCTTTGCTGGAGACGTGGCCGGCGTCGGCTTCGCTGCTGCTTCTTCCCCTCAGGGTGACTTTCCGGTGCTGCCCGAAATCCACCGAGCAGTGGGGGCGGCGGAACTCTGCCTTCTGGGAGCGGGAAGCTGCCGGCCGCCACCGCACGAGAATCTCCCACCAACGGTGCTCCCTGGGGCTGTGGGAGACGGTGGGGCAGAGATCGCGGTCTCTCCCTTTCTTGTTTTGCTGCTCTGGGTCCTTGAAATAGGATTCCCCTCCATTCTGAACTCGAACTTTGTGGACAAACAAGTCCTTGGCTAAGGCTGCCGTTTGGTCATCCTAACCAGTTCCTAACCACACTGCAAATCCACAACAAAGCCCCACTTTGGTGACGACACCGAGGGCACAGTGGTGGGTTTCCCCAGGGACGCCCGCCCTGTGCCGTGCTGTGCCGGGGGCCACTTCTGTGTGCACCTTGCCGCCTGGCCCCTAGGATCATGGTGGTTTGTGGTCACTTCATGGAGCCGTAACATCCAGCCAGAACCCAGTGGAAGCTCACTGAAGACGGGGAGAGCAGGGGAAGAGACCTTTGCGGTCCTGAATCTCTATGTTGTAAAATAACGTTTAGGGCCAATTCTTAAAGCACCTTTTCCGGCGTCAGTTTTTCTCTCTGCACGGAGAGTGACAATGGTTTAAGTGGAAGGCCGGGCCCCAGCGGTGTGGGAGAAGCTCGGGCGCCCCGTCTCCCGGACTGCAGAGGGACTCACAGGGCCGCGGGGGCTGGGCCGCGTCCCGGGGGCAGCCCACGGCTCTCACATCAGCCTGCTTCCGAGCCCCACCTGTGCAGCGCCAGCCCGCGAGTGCAGCTTAAACACTGGAGTATCCACAGCTGTGCCTTCCAACATGGGTCCTGGATGTCAGCAAGTCGCACACAAGATTCCAGGACACCGGAAGGCAGATGGCTTCTGGAACAACTTGCAGTTCATTCAACAAGTGTGGCAGGCCGCGTTCTGGGTGCAGGAAGTGCGTCCGTGAGCCACGGTGCAGCGGATGAAAGGGGGTGACTGCCAGCAGTGAGGGGGTCGCACGGGTGACGCCCAGCAGGTTGCACAGAGACGGAGATGAGTCCCCGGGCACGGGAGGAGCAGTGCCAGGCCGCAGGCCACCAGGAGGGGAGGTGAGCAGGTGACGCCCGTGGCTGAGTGGCGGGGTACGGGGTCAGGGCCAGCCAGGGCCAGCTCACAGGCTGCCCAGGCCACCCAGAAAAACCAGTGTGTGGGGGCCTTTGCGGGGCTTCGGGTAGGAAGAGGCAGAGCTGATGTGTGTTGGAAAATGGGTCTCGTTGGCTGCTGGGGCAGGCAGCGCCGGGGAAGGCTCGGGAAGTCAGTAGCCAGTGGAGGAGCGAGCTCACCCAGGGCGAGGGGTGTGCAAGGGTCTTCAAAAAGTTCGTGGAAAATTAATGAGCCTATTATCCATGGATTTCAAGTTTTTTGCACTAAAAAACTCCATTTTCTTTCTTATTTTTTTTAAAAAACAATTTATTTATTTATTTTGAAAGTCAGAGTTCCACAGAGAGAGGAGAGGCAGAGAGAGAGAGAGAGAGAAAGAGAGAGTGGGAGAGAAAGAGAGAGAGAGGTCTTCCATCTGCTGGTTCACTCCCCAAATGGCAACAATGGCCAGACCTGCGTCCAAAGCCAGGAGCCAGGAGCTTCCTCCAGGTCTCCTGCGTGGGTGCAGGGGCCCAAGCACTTGGGCATCCTCACTGCTTCCCCAGGCCACAGCAGAGAGCTGGATTGGAAGTGGAGCAGCTGAGTCTCGAACCGGCACCCATGTGGGATGATGGCACTGCAGGCGGCAGCTTTACCCACTACACCACAGCCCTGGCCCATAAACTCTATTTTCTAAAACTTGAGCATCAGAGAGAGAGAGAGAGAGAGAGAGAGAGAGAGGATACCGCCATGCGCTGGTTCACTCCACAAATATCTGCGGTGGCAGGGGCTGGGTCACCCAAAGCTGAGAGCTGGGAGCTCCATCCGGGTCTCCTCTGTGGGGGGAGGGAGCCGGCTCCTTGCACTACCCTGCGGCCTCCAAGGCTGTGCAGGAGTGGAGTTGGCTGGAGTCAGGGGCCGGAGCTGGGTGTAGCACCCAGGTGCTACAGTGTTACAGGCAGGCTTCCTAGCTGCATTCTTTAATTCCGTTTTCCACGCAGGTTTTGAAGCACCCTCGTATTTAAGGCCAAAGGAAGAAATTAAAGGGAGAGATCATGGAGTAACGGAGGCAAAATGGCGTGAAGATTTCAGAGAGAGCCGAGTCAGAAACAGGTGACCCGTGCTCACGAATATTTACTTTCTCTACTCAGTGCAATCCTAATAAAAGTACAAATGCTTTTGATTATTTTATCCAAGAGGTTCCCGAGCCAGGGAGCAGCCGAGAAGAGCGTGGGGGGCCCGTGCCCTGCTCCACGTCACTGACGCTCACACCAAGCTCTCCCTGGGAACGCACGGCGGCGTCCGCGGCCCAGGGTGGCGGATTTTCCAGGAGGGTCAGTGGACAGCGCAGCCCCACTCCTCCAGCCACAGGACAGGTTGGCACTGTCACAGTCCCGTGGTCCACGAGGACACGTGCGACCCTACACTTCTCCCTTGCACTTTCTCGTGTGCTGCGGGTCCTCTGACCCACATGTGTGCTGCCCTTGCGGCGCCTTCGATCCTAGACCCCACGCCCTTCAGTCTCAAGACAATCTCTGGGATGACACTGATGATTATCTCGTTCTTCTCTTTTCTGCTCTCTTTCTGTTCTCTCTCTGGTTCAAATACCAGACTCTGCAGGGCCACCGCAGGGCCAGTGCTGTGGCGTAGCGGGTAAAGCTGCCACCAGCAGCGCCGGCATCCCATATGCACCAGTTCAAGTCCTGGCTGCTCTGTTTCTGATCCAGCTCTCTGCTATGGCCTGGGAAGGCAGGGGAAGATGGCCCAAGTGCTTGGGCCCCTGCACCTGTGTGGGAGACCTGGAGGAAGCTCCTGGCTCCTGGCTTCAGATCAGCTCAGCTCTGGCTGTTGCAGCCATCTGGGGAGTGAACCGGCAGATGGAAGACCACTCCCCCACTTCTAATAAATAAAATAAATCTTTAAAAAAATCACTGCAGTTTTCCTATGTTCTCTTTTTCTCTCCTTTCTTCTAACTTCTTATTTTTGCTCTTTCATTCGGCATTATTTTCGAAACCTTGCTGCCTTTAATTTCCTTCTCATATTTTTAATTTGCATGAGCCATTTGTCTCTACTCTAAATGTATTTTATATGCACACATACAATACTCACAAGAATGCTTCGAAAGTTCATGGAAAATAAAATTAAAAGCTATATATAAAAATTTTGAAATCCATGCATATGAAAAATCTTCAAAAACTCCACGAAAATACATATTATAAAAATATGCTTGAATTTCAAAATTTCTGCCGACAGTGTGATGTAACAGTTACAGGTGGGGCTGGCCAGCTGGCCCCTGGCTGGGTGGTCTGGTGAGGCTGTTTGCAGGGGCTCCTTCTACTTGGAGCTGGTCGGCTCCGCAGAGAAGTCCCCTCCAGTCCTCCTCTGGAGCGGGTGACCTGTCCTCGGGTGGCCGAGCAGGGAAGGGACTGCAGTCGACACAGTGTGACAACAGCCAGGTCTGGGCCAGGCTGGAGTCAAGAGCCCAGAACTCCATCGGGTCTCCTACATGGGTGGCAGGGACCCAAGTCCTTGAGCTGTCACCTGCTGCCTCCCAGGGTGTGCATCAGCAGGAAGCTGGGTCAGAGCGCAGGAGCCGGGACTTAAACCAGACCCTCCGGTGTGGGGTGTGGGCTTCCCCAGCGGCCTCCGCTCTGCTCAACCAGACGCCCACCCCACCATGGGGTCTTTACCACGACGCTTTCACTTCCACCTTCTTCATGGTCACTGCCCCTGGGGGGGCAGATTTGCCCTGGTGCTCCTAAGAAATAATGATTCTAGAGAAATAATGAGTCTAGAGTGCTTCTGCAGGAGACATGGCCACGGTGCACCTGTCAGATTCAGTCCTGAAGAGCAGGGGTCCTGAGAGATCAGAGCTCGTCCTGCAGCCGACGCTGAGCTGGGGGACCGGGGCTGCTGTGGGCGGGCGCCCGAGCAGCCCCTCACCCCACATCTCCCCCTGGAGCCGAAGTTCAGGCTGCAATGTGATGTCTTTGAAATGCTCTCATGACTAATTCATTCAAGGATTCCCGATTCCCGCTTGTTGGAGTTCAAAGCTGCAGGCTCTCTGCCATCTCGTGCCATCCCGCGTCCATCCTCCGGCAGAGCCCTCGCCGTGTCACCTTTGAATTCCTCTTGGTGCCCTCGAGCCTCAGCCCGGCCATCCTTCCGAATCCTAATGGCCTCACGGACGACCGTGGCTCCTGCTTACCGGCAATACCGTCCCTGTTGGGAACAGCAGCAGGGCCATTCCGTTCCCCAGTGAGACGCTGGACCCCGGGCTGGTCCTGCCCCTCGGTTGCCAGCGTGGCACGGCTGCAGCCTTGCATGGGCCTTCTGACACCTGAATCCCAGGCCCTCCCTGTCCCCCCGCCCCGACCTGTATGTGTTCCGGAATAATGAACTGCGTGGGAAAACCCACGTGGCTTGACCACTGGCGTGACCTCTGTGACAGTCCCCACCTTAGCAGCTCTTGGAACAGCTGTGGCGCATGCTGGGGACGCAGTGGCTGGAGCCGGCAGCGGCCTGGGGCAGGAAGAAGGCGCCGGGCACCCGAGCTCTGCTCCGCTGGAAGCAGGATGTCCTGCAAAGCTCTGCCACCGAGTCGGGTGGTGCCCGTGTGCAACGCGCCATTGAGACTCCGTCCGCCCAGTGAGCCTTGGGGACCGCAGGCTCCTGCCACCCCTCGCTGCTTGCCTGTGAGTAACGAGCCCACGTCAGAGCGCCTCCTGTGGGTGTTCAGTCCCGCTGGGCTCCGGTGCTGCCAGCATGGCAGCCTCGGTGTGGTGGGCACCAGCGCGGGGACTCCTGGTCCTGGTGGTTGGCACAGGGGCCCGCTGAGCAGGACTGTGGCCGTGAGGGGCCGGCCGCTCCTCTGAGGCTGGCGCTGTACATGCGCAGGGCGACTCCCTGCACCCAGCCCACCCCGGGGTCCTGACTGTGTCCTCTGTTGGTGGCATTGGGCAGTTAGACTGCTCGTATATGAGCTCCCTCACTCAAACCATCTTGCCAAGCGACCTGGCCGTGTTTGGAAGAAGCCAGGCTGAATCAACTTGCTGCCGAGCTAGAACGCGCGGTGACTTTGCAGATTCTGCAGAGTGGACGTAGGGAGGAGGAAGAAGAGGGGGAAGGGCGGGGCGGGGAGGGAGGCTCTCTCTCAACCTCTTTCTCTACCTCATGTCGAGGAACCCAGGCTGCCCCTAGTCTCGAGGGGATGAGGGTGGGCGTGAAGGTCCAGGTCTCTAACTTCCGGAACTGGGCGGGGTTTCCAGTTCACCATCGGGCTTTGCGGGGAGTCTGCAGGGGAGGGCACGCAGAGGAGGGCCGGGCAGGTGGGGCTCTGTGGCGAGGACCCGAGTGGCTTAGAGTAGGTGCCACCAGAACCCAGGGGACAGGCACGCGCAGGAGGCAGAGCCCCTGCCCTGCAGCCTCTCCAGGAGACACAGCTTGGTGACCGCCTAGGGGTGCCCCTCGGGTGGCCAGTGGGAGCCCAGCCCCCAGAATCTGTCAGCTACTGCCTGAGGGCCGGGGCGCTGAGGCCCGGGAACCCTCCCGCGTCACTGGGAGGTGTGGGGCTGAGTACATGCACGAGTTACCAAGTTTACTGCCAACTGGGGGCCTCCACAACCACACACATGACACACATGACACACGCACACACATACACACATGCCCGTGCAGATACAGGAACGCTCACAACACAAGGGACAAGATGCATGTGCACACACACAGATGCATCCCCGATGCAGCACAGCCACACACTGATGCGTTCATACATGAAAGCTGTCTAAAGGATAGATACACGCATACACACGCCACCCATGCACCCACGCAAACCTAACAGGCACACACAAACATAGCATGCACATATAACATAGCATGCACACACGTGAATGTAGCATCCACTCACACTAAATGCACCACACACTCAAATGTAACATGCACACACAGGTAACACACATACAACATGCACCCATGTGAAGGTCAAATGCACTCACATGCAACATACACTCTCACAGATGCAACATGCACACACATGCACACACGTGTAGCATGCGTACACCCATGTGCGCACACACAACCTTAACATGCACGCATAGACGCCACATGCACACACACGTAACATGCATGCACACGTAGCATGTGCTCACACACAAACACACGCAGTGCATCCTGCACACGCGGCTCGGCCCTCCGTGCACAGGCAGTGGCCTCGCGAACATGCAGCAGTCGGTCAGAAACAGAAACTCACCAATGTGTCATTTGCCTCTCCCGGGGCAGCCCCAGAGTGGGCAAGGCCGCCTGTGGGTGCCGCCTGCCCCTGCCGTGTGTGCCGGGGCTCTCGGGAAACGGGGATGACCACGTCCATGAGTGAAGCAGGACGAGCAGGCCTTCAGCCCTCCTGTGCCCAAACTGTTAAACCGTGTCTCCATGCGCGTCTGGGGTAGACCGGAGTCAGAGGCTCCGTCTGGATGAGCCACTGCTGGTCACAGGCCTGCCTACGGCGCCAGGATCCGGGCTGTGCGCAGGGCGTGGGTGCGCGTGGCCCCTGGTCGGCCCACCATTGTTCCTGAGCGCCCTGGGCGAGGACCGGTCTCAGCCGAGCATCACATCCTTGGGCCCAGGACGATTTATTTTCTTATTCAGGTGACTGGACTGACTGCCAGGGCTGCATGGGAAATCCACTGCGGCCCATCATTACGGCACGAGGATCTCTCTTGGTGCTTGCGTTTTATCCCTGGCTTTCATATTTGTAACCCTTTTTATTTGCTAATATCCCCCGTGTCTGGCAGAGCGTTCTAACCTCTGACACCAGGAAGTCCGTCAATAAACCCCACGGTCTTTGATCCGAAGGATTATGGGATTGCTTTTTATGCAAAGGAAAACTTCAGGATAAGCAAACACGGAAGGGAAAACCCCTCCGGAGCCGGAGCTGGGGGTTTGAAGGAGAAGAAACAATCCCAGAACATTTGCATTGCAAAGCTCCCTGGACCTTGCAGCCTTGTTTATCAGCAGTGAGAAATGTGAGTGGAGACCAGGCTGGGGCACTTCTGCCCCGGGAGCCAGGGCGGCCTGCTCCTTTCTCCCGTGATTTACAGGAGCCATGTTGCCCGGCAGCTAACTACCCTTGAAATTGGTGGCGACACGCGGGGGGCACAGATCCTCACGCTGCTGAAGCAAGGATGCCCTTGAAGACTTAGCCGCTAAGGCCACGGTCAGCTCCCCGGCTGGGACCCCCGCAGCCCAGCCAAGATAGGAGCCCCGCGCTAGGCGTGCTGCATTGCCCTCACTGGCTCTGCCAAGAGCACAGCTTAGCTTGGTTGTGTGTCACCTCCGGGCGTCCCTTGGTGTCTCCTGGGGACTGGTTCCAGGACACACAGCTGCTGGGTGTCCCCTGCACCTGCCAGCACCACAGAGTGCAGCACCAGCTACAGGGACCCCGCCGTCTCCAGGCCAGCTGTGTAGCCCCCCACCGCCCATCCAGCGCCCCCTAACACAGGGTAACCCCTCCGTGAATACCTGTTCTAGCCGGTCGTGTTGGGAGTCATGACAGGGGGAGATTTTTCCTGGCGAGTTCTGGCTCATGCTCCGTGGCCCACGTGGTCACGCAGTGTGAGCTGCGCTCCTCTCTCTCGGTCATGGCCACATGTCTGCTTGTGCCTCTGAACCCACACAGGCATTGCCACCTGTTCCCGGCAGCCACTGACCTCACCACTTGTGGGGCTGACTGGCTCCTGCTAGGTCAAAGTCAGCCTCTAAGACGTGTGTGCAAACCGCTCCACTGTCCTGATGCTCAGCTCTGGGGCGGGGCCTTCCCTGGAGCAGGTGCTCCCAAACACCTCAGCCCCCGGCCTTCCTTTGTGCATCTCCCCGAGGGCTGGGCCGGTGCTGGCGGCTCGGGTCTGCAGCATCGCTACTGTTCGTCACCTCGCAAGTAGACCTGCGAGGGGAACTCCGTGGGGTGCAGTCTGTTCCTAAGAGCCCTGTGTCTGCCCCACGTTCGTTCTCAAGACCCCAGGGCGAGTGGCCGGGTGGCATCCGGAGTCCCCGTCCTGGGCTCTGTCCTGGAATACAGGTGAACTTTG
Organism: Oryctolagus cuniculus; assembly: GCF_964237555.1. Classification (NCBI taxonomy): domain Eukaryota; kingdom Metazoa; phylum Chordata; class Mammalia; order Lagomorpha; family Leporidae; genus Oryctolagus; species Oryctolagus cuniculus. The sequence continues at coordinate 95,671,457 of NC_091445.1, read as the reverse complement.
TAACGGTGACCCACTTCCTGTTTTTGGGAACTGAAGTCTTGATGGCAAGTCTGGGAGCAGGCGACAGGCACTGGAGTCCCAGAAGCAAGCCTGTGCCTGCGGGCTCACTGCTGCCAGCTGCCGCGGCTGCACGCGGGTGGGCTGTGCGCTCCACGTGCACGTGCACGGGTGGGACGGTATTTTTCTCACTGGAAGCAGAAGCCGCTCAGCATCAGAGCACCAGGGTCAGGGTTCCACAACCTGACCCTGGACATCTGACTCAAGGCTGGGGGCTGCCAGGCCCACCTTGAGGGGCATCTAGGCTCCTGCCTACAAGCAGGCTCCTGGGCCTGGCCCGGGAACACTGGCGGGTCCAGCCCCTAGGCTTGGCAGGTGCTCGGGCAGCTGTGGAAGAGCTCCCTCCCCTGTGGGAATCCTGGCCCCTTCCCATCACTGCCTTGGGCTCTGTCCCTCCTTCTGCCTCCTGGCCAGGAGAGGGTGGGGGTGTCCCAGTGGCAGGCCTCGGTGGGCCGTGTCCAGACCCTCGTTCTGCCTCCATCCGCAGTGGAGCAGATGGGTCCACTGACTGGGGGCAGGGGTGAGGCCCGGAGCTGGAGTAACTGACCTCATGTTGGGCTACACATGGCAGATTTGGGGCCCATGTATGGGCTGGGGGAGGGACCACCTCCCTCAGCCACAGTCTTATGAAGGAGGAGTAACTTACTTTCGAAAGATGCCCGTCTGTCTGTCTTTCTCTCTATCTTTCTCTCTTTCTCTCTCTGTCTCTGTCTCTCTGTCTCTTTCTTCCTTTCAATAGTTATTTATTGATTGGAAAGGAAGAGTTATAAAAAAGCGGGGGGTGGGGGAGAGAGAGACAAACAGGTCTTCCATGCACAGGTTCATTCCCCAGATGGACACAACGGCCCGGGCTGGGCCAGGCAGAGGCCAGGAGCCTGGAGCTCCACCTGAGTCTCCCACGTGGGTGCAGGGGCCCTTGGACCACTTTCTGCAGTTTTCCTGGGGCGTTAGCAGGAAGTTGGATCTGAAGAGAGCAGCTGGCACTCCAGCCGGCGCGCACATGGCTGCCGGCATCCGCTTTCTGTAAGCGACTGGGTCACTCGCGCCTGGCCTCTGGGCTGCAGGCTGGCTGCCACCCTCTTGCCAGTCGCAGCCTTGTGTAGCTGCTGCAGGGGGAGTAGAAGGGAACATGCAGGTGTGTAGGCTGCGGGCGGGAGACTGAGGGTTGGGGGCAGAAGGCAGAGGGGCAGCCCAGAGCCCGGAGAGGGGGGAGGAAGAACTCACGGGCACTGAGACCCGAGACGCGTGGGGGCCCACAGCCCGTCCCGAGTGTGCCCCAGCTCTTATCTGCAGCCTGTGGATGAGTTCACGGGCGGCCGGGTCCTACCCCAGCGTCGCTGCCTGCAGGCAGCCAGGCCCGGGGCCAGCCGCTGGAGCTGGGGCTCTGCTTCAGATGGAGTTGAAGTCTTGCCTGCCCAGGGCCAGGAGCACGGGAGGAGCCGCCGCTCTGTAGCACGTGCGCCCTGCCTTCTCTGCCCGCCGTCGCCTTTGCAGAGCAGAGAGGGGCGAGCCGGGAGGAAGGAGGGCAGAGACCCGGCCAGCCTCTTCCTGGGCTCGCGGTGTCCTGGGAAAGCGAGTCTTCCTCACTGATGTCTTAAGGCGACCGTGCCAGTTATTAAAACGCGGGGTGCATGGACCGCCGGTGTTTAACCAGTGTGCCCCGTTCTTGGGGACATCGATGTCTGCGTGCTGTTCACCGTGGCAGCTGCCGCTTCACACACAGAAGTCGCCCTTGACAGTGAGGTCCTCACAGACTGGGGGCCTGGAGGCTCAGGAGGCTGAACCGCCCCTTGACGGGCCCACGCCCTCAGGCCACGGGGACGTTCCCCCTCGGCGCTGGCTACATGCACACCTACACACCGGGGAGTTCCGTTTGGAGATGACCGCACTTTTTGCTAATGGGTTACCGTTTGTGTCTCACTGGACGGCGCATGATCGAAGCCAGGGCCTGAGCTGAATGTGCTGGCACCAAGCGTCACGGGACGCTCCCCACGGTGGCTTCCAGGCCCAGCCACCCCTCCTCAGGGAGTCCAGCCCACTGAGCCGCATTTGCCCACATAAACAGCAGAGCCCCACCCCCAACTTCCTCTGGAAATGAGAATTAAAACAATTATAGGAGCAACAGGAGAGCGTAATAAGAGAAAAAAACATTTTAAAGAAATTATTCAAAAAATATTACGAGCCGACGCCTGGCGCCTCTCCAGCCCCACTAATTGCACATTAATATGCTGAAGGATCGCGTGATCGCTCAGGGATGGAAGTCTCCTCGTGGCTTAAATCCAATCACAGTGCCACATTTTTCTTGATTTCGGAGAAGTAAATGCGGCAATTATCACAACATAAAAACGGCGCTTCGTTTTCATCAGGGCAGAGGCGTGGCCCGTCAACACAGCTCTCCTGCACGGCTTGTTTATGGCAAGCACAAATCCCTTCACTCCATTTATCCAAATAAAACGACTTGGACATATTTAAGGTCGTCTGTCACAGGCCCGGAGCGAAGCCGCGCTCTCACTTTCCACGCTGCCTCGCAAACTTTATCCCGTCGTCTTCCCGGTGAGTCGGCTCATCGCCCACGGAACTCCTGCGAGAGCTCCATCGAAGCTTCCGCCCGGCTGCTCGGAGAGCTGGCAGGCGAGGGCTGAGGGCGGCCCACAGCTGTCGCCATGACGCACACCGTCCTGGCCACCACCTTGCGCCGTCGTCCCCGGCCTGTGGCCCTGGCCTGGGAAGTCGGAGCTCGGAGACAAAGCATTCGCCTCATGAGCGAGGACGCGGCCCGGCCTCTCGTGGGAAAGCGGAGCCGCGGAGCTGGCGCAGTGTACCTGGCACCGCGGAGACCCTGTCACTCGGGCAAAGCTAAACATTCCCCATTGTGTTTAGAAATGTCGGAGCAGGGACTATTTATAAATGCCTAAACACAAAAGCACTTAAGCCTTCAGGCCGGCTGATGGAGAGGGGCTGAGTCCCGGGAAGTCGAGGGCTGCAGGCTGCTCAGCTCTGCCCTGGGGGCGCCCGCGCGGACTGCAGCCACTGGGGTCGCGGCAGCCAACGGCGCCACCTTGCCAGCCCCCAACAAAGTTCCCAGGGTCGCCTCTTTAATCTTCACGCTCAGGGAAGCCAGGGACAGATGGGGGGGCCTGGTGAGCCCCCTCATTCTTCTGTGACACACAGGGCGAGCCCACACTCAGGGCACCCACAGAGTCTCCCATGGGTGACCTCCGGAGGGGAGCGAGAGCTTAACCCAGCCCTGGCACAGGTCCTGGGGCCACCCGGGCCTGCTGTCCCCGTTCTGGAGGTCCTGGGAGCGAGAAGGGCTGGAGACCCCACAGGCACGTGGGATCATCTTCAGAGGCCTCACAAGGAGGACGCCGGGGCCAAACCACTCGGTTCTGAAAACCCAGAGAGTCCGTGGACGCCTGGTTCTTCAACTTTCGGCTGTAGACAGTCGAACAAAGACAGAAGGCATTTGCTCCAACTGTGCACGAAAGCTTGAAGTCTCTCATGCGCCCGACACGGCGTCCACGCCCGTTTGTCCCAGTGAGTCTGACCTAGGGTTTATTCACACCCGTCCAGGGGCCATTTCAGAAAGTTCACGAATAAGTGGAATTGAACAGTAACCTAAGCGTGGTGCAAAAAATCTTGGAAATCCACGCATGGTTCTTCCATAAGCTTTCTGAAGACCCCGACACACACACCGATTTCAGAACTTCGGGCCCAGAATGAAGCCACCTTTGGATCCTGTTTTCCGTGGGCCTTCCCGGGTGCTCGTGTGTCTGAGCCTAGAAGCTGCCGCATCTCCAGGGAGTCCTGGGTGCATCCCAGAGCCCCGAGATCCACCCTTGGGACGTCCCGCAGCCGAGAGGTGCCGAGGCCCGTTCTGCTGGGCTTCACTGGAGACTCTTGTCTGGAGAGGAAATCAGAGCCCGGCCATGGGGGAAGCCAAGGAGGCAGGCGCTCTGTGCTCGGCTCATGCCCACGGACGCTGGCCACTGCCGTGGCCCTCGAGCAGCTCACGTGGCCGTGGACGTGACAGAGCCCAGCCCCTGGGGCTCCGGGAGGCTCAGCCTGTGCTGTGTGCGACCATTTCACCCCCCTCCGTCTCCACAGCGTGAGCCTCTCAGAGACGCAGGAAGTCAGTCTCTGTCTTCGTGTTATTTGCGCTCCTTGAGTCCCAAGGCTGCTGTGGCTCCCCGCCACACAGAGTCAGCCCTGCCCTGCGTCCTGGCTGCCACCATCACAGGACCTGGTGTCGGGTGAGGAGGAGGACTTGGAACCCGGGGAGGCAGAGGAAGAGGAGGAGGAACCGACTGGAGCGATTTCGGGATTTTTCTGGTGCAGCGATGGTGACGTAGAGGTGGAGTGACACCGGGAGGTCCCGTGGCCACCGGGCTGCCAAGGTGTCCCTTGGGGAGGGTCCTCGCATGCGGAGACCCCTGGGCGCACGTGGTAAGTTGTCTGAGTGGGGAGCAGAGAACTGGGGGGGCCAGGCTGCAACTGCGCTGTGTGCTGTGACTTCAGCTCCAGCTACAGGAAAAGACCCCAGGGGAAACCCAGGCCCAGCAAAGAGGGGGCAGCAGGGACCGGGCCAGAGGACGTGGTCCCAGCCGGGAGCAGCTGTGCCTCGCCGGGTCTTCCAGGCTGCGTGGACTCGGGCGAGGCCCTGCGGAGGCCGAGCACGGCTTTCCCCACGCGGCAGCACCACCTGTGTGGGAGACAGAGCAGGAGGAGGGTGCCCAGGGTCCCGGCGACCCCGAGAGGCAGGCCCGGGTGCAGAGCGTCTCCCTCGCACACACGCTTCCCCGCATGCCCGCTGCACAGGGCCAGACCTGGGCGCTGTTTTCTGTGAAGCTGACCCCCCCTCAAGCCTGGTTCCCCAGGAAGGCCTGGGGGCCGCCGCCAGACCCCAGATAACCCTTGGTGGTCCCTCTTAGCAGCAGTGCCATCTAATTTGGGTAAATTGATGTTGTGTGGCAGACGTTTGCACAGACTCCTCATCCATTATTGCACGATTTTTCATAATAAGGGCACTTCCTAAGTCAAACAACGCCCAAGTGGAGCTCAGCGAGCCGCGGCCTTGAGTGCATCGGGGTTTATTTTTCTGGTGGGGAAAATAAACTCTCACTTTGACTAATAACCCCGGTGGAATGCGGGTCAAGAGCGACGTGGAAACGGGTGCGCCCATCCTGCTCGGAGCCGCTGGGCCGAGCCGAGCGCGTGGGGCTGGGGGAACGTGCCGGCTACTCACCCGGGAAGAAAACCTCCTGGGTTTTTGCGTCCTGCAAACACACAAACAGCGGCGAGGGCTTGTTATTAAAATACTTCATCCTTAACGGACAATTGTTTATATTCATGCTTAACCTTTAGCTGGTGAAAATTTTAAACCGGTAGCTAATCCAGCAGATAGGAGGGCGTATCCGCTGATGGTGTCTTGCTGGGAACAAGGCTGCCCCAAACATGCAGCTCGTTCTGCAGGCTTCTTACCCCACGGAGAACACGGAGGGACACGGAACCCCCGTGTGCACCCTGGGTCTGCAGCACGGAGCCCCCTCTGCAAGGCCGCTCTGCAGCTTTGCTCCATGGCTGGAAGACTCCCTTGGAGTGAGTGGCCACAGGCAGAGAGGGGCGTTGTGGCTTGGGGTTTGGGCTGCTCTCTTTAAAGGAAGACACGGTCAGCGGTGGGGCCAGGTAGGCCACAGGCATGCCAGCCTCCCTGGGGGCTTCCTGCTGGTTTGTTTCTTAAGATTTATTTGCAAAGGAGAGAGAGAGAGAGAGAGAGAGCGCGCGCTCATCTGCTGGTTCATTCCCCAAAGGTTTGTAATGTCCAGAGTGGGACCAGGGCGGAGTCAGGAGCCAGGAGCTTCTTCCTGGTCTCCCACGTGGGAGCAGAGGCCCAGGCTCTTAAGCCAACCCCCGCTGCTTTCCCAGGCACCTTAGCAAGGAGCTGGGTCAGAAGTGGAGCAGCCGGGACTTGAACCGAGCCCTTTAGGGATGCTGACGACGTAGGCTGCAGCTAAACCTGCTGTGACCGGATGGCAGCCTCCGAGGCTTCCTGCTTCATTCACAGACGTCGCAGTTCTGAGGTTAACAGGACGCTTACCCGGTACTGGTGACTCCTTGCATTTTGAATTGGCTGTAACCTGTCATATTCTTCTTCTACTTAGCGTCTCCCAAAAACGTTGCCTTAATTATGAAAGCCTGGCCGTCCACCACGCAATCGTGCTGTCCCTCGGGAAGCAGCCTTGCTTGTATTTGTGGGTGATGGCGTCTTCGTGAGCATCTTTGCAGCAACACTGGTTTCTGAAGTGGCGGGTGATGATTTGGGTGCATTTCATGGGATTTCAGGGCAGCATGGTGTGGACAGTGTCGTCCTTGTCTTCTGCCGTCAGACGCTGGGAGCTGATGGACAGGCACCCGCTGGTGTGGGGACGGAGCAGCCATAGGTCCTAGCCTTTCCCGACCTTGGCTCTTTTCATTTCTCTTAGGAACCAGTCCAGCAGGGCCAGCACAGGGCGGTGAGGCCCCCATTCCTGACTCTCAACAGCTCTCCACGGCCTGCTACAGCCACGTGGCCACGCGCAAGCCAGGATCTCTGGGCGCGTGCCCTGGTGGGCTCCCTGGGATGCCTGCCCTCGGGTGGGGTGAGGAAGTGAGGGGAGAGCAGGGTGGGGCCCAGATGGGGTCAGAAAGGCCCCTGGTCTCAGCCGGCGGGACGGCGTGGGCGCTTGTCTTCCCTCTCGCTTCGCCCAGGGGGAGAATGGCTCACGTGCTGCCTGCAGCGAGCTCCCAGGCCCCTGGGCCTTGCGTGAATGGCTTCTGTGTGGGGGATCACAGAGCCAGAGGCGCCCGTGGCTTCTCCATGGTCGGGGTGGCCCTCTTCAGCCCCCAGAGGCGGGGATGGCGAAGGGAGCACGGGGCTACCTTCCTGAGTTTTGTCCCCGTGTGAGAAGCCCCAGAGCCACCCGCCAGTGAAGTGGCCAGGATCTCCCGGGGCCTGGCGGTCAGGGGCCTAGCCCCAACCCGAGGCCGAGGAGCAAGGACAGGGCCGCGTCCACCCCGCCCAGGCTGCGGCCCCCAGTGGACAGGCAAAGTCCGAGACAGGCCCAGCAGGTCTCAGACTGCAGAGCGAGTGCCGCGGATGCGAGCGCCTGAGACGGGAAGCACCCCGTTCTAAGCAGCTCAGAGCCTTCACACGAGGCCGTCAAAGGCAGGCGGGACAGCGGCGGAATAAGCCTCATGCCACGTCCGGGCCACGCCCAGGCCACGCCCGGGCCTCGGCCAAGCGCGCCGACGTCTCTCCTTGGTGTCTAGGCCAGCGCTAGGACCCGGCCCGGTCAACAGCCGATTAGAAACTGCAGCCGGTGGTCTCACCCCCGAAACCCGGAAGGGGGACACTGCAAAAACAAAGGGCAGCTTTGTGCCAGCTTAGAAGTCACCGAAGCAGAGCGGGAGGGGTGGCTCCCCGGGGCTGGAGCGCTGCGTTTGCTGGAACGCCGGGGGCACGGGCGGTGCCACGACTGGCAGCTCCGCTCTCCCGCGCATCTGCACGGGGCCCCGGCTGCCTCCAAGGCTCGCTGCTGAGACCCAGACTCAGGCCTCGCAAACTGTCCAGCACACGACGTCTGCTGGCTGTCGAGACGCAGTTACGACTTGGAGCTGACCTGGGTCCCGATGATTAATGTGAGTCCCAAGTGGCCTCATTCCATCAAAGCACGAGAAACACAGTCCTGCTAGCACAGAACCGGGGACGAGGGACACGGGCAGACCTCGGTGACACCTGCCAGGACACCCGCCTGACGCCAGCTCTTCCAGGAGGGACAAGGTCACTGCTGTCTCAGGCGACTTAGTCCTGAGGCGTAGGCACAACCCCCAGGCAGCAGCAGGAAGTCGGCGTGCTCTCCACGGAGGAGGGGTGGTCCCGGGAGCTGCCGCGCCCTCAGTTAAGCTCTGGCCGTTCCTCGTCTGTTTGGACAGGCCAAGGGCTGCTGCCCGGGAGTAAACAGAAAGCGAGTGGTTCCTGTGTGCAGAAGCCGCGGCAGAGCTTCTGGAAGGCGGCCCACGTCAGTGCTTTCTCTCACAAGCAAACCTAAACATCCCAGTGCAAACAGCAGCCTGGTGTGTGCACAGGGCCACACGTGCACGGAAGCCGGGAGGCACCCGCAGGGCGGGCAGGGCCCTCTGCAGGGACAGCGAGCTCAAGGCGAGGCTGAGGGCACAGGGGAGACAAAGGGCTCTGCCTTCCCCGCCTGCCCTGATGGGGGCCTCCTCACTGACCGAGAGAGCTGCTGGTGCACGTGACCTCACAGACGCCTTCAGAGCCACAGGATGCTGGCCCCTGCCCCGGCGACGCTGGTGCGCAGACTTGGTGCAGGCGCAGAGCAGCGGGGTCGAGAGGCAGCTTCCACGAGACAGAGCAGCGACTCCACGGAGCCCCCGGCTCTCAGCCCATTTCTGGGCCGTGCTGCGCGCACAAGCACCCGCGCTCTCTGTTCCACCACACAGGCGCTCCAGCTCCTGGTATCCTTGATTTAAAATTATTTTTTCCATTCCATGGATTCTGTCTAAACCACTTCATCTGGCAAGCGCATGGTTAACAGATCACAGGTGCGTGTTGGTGAAAAATTGCTCCTCTCTGCAGAGCGCTGCAGTTGCCTGTGCTGTGTGTCCCCAGCTGCCCACCAAGGAAGGAAGACGCTGGCTGTGACGTCGGTGACAGAGAGGGGCCCAGGGAGTGTGGGGAGGGAACATTGCCAGGGTGACAGGACCTCTGGGGAGTGGGGAATCCATGGTGACACCAGGCTGCCCCACGGGGACACGAGGACCCACGCACGCACCACGGAACAGGTGGTCATCAGGCACTCGCAAGCTTGTGTCCACAGCCCGTGGGGGAAGGGACGCACGAGCTGGTGCCCACTCCTGCCTGTGATCGTGGCTGTGGCCGGGAGGTCCCCCGAAGAAGTGGCTTCTGAACTGAGGCCTGAGAAGAGCTCGCTCAGCCAATGCCTCCTGGACGTGGCCGGGTGCCGGCCCGGGGAAAGCTGCTTCCTGCCGCAGCTCCTCTGTCTGTTACCCGTTTTCCTACCTGGTCTGTGATGCCTGAGCCGGAAGGTGCCTTGGAGCCCAGGAGTGGGAGCCGCGCGTTGCCGAGGTGGGAGCTGCAGGGGTGAGGAGGTGGGGGCGGCACTGAGGTCTCCTGGTCGCAGGGGCAGTGGAGCTGAGAAGTTTTGGAGGGACGGGGTGTGCCTCAAGCCTTGGAACCACCTGCCGGAACGATGCCAGTCAGCACGCCACAGCGGATCCTTTGCCTTGGTCAAAGCTATGCGCTTCTCAGGAATTAGTTTTCGATACTGAGTGAGCCGGAGTTCACCGCATGATGGAAACACAAACTTAAACCATGCTCATCCCCGTGCTCCTCTGACAGGGCCCTCGGCACTGCTGCCTCCTGCCGAAGTTCAGGAAGTCAGCTCGAGTCCCAGGAACCCCAAGTTTCACACACGATGTTCCCGGCACTCACCTGCTACCGCTGTCGCCGTTTTCTTTTCAGGCCCGAAGCCCTCATCGGCTGTGGAGAAGTGTTCCCTTGCAAAAGGCGCGGTATGGGGCCCTGGTACCTCAATGCCCTGGTCCCCTCCCAGAGGGGGATGAGCAGGGTGGAAATTAAGTGATCGCGAATTCCATGCTCCCTGCCTGCCCCCCGGGGCTCCAGGTCCCCACTCAGCCTCCCTACAGGGAGCCGCGCCTCCCACGGCAGGCGATTCCTGGACTCCGGTGGTTCTTTCTCTGGGCAGGTCATGGCCCAGAGAGACTCATCGTACGGCGCTCAGCTTCATTTCCAGGCAGCGTCTCTTCGAACACCGAGCTTCCTGCTTTCTCAACGCGATTCACGCACTGGTCAGCGGCGCTCGGACCCGTGCCCGGGGAGGCGATGAAACCTCCCGGCAAGTGAGGACCTGGGAGAGCCCTCAGGCCTGCCCGCTCCTCCTCCAGGACCGTCCTCGGGGCTCCGGGCCCCTCCTGGGGAGGGCAGCGGGTTAAAGGGGTGTGGCCGTGCGTCTGGTGGTATTTCTCAGAGCCCCTCACAGCCTCCAGGGCTGAGTTTCTGGGGATCTCGAGTGTTCCCCGAGTGGTGCCCCTGCTGGACAGGCAGATGAGGCTGGGGACCCACGTGCCCACTGCTCAGATTCCAGTCCAGGATCCAGAGCTCCTCAAATATCAACACCGCCCACTACTCCTGGAGACAGGCCCTTGTTACCTCGGTCGCCTGGTCGCCCTGTCACAGGATCGTCCCCAGCCTAGGGGTCTCTGCCCACCGGCCCTCACCAGCCAGAGTCCCAAGATTCACCATACCTAGATACACACACCAGCACCAGCGACACCCTGCCCTGGACACACACAGCCACACCAGGAACACCCTGACCTGGACACACACAGCCACACCAGCAACACCCTGACCTGGACACACAGCCACACCAGGAACACCCTGACCTGGACACACAGCCACACCAGCAACACCCAGACCTGGACACACAGCCACACCAGCAACACCCTGACCCGGACACACAGCTGCACCAGCAACACCCAGACCTAGATACACACAGCCGGCACCAGCAACACCCAGACCTGGACACACACAGTCACACCAACAACACCCTGACCTGGACACACAGCCACACTGCCAGCAGCACATCTGCACGCACTTGGCTCTCAGAGTGTGACCTGTGGCCCAGACCACGACCAACAGTGCATTCTACATCGAGGCCCAGGTGTACGTGGGGGGACTCTGGGAAGCTCACGGGGAATGTGTACGTGGAAAAATCTATGCATGGCTTCAGAAGCGTCCACATAACAAGCTCACCTGTGAACGCACGCAGAACCGACATGCTGGCCAGGGATCAGCTACTCCGTATTTCACTCTGATTGTCACAATGGAAGTCTGCCAGTCCAAGAAACGGAAAGCTGCCGGACCGCTCGAAACACTCAGGTTCGTTACTGAAATGCACAGAAGTCTTAAAGTCGAACCGGAGGCTGTTTAGGGATACTCTTCCATGCCCATTAGAAGGAAATCGGCCTGAGCCCACATGAGCCACTGGCAGGCTCAGCTGATAAGCGTGCTGCTCCCAAGGGTTAATTTTCTTAGCGTTGTTTAAACATTTATTTATTTTCATCCACTTGAAAGGCAGAGAGAGAGAGAGAGAGAGAGAGAGAGAGATCTTCCTTCCGTTTGTTCACTCTCCAAATTCCCACAACAGCCAGGCAGAAGCCACGGGCCCAGCCCTCCATCCGGAGCTCCCATGCGAGTGGCAGGGCCTAAGCTCCCGAGCCACCGCCTGCTGCCTCCTGGCGTTAGCGGGAAGCTGGGTTGGAAGTGGAGCAGCTGGGACTGGAACCTGCGCTCCCATGCAGCTTACAGGCACTGCGAATGGTGGCTTAACCTGCCGGGCCACAAGGCCGCCTCGTTTTACTGTCATTGGGGCATAACTTGCATCCAGAAAAACCCCCATTCAAGGCGAACGATTGAGTGGGCTTTCGTACGATCGCAAAGTTGTGCGGCCACTGCCACTGGCTCCTTCCAGAATGTTTTCGCCACGGCTCAGAGCAGTCGCCCCCTTACTTCTGCGAGTGCTCCGTGGGCTGACTCCTTCCTGTGCCCGCGATCCTACTGAGGAGCTCTGAGCGCATTACGTGGACTCCGCGGTAGCTGAGTGGCAGCAGAACTGGTGCTGCGAATCCCCGCTTCACACGGACGGAAAGCCGGCCGACCTCCACGGCCTAAGTATTCCACACAGTTCAATAAAACTCAACGTCTTCCTCCCCGCGCTCTCTGCCTCCACCAACGCCAGCCAGACGGCACAGCCTTAAGGAAAAAGCCTCTTGGAGGCCAGCAGGTGCAGATGGCGGCAGAAACACCATCTTGGCAAATACCAAGGATGCAGGGGACGCCGCTCCAGCTCGGCGTGCAGGTCCTCCAGGACCAGCAACAAGCCGGGATCACCGTTCGTGCAGGCTCAGAGCGCGTCTTCCCGGCCTTCCTCCCCTGAGCGATGGAGAGGATTGATTCAAGCTTTGTCTCAGGATCTCAAGTCGGACCACCCTCTGGGTATCCATTCCAGGTCAGCTTTATCAACGGCAGCACAACTCCGACAGTGAGAAGCTCGCGTCTGAAAACACACAGCGAGTGGAGCTTTCAAAGAGAGCGAGGCATTGACTTTCAAAACAGCGCTGTCTACTGCATGCAGTTATGATAAGGGCACTTTCCAGTGAAGAGCTGGCTGGGCGGGCGGCTGATGGCAAGGCTGTCTTTCCCGGGCAGGTGCAGCTCCCACCAGCCGGGCACCTGAGACAAGGCTGGCCCTCTCTGTGTGGCTGTGGCCTGGGGAGGGGACGTTTCCTCTCTGGCTCTCTAAGCACCCAGGTTCCGCCCTGGCTGGACTGGATGCCTGGCGCCTGTCCACAGGCACCGTGCCCACCGCCAGCTGCCCTGGGTTCTGCGGGCCTCGGGGTGTCCCTGGCCCCTGCTCTGGGGACTCATTCACCAAGTCAGACAGGACAATGGCTGCCGGCCTGCAGGGCTGCCGCGGCCCGTCTGGGTACTTCTGCCATTCCGTTACTTCTGGGAGAGATTAGGAGAGAATTTATATGCATGCCCGGGATGGCCTCAGGAGTGCTTTCCTGGGTAGAAGCGTCCCCTGGTCTCTGAGGGCTGGCTGCCCGCTCCTGGGGACCTGTGCAGACCCAGAGCTGAGAGGACGCGGCTGCACCCTGCTGCTCCCCTGGGGCTCCCCCCACCACGGTGAAGGTGGCGTCCGGCAGGACTGGGTGGTACCGCGAGCACCGCTGTTTCTGCCTCACCTGTCAGCCGTGGGTCCCTCCCCTCAGAGCCCCAGGGCAGTGTGCTGGCCTGGCGTGGGGACAGTGCCCCTGAGAGCAGGCTGGGCTGGGGACAGCGCCACTGAGAACAGGCTGGGTGAGCGACAGCTCTTGGGTGTTCACGGAGAAGTCGGTCACCATACTTTAATCTGGTCTCCACCAGCGACGCCGGCATCCCATGGGGGCACCTGTTGGAGTTCTGGCTGCTCCACTTCTGACCCAGCTCCCTGCTGCCGTGCCTGGGAAAGCAGTGGAGGGTGGCACAAGTCCTCGGGTCTCAGACCCACGTGGGAGACCGCAAGAAGCTCCTGGCTCCTGGTTTTGGCCTGGCCTAGTCCTGGCTGTTGCAACCATCTGGGGAGTGAACCAATGGATGGAAGATTTCCCTCTGCTCTCCCTCTCGCTCTGTAACTCAGCCTTTAAATAAATTAATAATAATAATAATAATAATAATATAAAGTAACTGGTCCCCTCACCATATTGTCGCATCTGCCCTTCCAGGACCCGTTCTGATGGGCACCAAGCCCCCCGGCAGCCTGGGTGCCAGGGCTCAGACCTGGTCCCATCCCTGTGCTGGTTACAGTGTCTGCGAAAGTTGTGGCCATGACCTTCAGGTGGGCCTGTTGGGACGGCCCACTGTCAAGACAAACTTTATTTTGTGGTTTAATGTCTTACTAACTTTTCTGGGACAAGGAATTTTTAATTTGCATTATAGTCAGGGGCTTACCTCTCTGCTCACTGAAGGAGTTCAACAGATCAAAAGCAAGAAGACCGTCGTACAGTCAGGCCTTTCTAAACGCACCCAGACCATTGTCAAAGATAAGCGGATATGGCCCAGAAAGCAGAACACCGGGACTCGTGGAAACACGGTGTCTGCGTCTTCTACTAACGCCGGCCTAGGCCGTGTAGGTGGCGCTGGGTCTTTGGGAGTCACTGCAGACAGCAAGAACAGGAGGGCAGAAGCCAAGCTGCTGGGGGTCTAACACAAACGCATCTCTAACAAAGAAAGATGCACGGTTAACGCACAAATTCAGATGCAGGTTGGAGCAGCCCGAGTCTGATCTTCTCTCTGCCATTAGCTGTCCACTTGTGACAGCCGTGAAGCACGGAGCTGTGTCGGCATCTCGTGACATCACCGTCGACCTGGGAAAGGGAGCTGCTCCCGGGCCCTGACGCACGGGGAACAGCACGCAGGCCTCGCCTGCTCAGCCCTGAGTCCCGTCGCTGGCACAAAGAACTGATCACAATGGCAGCCTCTGCTGGGCTATGCGGTAAACTGAGGGCACATCCTTCCCTCCTTCGGAGCGGCTGTCGCCTCTCGGAGTGTCTTGGAAGGCTTAGCCATCTGCAAACCCAGGATCCCCAAACTGTGGGAATCGCACCAATGATAGCCTTCTCGTCCCATGCATGGCCACATCGCACGTGGCTGAAGGTTCCGTGGCTTTTGTGCCATGGGGGTGGGGGTCAGCAGGGGCCGGTGGGGCGGCCGCACGTGAGCGTGGCAGGTGTTTAAAGAGGGGCCTGCAGCCGGCTGCCTGACTTCCAGCTGCGAAGGACAAACGGGCAGCAGAGAGCAGTGCTCTGGGCTCCCCCTTAGAGACACGCCGGGGAGAGCAGCCGGCTCAGGGCTGCACGAGAAAATCAGCGTCAGGTGCCCGCGCTGCTGGCCCCGACCCGCTGGGCGTCCCCTGAGCAGCCTCTCTGGCAAGACCGTCTCGGGGTTGTTCGACAGAGCTCATAGGAACTCGTCTGGAACTCCGTGAGAAAGACATCCCCGCCCCGTGTCTGAGTCTGGTGGCACAGCAGCCCCCACAGCAGGACACGCAGCGTGGGCTGCCCCAGACTCACCCAGCCCCCAGCCAGGGTTGTCCTCCATGTCCTGACAAGGCTGCAGGGTGGGGGGTGCCTGGTCAGGGGCACCTCACCTGGTACAGGAGGGCGCAGGAAGCTCCCTGGGCCTGGGCCTGGTCGGGGCTTGGCTGGGTCTCTCCCCCAGCGTCAGGAGTCTCTGCTCCTGGGGAAATCCGCCCTGGGGTGGGGGCCGGCAGCGGCACCCAGGAGAGCGCTTGCACGGTTTCGCGTTCCTCTCATTCAAACCTAGCGAAGCCGCACACGAGGACAGAGCGATCCTGGGCAGACGGCATTGACTTGGCTGCGGCAACGGCACGGAGGTCCACGGCTGCTCGGGCTCAGCGGCAGCGAGGCCGCCCCGGGCTTCCTGGGGCCGCTTTTAACCCCCCCCCCCCCCACGGAGCCCCCGCCTCACTGCAGCCTGGAGCCGTCATCAGGTTCAGGGTGGGAAACAAAGCGTTCTTACCGCACAGGAGGGATGGACACTGCTGCTGGCAGCATGAAGTCCCAGCAGCTCTGAGACTATGGGGCCCGTCGGCCGGCTGCTGGCGAGTCCCTCTTAGAAGAGGGTCCTGTGCCCTGTGGAGCTGCAAACAGGTGCTCTGTGGCGCTTTCACCAGGCCGTGGCCTCCATGGAGCGCTATGCCACGCGCTCCACGCCAGCACAGGCTGAGACCACGTGGCGCCATGGAACAGACGGGATGCCACGTCCTCGTGAGCTCCGGTCTCCGTTTCTTTCGATGGAGCGCCCCCAAGGTGACTTGCAGCAAATGTTCAGAGGAAACATGAAACCAGGGAGGGTATAGGCCGCTGGCAGAGGTGCCAATGAGATGGTGACAGCCAACGTTACCCGGCCCCAGCTCCTGTCTCCAGCTCCCGGCTAACGCAGCCCTGGGCAGCAGTGGTCAGGGGCTGGGTACTTAGGTCCCTGCCACACACCTGGGAGACTTGGATTGAGCCCCCAGCCCTCAGCCCCAGCCTGGCCCAGCTCCAGGATAGAGGGGACACTGGGGGGTGACCAGTGGGAGGAATCCTAGTCTGGTGGGCTCTCTCTGCCCCACAAATAAGTAAGTAAGTAAGTAAATAAGTAGAAAGTGCGTGGCGGTGGTGCCGTGCTGGCTCCAGCCCGGGGGGGGGGGCGCTAGGTGTGCCCCGTCCTGGCCTCCTGGGTACTGGACTGCGAGCTGTCTATGGCTGACGCTTCCTGGCCGCACAGTGTGTCTGTGCCCCCTTGATTCAGCATCATTCGGAGATAACCGTCCTTCTCCCAGTCCTGGGAGGGGGCAGGCGCAGAGCAGGCTGCGTGCCAGCTGTGAGGGCGGCAGGCGCTTCCTTGAGCCCCAGCCCGTCCTGGGTAACGAGCAGACAAGGGGAGGGGAGCAGCCGGTGCTCTGTGACCACGTGGTACCCACACGGCTGCACCGCAGGTAAGTCCCGCCTGGGCCTGCACTTGAGGCTGTCCTTTTGACGCGGAGTCGCCAGTTTTAATTGTGTTTAGACTCCCACACCAGCAGGATGGACTCCGAGCAGGGAGCGCGCACCCAGGAGCAGAGAGGACGAGAGCGCCTGCTGCCGACACGGGCACTGTGTGGTCTCATTCACCCGGTGACGAGGACGATTCCCGGCCCCTCGGCTCTGCACGTGCGTGCGTGTAGTGTTACGAGGGTGCAGTCTTGGTCTACCCTGTACAGTCCTTAGATGTGCAGAGTAGAGGGGTGAGTTAGAGCACTGGTAATGCGTGGCCTCGCCCTTTCTTTTCCCGGGCTGCCGGCTTCTTCTCGGGACTTGAGATTCAACTCCTTGACTTGGTTTCTAAGTTTCTCTCGGACTCCGGCCACCATCAGCTCTGCCAGGGTTGATTTGATGTAGGGACATTATTCCTGAGGCTACAGACGCCGTCTCTCCCCAACCAGCTGACTTAGCATAAAAATAAAATTGAATCAAAGCAATGGAATTTTGTCAATCCAACCCTCTTCATTCAACCGGAGTTAATAACACCAGGGTTTACTCTCTCTCCTCAAATAGCATAAAATATGTGAAATTGAAATTGGCACATCTCCAGGACGATCAGGCCAGGGACTTTTTTTTTATTGCATTCACTCATTTGGAGCTCAGTCTTTGCTAACCGGGTGGTGCAGGTGGCACTGGACCTCCTGGGTTATTGTGTTGTGATACAGAGAACCCTCCAAGGGGGAGCAAAAAGCCGAGAAGGCATGAAAGAGAGAAAGCGCTGATGAAGACGGCATCCGAAGCCGGGAGGTGCTGGGTCCACCCACCCGGGCTCTGACGGACGAGCTCTGCCCCCGCCCTACTCAGGGCTGAGGGGCTGCGGCATGTGCGACGCTGAGCGACAGCCACTCATTTTGCTGGGAGTGGTGACGAGCGCCTGCCTGTGTCTGCAGAACAAGGGGTCTTCGGGGGAGGAGAGTCCAACAGAGGGGACACCCCAGGGGCACGCAGTGAGCAGGCGAGCGAGGCACGGGGACGGGCTTGTTACGTGCAGGGGGGTTTGCACCGACAGAGGTGTGGACCCAAACGGGGCCCCTGTGAGGACTGGGCAGGACCCCCGGGCTCACAGGGCCCAGCCCGCTGTGCCGACCAGCACAGGGCTCCCACGTGGACGACAGGCCCTCCTTCCCCGAGCCCGTGCTCTCTCCTGGTCATGTGGACGGGAAAGGGAGCACAGCTCCCGGGAGCTTCGCTTGGAGCACACAGGGTCCCTTCCTCCGGGGGCTCGGGCAGGGGCTGGGGGCCGCACCGGTGGCACTGACACGGAGGATGAAGCTGATCTCTGATCGCATTAACTGCGCCTGCGGGGCCTCGCATCACCCTTCCAACAGGAAGTTCCTCCCACGAGTGGAAGTTTCCGTTCGCCTCCTTTATGAATTGGGCAGGCACTGAGCCGTCTCTCTAAGGACACGAGGATCCCGTGGGAACAGGAGTCAGGTGCGCGTTGAGGGCGGGACTCCGTGGCCCCACCGGGTATCGATAAACGGCCTTAGTTTAAGGTGAGGGGGATTTACTTTAAGTGGCCTGGCCAGGCGGCAGGATTCCTTATCTGATGTTTCCTGCTTTGTAAACCAGGTAATGAGCGGCACTGTTCTCTGCGCTAAGAGGCTCAGCGCATTAGCGAGTGACGTGAGCCCCCGCGGCTGCCCTCTGCCCGGCTGCACTGCCTATGTTGCGAGTTCCACTGGACCTGGACGTTGTCTGCGCTTGCTCGGAACGCCAGCGTAGTCCGCTGCAACAAGGCTCCTCTCCCGCCCTTGGCTTCTCCTCCTTCTGGGCGCTCCCTCTCCACAGCCAGTGTACACTCGGAACGGACGGGCCCCCTCGAACTATGCGTGTCTCTTGGGCAGACCTCCACTCCAGCCCTGGGACAACACCCGGGCTCCGACTTCCCCGATTCAGGGAGGGCCACGGGGCACCAAGATCGCCACTGCCTGGGTGTGGGCACCTGCTCCATCTTCCTGCTAATGTGCGCCCAGCAGGCGGCGGCTGACTCAAGGACTTGGGAGACTCGGATGAACCTGGCCCCGTCCCTCCCAGCTGTGGATGGCTTTTGGGGAGTGGACCAGTAGAGGGGAGATCTCCTTCTGTCTGTCTGACTCTCTCTGATTTTTAAATAAATAAAGCTAAATTTGAAAGAAAACTCTAGCATGTCTGCCCAGTTTCCTGGTCCTCCCACCTCGCTCATGTTCTCCCTGCTACCTCCTCTCCCCACTTCCACCTTGTGCCCCCCACCCCAGGTACGTCCTTCCTGGGAGCGGGAATGAACTTGGAGATCTTGTAAAACTCAAATTTAGAAGCCATTGCTCCAGTGCGTTGCCCCGCCAGCTGTTCCTCACTTCCCCTGCAGTGGAGTGAAGGAGCTGTGTGGCTGGACAGACCCCACCCCGGGGCGCCTGACCGGACCCTGTCCTCCGTGTCTGTCTTTCCACCATCTTTGTCCCACTGCTCCATATTTTCAGCAGCGCTACCTGCCTAGGCTTCTTAGAAACGTGAAATTCCTCCATGCTCAGGGCAGCCCCGCGCTGCTGCCT
This sequence comes from Oryctolagus cuniculus, assembly GCF_964237555.1. Taxonomy (NCBI): domain Eukaryota; kingdom Metazoa; phylum Chordata; class Mammalia; order Lagomorpha; family Leporidae; genus Oryctolagus; species Oryctolagus cuniculus. Next base: position 95,652,642 of record NC_091445.1, on the reverse strand, counting down.
CTGTCTGGGAGCCTTTGCTGTCCATCCCAAGCTGGACCCCCAAGCTGACCCTCTGTGAACATGGCGTGTCCCACTACGTGGTTTCACTGCGCCCCGTGTTTCCTTGGTAATGCTCTCTGTGTGGCCTTCGATGTCTCAAAGCCTGAACATTTACCACTGGATGTATGCCCAGCCCAGTGCCCGACAGAGCAGGGCCCTCGGCGAGTGAATGGGTGGCGGGTGGTAGGTAGTGTGGGTGGATGGATGGACAGGTGGGTGGACAGATGGGTGGATGGGTGGAAGGATGGATGGATGTTGTGTGGGTGGGTGGGTGGATAGGTGGACGGATGGTGGATGAGTAGCTGGGTGGATGGATGGACAGATGGGTGGAAGGGTGGTTGGGTGGGTGGATGGACGGCTGGACAGACAGATGGGTAGATGAATGGGCAGACGGATGGATGGATAGATGGACAAAAACTCGGAGGCTTTTAGAACGGGTTGGAAACATAAATATTCTAGGTCATCTAAGAGAAATCAAACTTAGCCAGGTAGAGAATCACACAAAGTTCCACCGTTTTTACCCAGAGAATCTGGATTTGCTCCATGTTCCTCTGTAGTGCTCTCATTTTGCTTTTCTTTTGTTCCAATGGAAGCAATTGGTTTTGGGAGTTTAACAGAAAAAGTGTAAGGAAACCCAAGAGCATAATTGTTTAGAAAACACACTTCCCCTTTCATAAAGGAGTCGCTGTGGGTGCCGATTGGGGGATGTCACAAAGGCTCGCAGGACCGCCTATCCCCTGTGCGGGAGGGATGGCCGTGCGTGCGGGAAGCCCAGTCCATGTGAGTCCTGAGCGCTCGGGGCGCCCTGCTCTCCCGGGAGCTGTCACTGGCACATTGTCAAGCCCAGCCGCGTTCAGATCCCTATCGGCCACTTAGGCTTGCCATGTCTTCATCTCGCACGCAGACACATTTTCCCCCTTGGATGATAGTAAAGGGCATCTCAGACGCCCGCACCTCTCGCGTTGAATTGTGAATTTGTCGTGGTGGATTAGATTAATCAAAAAGGCCGCAGAAGAAGAGTCCCAAGTGTGCCTCTCAAACCCAAATAATTTCTGTCAGTTTTTAAACCTAGACACCACCTTCTGCAGTCCACCCTCACATGCTGTTTCAATCTGTCTCACGCAGCTGAACGTGCATTTATCCCAACCCTTGGTGGCTTGAATTTAAGCTACTGTTTAAATTGAAAGGCAGGGATTAGAAATGCCATCCAAAGTGGGAGCAGGCCAGCTTCCAGCCACTTGTCTTCACGAGAGCCAAACTGTACGGCGTGATGGCTGCTTCAAGCCCTCTACAAGCACACATTTGGGAAGTTTAATGCACGCTTATCTGGATAATGGGCGGCATTACAACCCTGAGACACTGGTATCAGCAGCACGCATCAACAATCATCACAACGCGTGAACGGATCACGGGGCACCGCATCCTTCCTTCGGTCCGCATCCGTTTCCTTCAGCAAAGAGAAGAATAAAGAATTCACTGGTAGGAAAAATACAGAAAACCGCTTTCAGGATGTCTCCTATTTACAAGAAAAGACGCTTTTATCTTCTCTGGCAAAACTCACAAAACTTTGTACTTATAGATTTTTTAGTATTTTGAGTGTTCTCTCTTTTTTTAAAGATTTTATTTATTTATATGAGAGGTAGAGTTACAGACAGTGAGAGGGAGAGACAGAGAGCGAGGTCTTCCATCTGATGGTTCACTTCCCAAATGGCTGCAAGGCTGGAGCTGTGCCGATCTGAAGCCAGGAGCCAGGAGCCTCTTCCAGGTCTCCCACGCGGGTGCAGGGGCCCAAGCACCTGGGCCATCCTCCACTGCCCTCCCGGGCCACAGCAGAGAGCTGGATTGGAAGAAGAGCAGCCGGGACTAGAACCCACGGCCATATGAGAGCCGGTGCCGCAGGCGAAGGATGAACCTACAGCGCCACCGCACTGGCCCCGAGTGTTCTCTTTTTGACATTAAAATAATCTTTTTATTTGAAGAGCCCTATTTATTATCAAAATAATAGAAGTGCTGTATTGACCAAAAGTAAAATTAAAACACAGACATATACACAGCCAAGTCTTAATGCTGCGACCAAGAACAATCTACTTCTCTCGCCTTTCTGAGGTTCCTCTACCATTTAAACTGGTGGGCAGCCCTGAGTTCCAGCCACGGTGGCACAGGTGACAAGGCCGTCTGCGACCCTTGCGGTCTGAGTGTTAGCAGCGCAGGGCTATGGTGTCTGAGACGGCTGACGTGCAGGGGTGGAGCACACGGATATTCCATGTTCCTCCCACGCTCTCCGTGCAAGCGCCCACCAGGGAAAGCCGGCCTCCCAGGTGCACGGAGTGTGCCACTGGGGCACACTGTTGGGACTGTGGCGTGTGGAGCAGACGCCCAGAAAAGGCCTGAAACCAAGTGCCGGCAAATCAGGCCTGTTTGCCCATAACCTAACCGATGACACAGCGTTCCTCCCAGAAGAAAATCACTGACAATGAACCTGAGCATCCACAGTGGGCCCTACACGGATTCGTACGCAGTCAGGAGTCAGCACACAGAGCAGCGAAGAGACCAAATACCCCCCAGGAGCAGACTCAAGAGGGTGCAGATGGAGCCACACGGCGAGGACTGCAGCTCCAGCAGCCGCAGGTGATGGAGGCGTGGAGGGAAGCAGGGAGCGGACGAGGCCAGGTGGGGCTGCAGAGCCGTCGAGTCCTGGCTTGGGAATCGGGCTGCCGCTGGGAGACACTGGGAGGCTGGTGGCTGTGAACAACCGCTCATTTCTCACCACTCAAGCTCACGGCAGCAGAACCAGCGTTCGGCAATGGCCACCCCTGGCTGACAGCACAGCCGGGAGAGGGGCGCACAGGTTCCTGGGGCTGGTTTAATAGGGGCTCTAGTCACCGCCTGACACCACGGCCCCAGAGGTCAGCGTTTCAGCGGGTACATTTTACATGGAGCTGACATTCCCACCAGAGTAAACACCATATTCCATGTTCTAAAGAACTCAGTGGACAAAGGAAAATAGAGTTAGCAAAATCAAAGATAGATCAGCGTTAAGAATCCATATCTCAGGGGCCGGCGCTGTGGCGTAGCGGGTAAAGCAGCCGCCTGTGCGTGTGTGCACGTGTGTGTCACATGTGTGTACGTGTGTGTCACATGTGTGTGCACGTGTGTGCACGTGTACATGTGTGTGCGTGCCTGTGTGCGTGTGTGTTTGTGTGTGCATGTGTGTGTCTGTGTGTGTCTGTGTGTGCGTGTGTATGTGAGACCTAATAAACTGACCCCAGAACATCAATGGGCGCAGGAGGCACTGAGGGCAGTCCAAGCACTTTGGAAAGTGAGGGAAGCTCGAGTGACCAATCCCATCCCATGGTCCCTTGAGGCAGTCAGGAACCGAATCCACCACGTGAGTGTGCACTCACTCACACGAACATCCCCTACGGGACGGCGTACCCTGCACTCCCTCACCAGTAATTTTTTGACATCACTCTTTGCCTGGCTTTTCTGTGATCTATCACACTAGATAACTTTTAAAAACAGATTTATTCATTTGAAAGGCAGAGTTACAGAGAGGCAGAGGCAGAGAGAGAGAGAGAGAGAGAGGTCTTCCATCCGCTGGTTCCCTCCCCAGAGGCCACAGCGGCCAGAGCTGGGCTGATCCCAGGAGCCAGGAGCTCCTTCCCAGGCTTCCACACCTGCGCAGGGGCCCGAGGACTTGGTCCATCTTCTGCTGCCTTCCCGGGCCAGAGCAGAGAGCTGGATTACAAGTGGAGCAGTTGGGACTCAAACTGGCGCCATATGGGATGCCAGCACTGCAGGTGGTGGCTTTACCTGCTACGCCACAGCACCAGCCCCTAGATAGCTCTTAACATTCACGAATTTGGGCTTGACGAACCCATGTGGTCTGACCATTATGAGAAATGGAAGGTGACCAGTGTCTCCAAGTCCATGGTTCCACCACACGCAGATTCAGCTCACCGCTAGGCAGGTGTCAGTGCCCACTGTTGTGTCCTTTTAGAAGCTGACTTATCACCTGGGGGATCTCCTGGCCGGTCCTTACACTCTCTGAGTGAGTTCTCAATGTTCCACAAAACCTGGGAGGGCAGCTGTGCCTTTGGAACAAAGGAGAAAACAAGAGGAGATTTAAACAAAGCTCTTACACTCACGCCCCCGAGGCTGTGGGGAGCTGCCTAAGGAGCCTGAGTCCCTGGTTCGGCGGCTCTGGCTGGAATGCCGCAGCTGTTCGACCAAGGCTGCTCTGGCTGGGCGGGAGGACCCAGCCGCCCTCCGTGTCCCACGGAAACGCTCCTTACCCCCTCTTTCCCCTCTAGCTAAAGGTGCGTCTTGTAGACACGCTTTAGGTTGACTTTAGCATTTTGTAAAGCGGGGACTTAAGCCTTTTGCCTATAATTGTCTTTGGTAACCAGAACACCTGTAAACAGGACCCTTCTGAGAGCCTGGCCCCGCGTTCCATACGGAACACTAAGATTATCCCGTGTGTCTCAGGTCCTTGGGGGCACACTCAGACCTTGTATAACCCAGCTAGAGAAAGGAGGGGCGGCACTGTGGGGTAACTGCTTAAGCCACTGCCTGCGATGTCGGCATCCCACTGGGTGTGGGTTTGAGTCTCGGCTGCCCCACTTCTGATCCAGCTCCCTGCTAACACACCTGGGAAAGCAGCAGATGAACAAAGTCCTTGGGCCCCTGCAGTCATGGGAGAGACCCAGGTGAAGCTCCTGGCTCCTGGCTTTGGCCTCTCTCAGCCCTGACCGTTGAGGCCATTTGGAAAGTGAGCCAGTAGATGGAAGACCTCTCTCTCTCTCTCTCTCTCTCTGTTAACTGTGCCTTTCAAATAAATAAATGAAACTTAAAAAGGGAAAGAAAGAAAGAAAGGAAAAATGGAGTCCGGGGCTGACTCAGTGGGTGACCGCACCAGTCCCAGTCTTCCTTAGAGTGGAGCCAGGGTGGGCACCACTGTCTCACGTCGTCTTCCCGCTAGATCGAACGTTAGCAGTAAATGATTTTCTTATGGCCTAGTGGCCTTCAGTGTGAGAATTATTTTTTGTGAGTGGGAACATAGGTGCTATCGTTCGTTTGTTAAGTATTTAAGGTAGTTTTCAGCCCATTTCAAAAAAGATTGCGCGTGCTAAGTTGCAGGATTGTAACCGATCACTGCATTTCCCATCCTCCTAACCTGCAGTTGAGTGAATGTGCCTGGCGATTCTGCGAGCATTGATCAAGCCGCACAAAGCCTTCCTCTCCCGGGCGTAGTCAGAGCGAGCCCGGCCTCACTGGGTCTGTGCTTCTTGAACAATCAATTGAATGATTCCTCTTTGTCCTGGAGTGGACACCCAGTACGCGCCTGAAAGAAACAGAGAGCTGGGAAGAGACGTGTGCATTTTACGAGGCCTGGCCTAGGGTGCAGATCAGCCGCTGAGAGCGGAACTGGGAGAAAAGTCTCTCAGGCAGAGTGACAAGGACGACGGTTTTCAGAACACGCTTATCTAACCTTGACACCCGAAACGTCCTGCCCTCTAAGTCTCCATGCAGTCATGGAGCACTTCACGATCAATACATACAGGATAAATAAATAAATGAGTGTAGAAGAGAGAGAAGACTCCGTACCATGGACGCTAACGTTTTTGTTTGGAGCCTGATAGTCGCTGGTGTCTGAAACACACACAAAAGCCCGAAGAAGACATCAGAGGGGCTGAATGATTAGCTAATGGAATTGGAACTGGACCCGAAGGGCTCCGATTCCCCAGGGGGGTCCTCCTCTCTCTTCTGAAGACGAAGTTGAAGCTTCGCCCACAGCGGCCAACCTGCTGACTCCCGCCCACGCCACCTGCCACGCAGACACCAGGCTCTTAAATCACTTCTAGTTTTCCTCTTGACAAATGTGCTTCCACTGCAGTGTCCACCTGGACCACAGGGCAGCTGAGCCGAGGAAGGCCCGTATTTCTCGAGAAGGATCATCCGCCTGTGAACATCACGCTGCAGACTCGATTTCTAACAGGATTCTGATGTCAGAGTTCACCTCTGAATCTCGACTATATGGTGTTAAACATCCAGGGTGCCATTTTAGCATGTCACTGTAGGTGTGTCGAGCACGGGACTGCATGGGTTGGGAGTGTATGTGTGTGTGTTAGTATGTGCAAGTACGACTGTGCATGAGTGTGCACGTGTCTGAGTGTGTGCATGTGAGCGCCCACGTAGAGTGCCTTCCCCCACCAAAAAAATCGAATTTTCGAAGTTGTCCAGCCTGCCTGAGCCGTCCTCAGCTTCCACCCGCCCGACACCATTTCTGGGCGGAGCCGAAAAGTTGTGGCCACACAGACACCTGCGCACGCGGACGCTGACAGCAGCATGGTCACAATTGTGCAGCCTTGGAAGCAACCATGACGCTCCTCAGCGGGTGCGTGCGCCCGGAGAACAGACTGCCGTTCGCACTCCCAAGGAACCTCGTGCTGTTCCGCACTGGAGGGGGACGGGCCGTCCCTAGGAGGTCGGGCTGGGCTCATCCAGCTGCTGCCTGCACGCGCGAGAGCACGGAGGCGTGAGGGGTGCAGGGAAGGAAGATTCGTGGGAGCAAAGCAGAAGTGCACGCTCCAGAGCTGCGCAGGGGCCAGGGACCTCGGGTGGTGCCGGGTTCCAGGGAGTGACCCTCAGCGGCTGTCGCCCGCTCTGCGGCCCTGGAGAGGGCGAAGGAGAGAATTTGGGCCGTCCTCTTATACTATGGGGAGGCGTGGGGGTGGAGCCTGGGTGGAGCTTATTTGAAAATTCCAAAGGGATGGGAGGTGGGGGCGGGCCTTGACATCCGTTCATTTCCATGTCCTTTTTTGAACACATTGGAAGTATCACGGGTCAGGTGCATGATGGGAGTGGGAGTGCCGGCCATGGACTTTGTTACAAGGACCTGCAGCTCATAGTGGGGACACACCCTGCCGCCATACTGGATGGTTCCAGCTGGTGCCGGTCTACTTTGCCACACTGCGCAATTTGTAGTGTCTACTGTGCCGCACAAGCTGTGGGCCTGGAGGATGCACACTAGACATGCTTGGGGCTTTGCACGGCTGCACCAGGCTTTCCCACGGCAGGCGGTGCTGCCCTGGCTGTCCTGCAGCAGGGCACATCACCGGTCAGCCGGAGCTGCCGCACAGCCGTGGAGCTGTGGTGTGGCTGGGGCTGTCAGACCTCAGCGCCTTGCTCTAACCCCACCTGCCCACGTCAGAGCCGTGAGCAGACACGGAGGACAGGTGAGAAAAGGCAGGCTCCCACGGCTGCGTGCTCTGGGACTTGAGCCGACTTGAGCCGAACGTCGTACTCTCTCCGCACGTCAGCTGCGGATCCGGATGGGGAAGGCTCATCGCTGGCGACACACGTGCTGCTCTGGGCGAGGTGTCGGCCACAAGAGAGGCTGTGTGTGTGTGTGAGTGTGTGTGTGTGTGTGAGTGTGAGTAGAACAGCAAAAACCTGCACTTTCCAGTTAGGTGTTTTTTTAATATTGCTTTTACTTATTTGAAAGGCACAGTTACAGAGAGAGGGAGGGAGGGAGGGAGAGACAGAGAAAAGAGAGAGAGAGAGAGTTCTTCCATCTGTTGGCTCACTCCCTACATGGCCACAACGGCTAGGGCTGGGCCAGACTGAAGCCAGGAGCCAAGAACTCCATCCCGGTCCCCCAAGTGAGTGGTAAGGGCCCGGGCACTTGGGCCATCTCCCACTGCTTTCCCAGGTGCATCAGCAGGGAGCTGGATGGGAAGTGGAGCAGCCGGGACTCGAACCGGTGCTCACTTGGGAAGCCAGCATTGCCAGCATTGCAAGGGGTGACTTCACCCAGCATCCACAATGCCGGCTGCCCCTTTCATTTAGTTTTGCTAGAAACAAAAACTGCTTCAATAAATAAACTCTAAAAGGAACCGCGAAGACACTAAGTTGTGAGACAGATGTGGGAAACGCTCGCTGGAGAGGAGCAGCCAGCTGCTCAGTTGAGCTGGGTGTGGGCTGAGGTCCTGCCCAGTGCCCACCAGGCAGAAAGCCGTCTACACGGAAAATGCTTCGGAGCAGCGTCTGATTGAAGGTGCTGTTATTAGGGCAGAAGCGGGTCTCCCGGCACCGGGGAGTTGTCCGACACACGCCTGGGGCTTTAATAGCCGCGCGGACTGCTGTGGACGGCGGCGGCAGGGAATACTCTCGAGTAGGCTATCCTGGTCCTGAAGCCCGGGAGAAGCAGATTGCCAACAGTTTAAATAAAGGGGTTACCTCTCTAGCGCTCCGTGTGCGTCTGGGCTCATCTCGGGCACGGAGAAATCCGGCGGCTTTCATGTTGAAGACCTCAGGATCAAGGCCAGATCTTCTGCCAGCCCTGGAGTGGAGAGAACAGAGTTCACCAACAGTTGCATCGCCGCAAGGCCGGAGAGAAAGATCTTGCCTGCCTTTTATTCCATTACAGCCCAGTGCCTCTTTGACACTCTGCAAAATTAGAACTGAAATGTTCTAAGATTCAGGCTGTCGTTAGACCGTGCGTTTTATTGGGATGAGATGAAATCCTTCCAGTGGGAAAAACCACTTTCAGAATTTTCACTGCGGATCCTGGATTGGCTGGAACGGGCGGGGAAAGTGGCGCATTTACATAACTGACTTCATTCACAATACGCTTCTGACATACTTGGGAAACGGCAGGTTGGGCTGCAGCTGCCGTCCCAGCCACAGCTTACACATTGCTCTGATTGTCCCCAGGGGGGCTCGTGCCCCAGAAAGCACCGTGGCACTCCTGAGCACCCCGGGGCGCACGTGTCCTGGGATGCCCACGGCAGAGCCGGGGTGAGCTCCCTGCGCTGGCCGTATGACGGAGTCCTGTCGGCTCAGGCTGCCATTGCAAAATGCCCCAGACTAGGGGAGGTGACAGGGAACGCCTCTGCACAGGGTCTGCAACTCTGATGGCAGTGGCCGGGCCTGCGAGGGGAGGGTCTCTTTCACAGGTGGTGCATCCTTGTCTGGTTCTCGCGGGACGGGGACACAGCAGGCTCTCTGGTCTCTCCTTCTTAGGAGGACTATGGACTCCAGCATGGTTGCCTCATCACACCAACTCACCTCCCAGGGGGCTCATGGCCAGAGAGCCTCCCCATCGCTGGGAGCTAGGATTCGACATGTGGGTGTGGAGGAGACGGTTCAAACCCAAGTTCCCGGACCTTGTCAGGCCAGGGCCTTTTTACACGCAAACTGCGTTCTTTTGTCCCAACAGTTCCTGGCCCTGGGTCCTATGTGGCCCAACCCTGGCTGCTGTGGGCATGGAGGAGTGAATGAAGGGATGGAAGATGTCTCTCTGCGTCTCCCTCTCTCTGCTGCTCCTCGCAATCAGTGTTCAGTCTCCAGTCCTTTTATCAACTCCTCTGCCTCGTGGCTCTCCTTGGAAGCCGCATGGTGGTGGACAGCCCGTTCCTGAGTCCTTAGAGCCAGTCGCACTCTGGGGAGCTCGCCTCAGAGTCAGGACTCCAGCAGCGGAGCGGGACAGGCGGCATTAGTCAGGTGGATGAAGCTGTCTGGCCAGCGCTGGGTGTAGCGGAACTCAGACCTGAGCCCTCTGGATGCTGCCTGTGCCTGCGTTCCGTACACCAGACTCCACCTCTGGCCACATATGTCCTGTGTTCAGACGCGTTTCCCCCGTGGAGAGGGGGTCGCCACTCTCAGAGAGCATTCCTACTGAGAAAATCGTTGTCTCAAAGGGTCTGTTTTATCCTTATGCAAAATGGCTTACACAGCAGCTCTTGGGACGTTCAGGAAAGCAATCCTGGTAGACTGGGAACTTGGTTCATGGCCGACACAGAAACTCACCCAGGCTGGGACGAGCCACCTCGGGCCCCATTGAAATCCCCCTAAATGAATGCCCCCGCGAGCCGGTTTCCTGGGCTACTCTGTCATCTGCGCTGAGAGCCGCGGCCCTCTGGGGACCTGAGAAGACATTGTGGCCGAGACGATGGCTCGCTGTTCCCGCATTGTTCCCTGCGCTAGCGTGGTGAGTACTTTCCCAAGCACAGTGCCAGGCAGTGCCAAGTATTTCCATCCCCTGCCGACTCCGACAATGGGAACCAGTCCTCGGCGCGCTCTTAGAAATGGACGGGCTCTTCCCGGTTAGCTCACAACAGAATGCGTCCCAAAAGGCGGCTTCAGGATAATAAATGATTGGTGGCTGGAGACCCCAGCGAGGCTGAATGTGCCTGTATCGCCCCGCTGGAGCCCTACTGTGAGAGACGTGAGCGTCTGGCCTGGCGGGGAACAATCGTGCGGGGATGAACACACCACTGTCCTTTATAAACCGGCGCGGTTTGTCCAGGGAATTCCAAACAGGAGGGAAACAGTTGGCCTCTGTGCTGCTGTGCGGAGACGCTGAGCGTCTGTTTCCAGGGACCAGCGCCGTCTTTGTCTTCTCGCACCCTGGGCACGACACAGTGTTCTCCTGGACCCAGACGTGCCAGGGAAACAATGGCATTTGGTGGCGGGGCTGGGGTGGAGGGTGTGCAGTCTCATGGTGGAGGTGTGGAATTCTGAGGAATTGTGCTGGGCAGAGCAGGGTCTTTGCAGGGCACCATGGGACACTTGTTTGAGAACCGCTCCAGGGAGCATATTCCTGTCAAGTCTTTAGCCGGGGGAAAAGGCAGCTGGTTTCCATTCCAGCTCAACCAACAGCGGATCACGGGAGGGGGCCCGCGGGAGCTCTCCCTCTGGGTGTCGTGGGAAGTCACCCACAGAGAAGTGCAGTGGAGCTGCCCCAGGGGGCATGGAGAGTCCACCCCCAGGTGTGTGTGCCCCGGGCGCTGGTGCCTGGTGCTCAGCATCACGCCTGCTGCAGGAGCCACCCAGAGAGCAGGGGGAGAGCCCTCCCTCCTGACGTGCCCCCCGCACCAGGGCCATGCGCCACGGTCACAGGAGAAAGAGCTGGGGGCGCCGCGCAGTGTGGCAGACCTGCACCTGCGATGGACAGCACCCTGCAACTTGGTGCCGCCCCCAGTACTGCCCCGTCCCTGGGAGAAGCAGTGGGAACGCCACGGGCCCTCCTCCCAAGCACAGCGGCAGCCTCGGACCTGGATCTGCACCTGACTCAGGGCGTGCGCGCCCTCTGTTCTGCGGGAAGATTCGGAGGGATTCTCCCGTGGGAGTGAGCTGTCTGAGAAAAGGCTGTGCAACTCGGCAGCGGTCGGCCACGAGTGAAGGCGACCCTCCCCGGCCACGAGGTTTGCTCATGAGCCACGTCCGGAGTGGGCTTTCCCAGGAGCCCGAAGTCCTCGTGACCCTAGTGCCTTATTCCAGGCTGCCGGGGAGCCATGGAGTCCGCGCTGCTCAGCTGGCTGTGAGCGCACGGCAGGGCAGGAGGACCTGAGCCACCAGGGTGTGAGCCGTCCCTCCGTCCGGCACACTCATGCCGTGTCCACCGCCCGCCATGGGTCACTAGGAGCCTTCTCTGTCCCCAACCGAGTGTCCCGGCCTGGCAGTGCTTGTGTGCAAATGGCTCCGTTTCACTTCGTGATAGCCAGGGTGGGGCGGGCGGCCTTCCTCAGGCTCCACGGAGCCCTGTCCAGAGCAAGGCTGCAAAAGGACTGGGCTGGCTTCTTTCAGAAGGGGAGCGTTTTTCCCGGTATCTCAGACCTCGCACTAGCACTCACGTCTTCCCCGGGCTGTGGGCTCTGCCCCATGGCCGCACGCTCCTGGGTGGGCCCCACGCTGCAGCTGGAGCAGAGGTGCCCGGGGGAGCCCCCGTCCCACCCAGAACCGCCTGCCCGGCCGCTGCTTCCTGTGAGCTGCCCACGAGCGTCTCCGGCTGCTGCCAAACCTGAAGATTTATCCACTGATTGTGAGAGAAAAGCTTGCATTTTTTAAAGGTTGTGTTTATTTGTATTTGAAAGGCATGGTTATGGGTGGGGATGGGGAGAGAGAGAGGTCTTCCATCCACTGGTTCACTCCCTAAAAGGCTGTAATGGTCAGGGTTGGGCCAGGCTGAGGCCAGGAGCCAGGAATTTCAGCTGGGTCTCCCACATGGGTGCAGGGGCCGAAGCACTTGGGCCGACTTCTGCTGCTTTCCCAGGTGCGTTAGCAGGGAGCTGGGTCGGAGGTGGAGCAGCCATATGGATGCTGGAGTCACAGGCAGCAGCTTAACTCCCTAAGCAACAGCGCCGGCCCCAAAGCTTGAATTTTTAACTGAATTATTTTAGTTCGGAGTTTGACAAACGTGCTGGAGCCGTGAACTCAGCAGCACATCTCGCGTTTCAAGGAAGCATTTCATCGGCTGCATCTAATTCACTATGCCATTACCATGTAGTAGACCACTAAGACGTCCTATAACTTCCATGCTTACGTAGAAGCGATGGCTAAGACCCAAAGACGCACGTTCACCTTCGGCACGTACCCGTGTTGTTCATCTACTGTCAAGTGGCCATGCTGGTGCTGCCAGTCAATAGTTTGGTTAGCAAGTGTCATCTTGTGCCATCTGCTATCCAGGAAGGTCGAGACGCAGTTACGGTGACAGAGACGGTGGCGCTCGCTCTTCTGTCCTGCTGCTGAAGTCTCCCTCTGTGATCAGATTCCTCGCGTTCGGTGGTCTCCGATCACCCCGGAGCTGCCCTTCTGCGACTCGCCATCGCGGCTCAGAGCTCGCTGCAGCCATGCTTAGAGTTTGCTCCAAATAAACTGAAACAACAAACCGGACAGAGTTTTCAATGTGAGTTTTTCTAAAATTCTCTTTGAAATAGTAAAAACGTTTCTACGCATATAAAAATTTGGGTCAATTATATGCAACTTAAGGAACCAGTAATGTTTTATATTGGGTCAAACTGATAAAAATCATTCTGATGGATGCTTCTGATTAAGTTATTTTTAAGATTTATTTATTTATTTGAAAGTCAGAGTTACAGAGAGAAAGGAGGGAGAGAGAGAGAGAGAGAGAGAAATATCTTCTATCCACTGGTTCACTCCCTAGATGGGTACAACAGCCATGACTGAGCTAGGCCAAAGCCGGGAGCCAGGAGCTTCATCTGGGTCTCCCACGTGGGTGCAGGGCCCCAAGGACTTGGGCCATCTTCCACTGCTTTCCCAGGCCATAGCAGAGAGCCGGATCAGAAGTGGAGCAGCCGGGACTTGAACCGGCACCCATGTGGGATGCAGGCACTGCAGGCAGCAGCTTAACCCGCTAAGCCGCGCCGCCCCAGTGCCAGCACCCGGGATTGAGTTATTCCATGCACTCGTCTGTTTGCTCTCTTCATCCGTATGAATCACAAATTAGGAATCTTCCAGCTGTCTTTCCTCGGATAACAAAACTGCACCAAACCACGGCAGTTTAAATCCCTCACAGCTCCGGCTGCTCATGCTTCCCCAGCCTGGCCAAGCGCTGCCGAGACGTCCTCCAGGCTGGGGCTCGAGGCGGACCTGTCGCTCGCCGCCTGTGACTCAGGTGGGGCAGAAGGGCAGCTGTGTGCCGTGCCGTGCCGTGCCGTGGGCTCAGCCTCTGGCAGCGCTGCTCTCGGTGGCTTGGCTGCGCGGGAGAATACGCAAGCTTTGCATCTGGGTCTCGGAACCCGGCTCCCCCGGCCATGCCACAGGAGCTCGGCTCTCCTGCGTGCAGCGGTGCACGGTGTCGGACTGAAGTTGGGTGCTGTCTGAGGCCGCAGAGGGGGTCGGGAGTGTGGGCGTGTCCCCCTGCTAAAGCTGGCCGCCCGCAGCTTTCTTCCAGCCCACAAAAGCACCCTGTTCCTGTGCACACGCGAGGAGAGTCAAGGGATCTGGGATGGCCAAGGGGCTCCCCCAGGGGACCCCGAGTGTGTTGAGATGGAGGTGGAGCAGGGCTCCCTTCCCCGTGAGCCCACTTGTCCAGCAGTGCGCGTCCTCCCTGCTCCGCCAGGGAAGGCGTCTTGCTGATGACTGCAGTGAGATGCGACTTGCAGTCACCAGTGTAGTCGCACCGTCCTTTCACTAAGGCCTGGAGCCGTTTGAAGACCGAGCGTGGGGCTGTCCGTTCTTAACCCTGTGACGGAGTGGAGGTACTCTTAGGTCTGTGCCTATGTTGTGTTTCTTTCTGGGTCATTTGCCCCATCAGATAAGACACGTGCCCTGAAGAGCATTGACGCTAATGCTGGGACGTGCTTGCAAATCAAAACAGAAACACCGGTGGGGAGTGCCCGTGGCTCTGTGCCCAGCACCGTGGAAAGCCCCACACATGAGAGGCACAGACCCTCTGCAATGGCCACTGTGTGCCGGGGGCACCTGCACACCGCTCTCTGGAAGGAAGCCGAGGGGCGAGATTTGGCACACGAGCTGAGCCACTGCCGCGAGGACACCCACATCCCACGCGAGAGTGCCTGAGTGTGAGTCCTGCTCCCACTTGCATTCCAACCTGGGGGTAGCAGGTGATGTCTGGTATCTGGTCTCTGTCACCCACGTGGAAGACCAGAGAGAGCTCAGACTGGCCCAGCCTCGGCTGTGTGGGCACTTGGGGGTGAACCAGCAAATGGGCGATTTCTCTCTCTCTCTCTCTCTACCCCCATCTGTCTCTTTGCCTTTCAAATACATAAAATATATTGTCAAAGCACTTAAGTTTCCGGTGCTGTCAGAGACACAGTGAAGATTCTGGCACCCTGGGCTGGCACTGGAGCTTGGGTGCTAAGCTTCACGCATGTTTTTCCGTACTGTGTCGGGGTCAAGGCATTCACAGGCGACCCTCCCCTCAGTACAGACAGGTGCTGCTGGCTCCTCCCTACACAAACTGACCCATGATAAACTGCACAGTTACAGCAGGCTCCCTCCGAGGGCGGCCTCCGGAGCACTCGCGGTGTGAATTACGAGGGGCTCCTGTTTGAAGTTCAGGACCTGGGATCTCATTTCCAGGGTCAGATTCCCGGGGAGGGGACTTGGGGCTTCCACAGCCACCTTGGGTCCTGAAGTTTGATGAGCGTGGCCTTACATAAAGTGTAAGAAATTGCCTAGCGAACACCCTCCGAAATGCAGTGCCTTTATATGCAATTGCAATCCTGGTTATGGGTTGTCATTACCCAGCAAAGCAATTAAACAAGCTTAATGTTGCCTACGCTACTCAGCGTCGGCGTTCAAGTCAATCCAACGTCCATGGAGACGAAGGGAACTTACGGCGATCAGACACGGCCGGAGCAAAACCAAAGTGAGGATTGCGGGCGTGATGATGACATCACGCGGCTGGCACGGGGCCGCCCCCGGTTCTGTGGAGCAGGACTATTAGCATCCTGGTTAAGCGGCACACGTGGACGGTCAGCGTGTCTGCCCTGTCCCAGGGCCAGGGCTGGCGCCCTCTCTCACCAGGGTTTCCTTCCTGCAGGGCTCTGTCTCCAGGTCCCTGAGGGGCCCTGAGGGGCCACATTTCCCACTGGGACCAGGATGGCTCGCGGCTCCTGTCCATTGCCACGGGATCTGGACTCCGAGGCACCGCTGTTAACTAACGCCACCGCGGTGCTGCAGCTGGTTGGTCGGCAGTGACTAATCCTCGTGGTCGCCGTCCTGACTCTGTATGAGCGCCTGATCCGTGGCTTGGGCATGGCTGCTGCAGCCCACAGAGCCCCCTGACGCTAGCCTTGCCGCAGCTTCACACGCAGGGTCAAGGTGGGAGCTGCCCGCACCTGCTGCCTCGGCCGAGGCCTCCTGGCCGGGACCCCGGGGGATTTCAGCAGGTTGATTGGCAGCTGAGAATGGGGCCGGGTGGCAAACGGCAGAGAAAGCTGCTGGGGAGAGCCCTGTGGCCGTAAACTGCTGTGATGTTGGGGTGAGCTGATAAAATCAGAAAAAAACAGCAAGTGAGGTGTCCACCCGTGTTTTGGCCGCATAATCCCAACCACGCGCCAGAATTGTCCGACCCTGCCCTGGGCGGCCTGGGCTCGGCCCCTGCTCTGGGTGTGGGCTGGTGCTCTCTTCCGGCTCTTCCCAAGGTCGGCTTCTCGGCTGTGACACAGCAGGGAGGGGCTTCCAGAACGCCACGGAGAGGGAAACTGAAAGCGAGAGTTCACTCCAGTGCAGAAAGTTTTGAAATCAGTGCCTCACTTTTCCATGAAAAGCATTTTCCATAAATTATAAAAAAAAAACACTTTTTGCACCAAGATAATCTCATACTTTCAATTCCATCTTCCAGAAACTTTTGGAAGCTCTTCCTCTACTTTTGCGTCTCCCCCTCCCACCCCACACCTGCACGGCCAGTGAGTGACGTCCACGGGGACGGACGCCCACAGGAGTCGTGAGGAGTCAGGAGCAGCGGCAAGCCAGCACATCGCCTCTCGAGGTTTTGGAGTTGATTGCCAGGCAGCCGTGTCACTCGACAGCTGTGAACGTCAGGGACACAGTGGTTTCCAAGTAGAAAGAAGTCAGCCTGACCTCTCTTCTCCGACAGTTTGATGCTGAATTTGTCACCGTTTTCCAAGTGCGTGAACAACGGCTCCATTGCTTACTTCAGCGTCTTCAAAGAATGTTAGCAGCAGTTACCCACTTTTAAAATATCATAATTTATGACGATTCAAGTTGGAGCCACTTAAGCCATCTGCCTTTGACCGAGACTTATTTTTTCAACACATCACTCGCTGACTTCATCCACCGCCGCGGAGCCGTGAGTCACAGCGAGGTACCTGCAGACTCTCGCCCACTCTCCGCTCGCCTCCTCGGCTGGGGCAGTCGGTGCTCTTGCCGTCACCAAGCCTTGGGTGTGCTCGAGCCGCAGCCCAGACGTCTGGGCTCTGGCTCCGAGTTTGAAGTGCATCCAAGTCCGTTTCAGTTCCGTCAGATAAAATCTCACCTGCACAATTTCAGCTCTCACCATCCTTCAAGGGACTGAACACAATGCTATGTTTCTTTACGGTGGTTTTTGCTTATTAAATATTAAAACCAAACATTACCACCATAAAAAGACTTTTATAGCCAGGGGCATTTTCCCTGGTAATAACACTTACTCCGTTTTATTATTCCTTCAGCAAGGTATACCTGGGATCTCACACGAACCGCTGAGCCGGAACAGGAGGGACTTCAACAGCCGGGGAGGGGCGGGGCTGTGCGGGCTAGAGAGAAAAGCTAAGAAGTGCGTGGAGCCCGACTTCAGCAGGGGCCGTCTATGAGGGCGAAACAGGCCTGTCCCCAGGCAAGCACAAGGCCCCGACGTGCGCGACCTTCCCCTGCCCAGGTTCCTGACAATGTCCAGAGGAAGAAGCAAGGTCCCTGCCGTCCCTCCCCTCGCCCACGCCTGGCTGGGTGGCTCCGCTCGCTTCTGCTGGGCTCTCCAAAGAACGGGGCCTCCTTAGCAAGCGCTCTGCCTGCTCACAGACGGCCGCCTGAGCCATGAGGATCCTACTCTCGGGTGGCAGAGCCCCAGACCAGGGACCTGCAGCAGGGAGCTGGCTGTTTGAGCCAATGCTTCCTTCAGGGAACCAACACCAACTCCATATTCATGAGCCCTCTGCAAGCCTCTTGTGGCCCCGTAAAAGTCTGGGCAAAGCACTTTGAATTTTAAGTGGGGTGAATTATTAAAAAGCAACTATCAACTTAACGTAACCTTTACCTGGACTTAGTCAAGGGTGCGCTATTGCCCCGTGGAGCCCGTGGGAAACTGCAGCCCAGAACGCTGGGCTCCCGAGCGGCTGTGGGCGGGAGGCGGGACTGTCTCATGGTGGCGGGTGGGGTGCGAGGCGTGGTGGGAATGCAGTGAGCGCCAGTGCTGGGGTCACAGGCAGGCAGGGGCAGGGCCACCGGGCTCAGGTTCAGCCTGGGCCGGGCAGCCCAGATGTGTTCACGTCTGTGCACGTGAAGCCAGCTCTCAAAACCTTTACGGAGATGATGGTTCTGGGGAGGAAGAACGAGGTGGAGGAGAAGCTGAAGGGGCAGCCCTTCCACAGCCCTGGGCCTGCTGTCCACGCAGCCCTGACTCGGGCGCGGCCGCCGTGGGCCCCGCAGTTGGGGCTGCTGTGTGGCTGAGTGGCACGAAGGGCTACCCCAGGCCGGCTGAGTTCCTGGTGCTCCCGGAGCTGCCCTGCTTGGGGGGGCTTGGTTTGTGGGGGCCGTGCTCGGTAGTGCTGGGCAAATGCAAGCTGCGATTTCGCCCTGGGGGTTCACACTCTGAAATTCCCAGATTTCCCAAATGTCTCTGCGGATACCTCTCTCTCTGTGGGCATATGATCTTCCAGGGGTTCGGGTCACAGAAAGGCAAGTGGGGAGCAGGAGGGGGCCGGCAGGTGGGTTGCCCTGGCTGGGTGGCACCTCCCCAAAGGTGTGTCCAAGCCCTCATCCCTGGCACCTGCAGATTGACCGTATTTGGAAAGTGATCTTGGCTCCGGGGAGTAACTTAGAGATCCAGAGAGGAGGAGACCACACTGGACCGGCCAGCTGGGTCCTGAATCCAACGGGGGATGCGCTTGTTAGGGATGAAAGAGCTGGTTAGGGTGGCCTGCAGTGATGGAAGCCGAGATGGGACTGACGCAGCCGTGAGCCGGGGATTCCCGGAGCCGCCAGGAGCCGCAAGAGACGGGAAAGCGCCTACTAGGGCTTGGGGACCGAGCGAGGCCCTGTTGAGCCTTGACCTTGGGCTTGTGGTCTCCAGACTATCAGGAGTAAGTCTGCTGTTCACAGCCGCCCACTGATACTGAGTTAGGACGCCCACAGCAACCGAAGCTTCCAGAATCGCAGAGCGGGGCCGAGGACGGAGGATGCGGCTGGGGCCAGGTGCTCCGAGGGGCCTGTCCTGCTCTGTGGTCTTGTCCCCACCCTCACGTCAGAGAGACACCGACAGCACCTGATGGGCCACCGGCGGTCGACGCTCTCACCTTGTTTCCCGGAGACCAGACGCTCCGGCACAGAACTGAGCTCATGTGTGCGCTTCCCGTTCGCGTGCGTCTCTTCCGCAGAGGCCGGATTTCGAATCTGGAAAGTGGGGATTTGCACAGCTCTCAGCATCCAAGCAGGAACAGCTAGACACCACGCAGTACACTTCTCTTACCTCATTTCTGGCTGCAGGATTCAGAAAACACGAATCTGGGAAAAATACATAACTTTAACTTCAGCAGAAAGAACGACCGAGAGCCGAGCCCAGGCTGACAGCAAATGCGCACACTTGTTGAATGAGTGGCAGGTGAATAATTTGCTACTGCAATGTTAATACTGTCTTTATTTCTTGTCGAAGAAGCATGATTTTCCCACAGCATGCGAATAAATGATGTGCAGTTTTGAATTTTCAAATTGTGCTGCGGAAGGCGATTTCGTCGCTGGCAGATGCGCTGCAGAATTCTTCGGAAAGCAGCCCAGTGCCCGGCTTCTCCATGGGCTCCGGGTCCCTGCAGCTCGCTCCGTCTTCTTCCTGCCTCTCCTGCTCACGGCAGAAAGACGGATGGAAAGTTCGTGGTCGATTTTTCTTTCCACGTAAACGTTTGCTCTGGTTTGATCTTCTGTTTGGCCATTTTCATTGTATTTGCAGGCACTGTGCGGTATTTCTGGCAGATGAGGCTGCGTTCGCGTATTTCTGAGTTTACTGTACTTTGCACCGACGATCACAGCTCTGCTCAACACAGGGATGCACAAACCCTCCCACATGGGAATGAACCTCTGTCCTGGCTGAGATTTGGTGGTGAGCTCTACAGTCACAATGTGCCTGCTCTGCCCACCTGGGAGAGGCCAAGAGGACGCGGCCAAGGGTGGAGCTGGAGAGGAAGAGGCCACAACCTAAGGGAAGCGAATCGGGATTTCTTTGTGCAAAGCACCGGGTGGTGAGAGGCAGGGCCCCGCCAGGCCCGCCAGGCTTGGGATCAGTCTGGGTGCCCAGCGCACCCCATGTCCCAGACACCGCAGGGGTCCCTGGGCCACGCGCCAGCCTGAACTGCGGACAGCCAGCTTCCTCCTGGACAGATTGCTGGTGCTCAGACCGGACAGGCTGAAGCCAGAACGGCCGAGCCGCAATCTTGAGGGTGTGAAGCAGACGAAGTTTTGGAAAATAAAAGCGAACACGTGGGCACGTGTGATAGCAGAGCAGCCTCCGTCGTGGGGTCAAAGCCGCGTCACGTTTTATCACAGAGGTTCAGGGTCTCCTATGCTTGGCTCAGGCCCTGCTGGCTCCCGGAGAATTCTCAGGATCGCAAATGGAAACTATCCGAGGAAGAGAAGCAGGGCATTGGGCACCTGCAAACGGAATGTGATGTCACACGAGGAGAGACCAGAGAGCCGGCGGCCTTGAGGGAAACGGTAGCCGGCCCTGTGGGTGCTCCCCGAGGCTGCTGGACGTGTGGACGGCATCGCGACCCGGGACCCCGGGGTGTCACTAAGCACGGGTTCTCCACAAGCCCCTTCCAGCACTGCCTGGGGGATGCCCGGCGGCGCCCGGTGGCCCTGGGCCCCAGGAGCAGCGTGCTCCGGGCTGTGAGGGCCTCCAGACACGAAGAAGTCCCTGTCGCATGGTGTTCATGGCTACACAGAAGGTCTATTTGGATCTGCAGTGTGGTTTTCCAAATGTTTGCCAAAACCACACTATTCTAACAGCTCCTTTCTTTCTCTCTTTTTTTGCAAGTAGGTTCCTGGGAGCACCACACGTCATCTGTTCTCAGCACTGACCAAACGCCTTCCAAGGCCACCGCGGACGCTGTGGTCACTCCGTACCGGGTCCCAGATCCACTGCGTCCAGTCCCACAGCCCTCATCCTAATAAACACCGGGTTCAGGCAGGAAGCGGCCACAGAAGTTCCTGCTCAGAATGGATGGATTCGTGGGCACGGAGGCTCCCTGGCCATGCCCCGAAGGCCACGAGTCCCTGCTCTCGTGGGAGTCGTGGGTGGGGAGCCAGACACCCCTGTTCCTTCCCAAACTCCTCACCTGCCTGAGGTTCCTGGTGCGGCAGGAAGTTGCCTTTCTGAGTTGAGACAGACAGGCGCGGACAGACGAGAGAGCTGGTAGATTGATGGTTGATAGACGGACATCCACGCGCCAGGCACCATCTTCTGGCCGTCCCCACTTCCACGGCTGCAGGTTCTTGCCCTGCCCTCCCGCGTCAGGAAGTCGGAGGAAAGAGAAGGAGTCTTCCCACCGCACGTTGGAGGAGCGGCGGCTCCCTCCCTTCCTGGGGTCCCCCACTGAGCCTCCTCCACTTGGCTTGGAACAAATACAAACACAGGAATTCACTTTTTAAAAGGTGAAAAAATAGCATTGTGCCGGACTTGCTGCATTGCAGAATGAGAGGGTGGCAGTGGGAGGTGGTATCTGGGAGCTGTGCCCAGGGGCCACTCGGACCACCGGCCCCCGGGCTCGGTGAGTGAACGCTGTGACACACGTATTTCAGCGTGAGAAAGAGCCTTGGGAAGAAGGGTGTTCTTACGACTCGCACCACTTAGAATGAAACCCCCCGGTGAGTGACCTCAGGGGCTGTGTCGTGGACTCCGGGGGCTGGCCTGGACTGGGCACAGCCCGGGCAGTGTTTTTCAGGAGATTGGCAGGTGTGTTCTCCAGAGCGTCTCTCGGCCGCGGGGCCATCACTGGTGCCCAAGCTCTGCCCAGCGCCGACCGTGTTGGCTGCTTCCCCCACCCAGCAGGCCACCTAGCCAACCCCGAGTGCTGGACAGGCAGCCCCGAGTCCCCGGGGTGCCCTCCTGCACGGCAGGGATGCTGACATAAAGCTGCCGAACACAAACCCCACACTGCAGGGGCTCTTGCTCTCAGTCCTGGCGTGATTCAGGTGGGCACAGGTCGGGGGTCCCTGCTCCCTGTCATTCTTCCTGCAGCCCGGATCCCACCATGCTCGGCTCCGCCAGCCCAGACTCTACAGTGATGCGCTTGGACCTCGCCCTTCTGTGTGTGCCTGGCACTGGGCGGATTCTGGTCCCCAGGATGTGCACGGAGGGGAATGACAGCCAGGGCACAGAGAGAGCAGCACGTCCGCGCTCTCGCTGTCTGCGGGGAAGCTGTCTCTCGCGTCGTTTTGCTCGGTGTCTTTGCGACTTGATCAGAAGGGAATTCTTCCGTGAAGTCTGTTGGCTCAGCCAGGTCTTCCTCTGTGGAATCAAATGCCCCAAAGCAAAGGTGAGTTTCATTACTGGCTTAGCACTGATGGAAACAAACTCTAGGCCAGGTGGTTTGGGGCGGTATAAAGCAGTCCCTTCGCAACTGTGCCAATCGTACAGTATTATAATAGAACGTAGGCTCAGCTCCCCTGGGACCAGGTGTCAGGGCATCCTTTTGTTGGCTTTGATGTATTTTTTCCAGGTATCGAAAGACACCCCGGGCTGGTGGGGCAGAGGTTAAGGTGTGGAAACAGACGCCCGCGAGAATGCGGCTGCCGCCCAGCAGCTCTGCCCCTGGAGCCCGGCTGCTCGCTCCCCTCGGGGCCTGGCCAGGCTGTTTCAAGGGCAGGGAGCCACGGAGCAAGGGAGCTGGGCCACAGCAGCTCAGCCGCGTCCCTGTCACTTGGTGGAAGCGGCCTCCCTCCAGTGGGAAAGCAGCTTTGGCTGCCGGTGCCCGCTCTGGCCAGGGTGAGGCAGCCAAGCGGTGAACCAGTCCCCTTCTCCGGCCTCACGGAGGCTGCACTCTGGAGAGAGGAGGATGGCTAGGACGAGGTCCGAGGGGTACTGTGCAGAGAGATGGTGGCCGTGCGGCTCAGTCGTGCAGTGGACGCCAGCGAGGGTGGGGTAAGCGCAGAGGCCAGGTGGGTCCCGGGAGCAGGGGTTTCTGCCTCACTGCGAGGGAGCGCGGGAGCCCCCACCCCACCCCCGTGGATGACACAGGGGGCGGGGTCAGCGCGCCAGCAGCACTCCCAGCTCCGTGGGGCTGCCTGGGCTGAGACCCTGCAGGCAGAGGGGTGGCTTCTCCTCCATTGCTTCTGGTCTCACTTCCTGTTGGGGTTCCGGTGGTCTGGACGGCCCGTACACAGAAGTGGTGGCCAGAACAAGGACCATGCTTTCTCTGGGCAGCCCTGGGACCTGAAGGAGCCAGCCTTGGTCCCGGCCTCTGTCTCCACCAGGACCCCAAGGGCCTGTACGGAACGCAGCCCAGCCTCCCTCGAGCACTTCATCCTCTAGAATTTCAGGAGAGGCGGTTCCTGGGGCAGCCACTGTGGACGGCTCCCCGAGCGGCCTCCGGGGAGACCACGCCGGCGCCTCGCAGGGTCTTGGCCGGCTCCTTCCTCCTCCTTTGGATCCTTGTCATCGCTCTAAAGTGAGCTGCTGGAGAACGGAGCCTTTCGTGGTGTAGCAACACTGCCAGGAGTTCTTTTCTAAGATGTAAACTTTAATGAAGTTTTTAAAAGACGACAAGCCCTATAAAGCGTTGCGGGAGCTCAGGGAGCGTGCGTTCCCGGTGTCCGTGCCTCTCTGCGTTCTTGCTAGCTTCCTGCTGCCTTGCGCATCTTCACCTGACCGCCCGTAGCTGCCTCGTGGCACATTCTATTTGGGGGATATCTTTGAACAATAACTTGAGCTCAACTCACTGTCCTATTGTGGGGAGCAACTGGGAGCAACTCGGACTAGACTGAGTTACTGGAATTAAGACTTATTCTATGCATCTGCTCTCCCACAATATGGCGCTGGGAGAGGAGAAAACAGCTTCTACGCAGCTGCCTCTTGCCAACTTGAGTGATGACCTGCAGGAGCTGATCCTGCTCCTAATTGGAGGAGAGCAGCGTGCTCGGCGTGTGGGTAGCAGAGTTGGGATTGGTGGAAGAGGACTATAAAGGAGGAGAGAGACAACATGCACCGGGAACATCTAAGAGGAACATCTATCTGAAGGAACACCTGTGCAGCCCCCGAGAGAGCCGGCCGGCAGTGTGCCGCTCCCCCAAGGAAGTGGGGAAAGTGGCCAGGGGGAACCGCCCTTCCACGGAGGTGGAAGGGACGGTAGCCAACCCGGGAAGAACCAGCAGCAAACCCGGGGAGGGCCGAGCAGACGAAAGAACAGCGCAGGGTCCTGTGTCGTTCCTCCACGAAGACGGGGAGCGACACCTATCCCTAGCAGTGTGGTGTTTGCGCATCTCCCATGGGAGGTTATGGTCTCCAAACCTGTCTGAGAGTGGCAGAGCGCGAATCAGGGATGCAGAAACTCCAGCTGCAGCAGTGCTGCTTCCGAACACGGAATCCACTCGCCAAGACCACCTTAACGCCTTCGGGTTTGAGCCCGGCTATGAGCTCCCCCCGCTACTGGGTTCCTATAAGGCGGTATGTGCTGTTTTTTCCATCAGCTGACTTCCTGATGGTAATACAGGTGTATTTCTCACTTAGTGGTGTGAGGTGTACAAGGGAGTAATAAAACTGCACAAAATGCAAATTTCTCTGTTTTTAAATATATTTTATTTATCTTATTTGTTTGAAAGGGAGACTTACAGAGAGAGAGAGAGAGAGAGAGGGAGAGAGAGAGAGAGAGGGGAGGGAACTTCCATCCGCTGGTTCACTCCCCAAATGGCAACAATGGCCAGGACCGAAGCCAGGAGCTTTTTCCAGTTCTCTCACATGGGCGCAAGGGCCCAGTACCTGGGCTGTCTTCCGCTGCTTTCCCAGGCGCATTAGCAGGGAGCTGGATTGGAAGTGGAGCAGCTGGAGCCTGACCAGCGCCCATGTGTGAGGCTGCGTCACACATGGTGGCTTTACCCGCTGTGCCGTCCAACGCCAGCCCCCAGTGCCCATTTCATACATAGGATTATCACACTGTTACTCTTGACTGGGGCTCTTCCCAACGTGACGGTGGGCACCAGCCACCCTTTGTCTGCTTCCAACGGACCCAAACATCAGTCCGATAAACACTGGGAAGATTTTCCAAGTTAAAAAACATTCCTTTTTTTACTCTTGCTGATGAAAAATAATAGTGCCTTAAGGATCCGCTGATTTCCCACTGCACTTGAGAAAGTACAGTCATTGCTCTTCTATGCAGGGCCACCAAGAAGACGGCCCCTCCCCTGGCTGGTCGCGCCGGGCCTGAGACTGGGTGGTTGACGCCCTGTGGTCCAGTGTGTGTTTCACTGGTCTCAGCCTCCCAGAGGAGCCACAGGCACTGGGGGCGGGTGGGGCCTGCCACAGAACCCACAGTAGGACCAAGCTCTGAAACGCCGTCATTCACCAGCCCCAGGGCTCAAAGGCGATTCAGGCTTTCTGATTCCCAAAAATCGTTCCCTGGCAGAAACACGCAGCCAGCACCTGCCCAAGTGCCGTCTGCAGGCGCGGGCCCTCTGCTCGCACGTTTTCTCTCTCGGTGCTGGCATCGCGGAAGCATCGTGCGGTTCTTCACGGCAAATGGAAAGGCTTCACAGCCTGCAGAGTAAGGTCTCTGCAGCCAAGAGTGAGGCCGGGTGTGAAGCCGTGGGTCCTGGGTGTGAGTCAGCCCCGGTTCTCCCGGGTGTGAAGCCAAGGATCCCAGGTGTGAAGCCGTGGGTCTGGTTCTCCCGGGTGTGAAGCCAAGGGTCCTGGGTGTGAGTCAGCCCCGGTTCTCCCGGGTGTGAAGCCAAGGATCCCAGGTGTGAAGCCGTGGGTCTGGTTCTCCTGGGTGTGAAGCCGTGGGTCCTGGTGTGAAGTCGTGGGTCTGGTTCTCCTGGGTGTGAAGCCGTGGGTCCCGGGTGTGAAGCCAAGGGTCCCAGGTGTGAAGCCGTGGGTCCCGGGTGTGAAGCCAAGAGTCCTGGGTGTGAAGCCGTGGGTCCCGGGTGTGAAGCCAAGGGTCCCAGGTGTGAAGCCGTGGGTCCCGGGTGTGAAGCCAAGAGTCCTGGGTGTGAAGCCAAGGGTCCCGGGTGTGAAGCTGTGGGTCTGGTTCTCCTGGGTGTGAAGCCGTGGGTCCCGGGTGTGAGTCAGCTCCGGTTCTCCTGGGTGTGAAGCTGTGGGTCTGGTTCTCCTGGGTGTGAAGCCGTGGGTCCCGGGTGTGAGTCAGCCCCGGTTCTCCCGGGTGTGAAGCCAAGGGTCCCGGGTGTGAAGCCAAGGGTCCCAAGTGTGAGTCAGCCCCGGTTTTCCTGGGTGTGAAGCCAAGGGTCCTGTGTGTGAGTCAGCCCCGGTTCTCCTGGGTGTGAAGCCAAGGGTCCCGGGTGTGAAGCCAAGGGTCCCAAGTGTGAGTCAGCCCCGGTTTTCCTGGGTGTGAAGCCAAGGGTCCTGTGTGTGAGTCAGCCCCGGTTCTCCCGGGTGTGAAGCCAAGGGTCCCGGGTGTGAAGCCAAGGGCCCCGGGTGTGAAGCCGTGGGCCCTGGTGTGAAGTCATGGGTCTGGTTCTCCTGGGTGTGAAGCCATGGGTCCTGGGTGTGAAGCTGTGGGCCCTGGTGTGAAGTCGTGGGTCTGGTTCTCCTGGGTGTGAAGCTGTGGGCCCTGGTGTGAAGTTGTGGGTCTGGTTCTCCTGGGTGTGAAGCTGTGGGTCCTGGTGTGAAGCCATGGGCCCTGGTGTGAAGTTGTGGGCACTGGTGTGAAGCTGAGGGCCTTGGTGTGAAGCCGTGGGCCCTGGTTCCCAGTCATGGGGCCACTTAGGCTGACGTTTGTTTGCAGCCCTTACAAACACAACTGTAGCAAATCCCATTCGTCTGAGTGCTATGAAGCCCTCTTGCTGCCGATGTCACATACATGTGATCCTTCCCCCAAACAGAGAAGACAGCCAGACCTTACAAGTATGAATTAACTGAAACACAGAAACTCCGCCCACAGTGTCCCCCAGCTGGGACAGGGACAGTGCCAGGGCAGCCAGCAGTGGGCTCCGGAGTTCCCGTGTCCCCCCTGCACTTGCTCTCTAGTGCTCGTGGCCTCCCAGCAGGCCCCTCCACCTGCCGGCCCACGCCCTCCCCCCCCCCCCCGCCCCGGTCAGGAGGCAGCGGCCTGGAGTGACTCCGCCCACAGCGGGTCATCCGTGTCACACCCCATGGCTCAGGCCCCATCCGAGGAGCTTCCAGGAGCACCCGCCTGTCCCACCCGGAGGAAACACCTCACCCCCGAGCACCTCACTCAGACCCCGTGAAGACCCCTCCTCGCACCGTCCTACTCGCCTTGCTTGCCGTGTTTTGGTCAAGTTTAAATGGAATCCCACACCTTTGCATGGCTTCTCTGGTTGGCACTGTTTTACGTTTTCCCAATAGACTAGGGAATTATCAAGCGTGGGTTACACAGCAACCCTGCCTGGCGGCTCAACTAGCACTCCCGATTCTCCTGGCTGTAATAATAATAAACTAGAGAGGCAGAGGGAGCTCCCAGCTGTGGGTTCACTCCCTAAACACCCACCATGGCTGAGGCTGGGCTGGACCAACGTCAGGAGCCGAGTCTCCCCGAGGGTGGCAAGAGCCAAACCCGTTGGAGCCACCATGGCTGCCTCCCAGGGTGCTCCAGCAGGAAGCTGGAGCCAGAGCCAGGGCCAGGACTCGAACCCGGGACTCCGACGTGGGGTTCCGGTGTTACAGCCGGCACCTGCCTGTCTGAATACCCATCCCTATTTCCTTGTAGCTCTTCTGTTTCCTTCTTACTTTTTGTGCCTTTTTTGTTACTCTAGAGTGGAGATTCCACATCTGCATTGTTCTTGTCCACAACAGCGCCTCTGCAGCTCTGTGGGTCGCGGCTCCCTTGGCGCTGTTTCGCCGAAGCCAGTGAGTTGCGTTTGCGCTGCGTGGAACATGAGGGAGGGGAGCCGGGCTGTGGGGATGGAGGTGGCTGCTCACACAGTAGCACCGCTTGCAGAAGCCCCGGCGGATGAGACGCCCGGGGAAAGGTGGGAGATCTGACACCGTGGGTGAAGGTTCCGGTGGGGGAGACGGGTGGGATGGGTGGAAGGGGCAGCCCAAAGGGCGAGGGAGGGCCGGCAGGCCTGGGCGCTGTGAGCCGGGTGCCCAGCCTACTGCTCCGGGTGCCCACGGAGCCACGGGTGTCAGGGCGGGGGAGGGGCACCTCCAGGGCAAGTCTTCCCCCTGATCTGCTGAGCCCAAATGAGAAACAAAGGCAGCCGGAACATGCAGCCTCAGATCACACGGCTCTGTCTAGAAACGCCCACATCCAACTCCCAGAGTCCACAAAGACGGGTGACAGGTGCGCGTTCACAGTGACGCCATTCAAGCAGGGAAGTCCCCCTGCTGTGCAGCCCAGTCGCAGGCTAGGGCGGATGGCCCGGTCCCCATGGCCTGACACACCCCGAGGGGCTGGGCGCCACTTGGGGAGGTTCTGCCTGTAGCCTCTATGGGAGGACTCCCATAGAGCTTTCCCCCAGCACTTGGTAAAAACAGACACGGAGGACAGAGGCGAGGGCCTCGGGACCAGGAGGGGTTCCCAGCCCACGCAGGCCTGGCTGCAAAGTGACCTAGAAATGCCCTCTGCTGCAGGACACAGGGGCCTGATGCACGGAAGCACCCGGAAGCCGGCCTGTCCTCGCCCCCGGGGCCCGGCCGTGGCACCCAGGCCGTGGCTGCCGTGCCCTCAGCCTGCAAGGGGGCAGTGCGGTGCAGCATGGGCCGGGGCAGCGCTGGCGGCGTCTGACTCACCAAGAGTGCCAGGAGCGGCGCCGGCTCCCGGAGATGGGCCGAAGACGCGGAGGACGACATGTAGCACGAGGAGGAGGAGGAGGAGGAGGAGGAGGAGGAGGAGGAGGAAGGGGACGGGCCCAGCATGCCCAGCATGCCCAGCGGCACAAGGCCGGCCCGGCCGAGGGGACCCGGGGCCTCAGGAGCCAGCGCACCGCGGGGCCGTGGCGCCGCTTCCCTCCCCGCCTCCCGGCGGCTCCTCCGCCCGCTGCAGATGGAAGAAATAGGAATGAGCATCTTTGGACCACAAACAGATGTGCTTGATAAAGAAAATGTCAGCAAAAATACTAAAGCAATGTGTCACAGCGGCTTTCTGACAGATAGAGGGAAAAGGTAAAAAATGTTCTATCATGTCCGACAAGGTGTTCTTTTTGAGATTTAGAGATCAGTGTGCACCTTTAAACACGCTTGTCACTGTGCCTGTGACTTCAGCCATCTGGGCCTCACAAGGACTTTATCAGTGCGGCAGAGGGGGAAAGAAAGAGCCCGGGCCCATTTATCTCGGCTCCCTTCCCTTCAAAGCCAACAAATAAATTACAGCGTACATTTGATACAAATTGATTTCTTAACTCAAATAACAATGTTGTCCTCCGGGTCGGGCCATGTGTCACTCACTCGCGTGGCTGAGTGAAAGGCTCAATCTGTCTGTGTGACAGAAATGGGCCCGCCGCCGCGCCGCGGAGGAATGCTAATCACGCGGCCTGGCCCCCTTTGTGGGGCGGCCGTGATAAGGGGGATCAGGCCGTGTTTGTTCCGGCTTGCTCTCGAGGCCTTGCAGCAGCCGGCCTATTTCATGTCGGGGAAATGAGACGCGGCCACGGCGGCCGCGGGGCCCGTGGCTGGGAGCGGGGCGTGCGCACACCCGTGGCCGGCCCGCCGCTGATGGTATCAGCCGCGGGGGAAATGAGATATTGGCGGCCGGGAGCTTCTCCCAGCTGAGCAGGTTAATAAGGTTCGGGGGGGAGGCCGGCGGCTAATTGGATTTGCCCCGGCCTGATCAGCACCAGGACTTGCTGCAGAAGCGCTCACGCGGGCCCTCTTCCTTTGTTTACATTCATGCCGGGAGAGAGGGGAGGGCCCCTCTGAAGCTCCAAGCTCGGGGGTCTTTGCTGCGGCTCCGTCCCCCCGGGGCCTGACACAGAGGGTCCAGGAGCTCTGGTCTCAGCCAAGGAGGGCTTGAGAGAGCAGGGGCGCTCCTGAGGTTACGGTTCCAGGATCCCCCTTGCCTGGCTGGAGGGGCTGTTGGGGCTCGGGGATCTGCGGCTCCCGCCCTGACCCTCCAGGCTGCACTTGGTGCCAACGGAGTCCTGGGCTTCGTGCTGCCAAAGACGGGCGTGTCCCCTGTGCACCCCGCCCGGGGGCTGTACTCCCTGTTGGTCTCCGTGGTCACAGGACGCCTTGCCTCTCAGGCCCTCGAGGACGCCATGGAGCCCCAGCCGCCCCGGGAGAACCCCACCTCGCAGGTCCCTAAACATTGACCTTGAACCTGGACAGGCGGCGTTCTCAGCCGTTACGGCAACACCCACTGCAGTCACCGTGATGGTGTCCAGGACGCTTTGTTTCACTCAAGTTCAAGGTCCTGGAATTGAGGGCTGAGTTTTGAGTGAGTGTTGACTTTTTTTTTTTTTAAACTTTTCGTGACGTAACCTCCCAGAATTCAGCAAATGCCTTCGTCATCCAGGACCCGTAATTTAGCCATCCCAGCGTGGCAGGCCTGCATACGACATCGGCCCCAGCAGAGACAGCCCGTGATCAAGTGTCCAGGCGGCAAATGGGTGATTTCTGCTCATCTCTGGCTGGGCTCCTGGAAGCTGCCTTGCCCTGGGAACCTTCACCTCTCGCCAGTTAATGCGGAAGTAGAGGAGGTTGTGCGAGGCTTCCGGTTGGACGGATCCGACGCCGGTGCTGCCCATGGACTGTTCAGACTCTGCTTTCTCTGCTCAGCTGCAGGCCGGGCCCTGGCCTGGGTGTCCAGAGCGGACGAGAACAAGCAGCTGAAGATCCGCCATCCTGCGGCACCTGTCGTGGAGCCGAGTGGGTGCTGTCGGGAGCTCTGGGAGCCCCGCCTCCCACCCTTCCTTCTGCTGGTGACTGCGTCAGGTCCGAGACACAGGACGCAGGCAGTGCTGCAGATACCTGGTGTGCGTCCCAAAGGTGACGCTGGGCTGCTGCTGGGTGTCCCGTGCCCTCCCTCCCGCCCTGTGTGCAGCCACGGGGCACACGTGGGTGGTGGGAGCAGGACTGGTCTCTGTGCACGGAGGCAGCAGGATGGAGCGGGGTGCATGGTGAGAGACGCCAAGCGACTCTCCAGGGTGGATCGTGAATGGGCGGGGCCTTGAGCATCAGCCCCAGGGCAGCCGCTCTGAGACAAGTAGCAAAACATTCATTTCAATTTATTTTGCGTGGAAAGTAAGTCTGTTTCATGGGGCCAGCACTTGGCACAGTGGGGTAAGCCTCTGCCTGTGACACCGGCATCCCACATGAGCACCTGTTCCAGTCCCGGCTGCTCCACTTCCGATCCAGCTCTCTGCCATGTCCTGGGAAAGCAGCAGATATGGCCCAAGTGCTTGGGCCCCAGCACCCACGTGGGAGACCCAGAAGATGTTCCTGGCTTCTGCCAGGCCCAGCCCTGGCCGTTTCGGCCATCTGGGGAGTGAACCACTGGATGGAAGATTCTCTCTGTCTCTCTCACTCTCTCTGTAACTCTTCATATAAATAATAAATCTTTTTTAAAAAGTGTTTTTATTCCGTTGTAAAGTACCTCATGTGTCTGCATGTCTGTGTGTGTGCTTTAGAGAGATTTGCCTACCAACTGACTTACAAGAACTATCTACCAGCTTCATCAGGGAAGGGACTCTATCATTTGTGACAACGTGTTCGGAACTGGGGGACGTTACGAGGAATGATCGGAACACAGAGAGATCAGAACCGCACGGAACTCACGGGGGTGCAGAGGGGAGAGGTGGTGACGACGACGGGGTGACAGGCAGGGGAGCCGCAGGCACAAATCCGCAGCTGGACACAGGAGTGAGTTTGATTTTTCCCGGCGTTATGAGGCCTGAGGCCCATGGCATCTGCAGTGAAAGTGACCACGTTTCAGCCTCGCTCACGGGAAGCCTCAAACGTTCTCATCGCAGACTGGCGGCCGTGTGTGGGCAGTGGGCGCACGTCAATTACTCCTTGTCTTCAAGGTCTGGCGCCACGCGGCCACCCGTCAGCACGCGCACCTCCGTGTGTTCAGTCTGCAGCCACAGTTCCCACCGGGCAGCACCCACAGCCAGGCACAGACTCCGAGGTGCGGGGCCTGCACCACAGCAGGAGACGGCCAGCATGCACCGTGAACGCCATTCCTGGGCAACCGCGCAGCCGGCGTGGGACGCAGTGGAAATGGGTGGGATGCACTTGGCGGCTTCCAGCGGTTCGACCAGGCTGCCCTCGCTGAGACGCTCCCTTCCCGTGTGAACTTGGAGCAGGGGAGGGAGCAGACTCTGCAGGCCTGGGGACGAGAGGGTCCCGGCAGAGGCGCAGGGGCACAGAGGTCCCGAGAGAGGCCCAGAGGCCCGGGCCAGAGCCCAGGGAAAGCGTAGAAGGTGGTCGGAGAGGAAGGGGCCCCGTGGCCTCACAGGGGCCGGGCAGTGCCGTGGGAGCAGCGTGGAGTGGCACGGCGTCAGCTGCTGAACCGCCTTCTGCACACAAGTGGCTCCATCTTGCCTTTCAGAGACACTACCCCCCCACCCCCACCCAGGAGAGGTGGAGAACAGACCATCGGGGTGAGGCTGTGGGCAGGGGGCTCCTGGAGCCTGGGCCATGATCTGAGGGAGAGCGGACAGCCTCCGAGCACGGCGGCAGCAAGGGCGTGGGAAGTGGCTGGATTCCGGCCCCTGTGCAGGCAGAGCCTGGGTTTTCCTGAGGAGCTGGGAGACGGGAAGAAGTGCCAGCAGCCAAGGCCACAGCCCGCAAGACTGCAGGCTGGCGCTGCCGCGGGTGGACCTGGGGTCTGGGGGGTGATGGGGCATGCAGCCCCGGATACCCCACAGGAAGGGGTAGCTCGGGTGCAGCATTGGCCCAAGGACCAGGCCACAGAGGTCACAGGCTCGTCAGGAGCAGGTGGGGTTACGACAGAGACCACAACACCTGGGATCTGCTGTCCGGGACAGGGAAGGGTTGAGGGGCAGGTGTGGGGGGAAGAGGCCCGGAGAAGGGATTCTGGTTCTTTGCTTAGTGCGGAAGAACTTGTGGTGAGTGCAGAAGGAAGCGATTCAGTGAACGGGGCACCTCGGGGGCACGGGGCTGGGGTGAGGGCACCCTCTCCCCCTGCCGCACCTGCAGCCTTGGGGAGCCTGTGCCCAGTGCTGCCCTGGAGGGAGACCCGGGGTTCAGACTGCTCCCGCGGCCCTGCTCTGTGCCCCCTCAGTGAGAAGTGTCGCTGTGTGGCCACCATCCCCAAGCAGGCGCCCAGGCAGCTGGAGACAGCTAAAGGCGCTTGGACTTGGGGTGAGGTCATGGTGCCCCGCCCACAGGCAGGTGCCAGGGCGTTCACCCCGAGGGGCAGGAGGGAGAGGGCAAGGCTGCTTTTCCGCAGGGCCACTGATCCTCACAAGAAGGTAGCCAGCATTTTAAACTCACTGCCAGTTACACACGCACACGGAGGAGACTGAATCCTGTTCATGGCTTTTCTCTGTCGGGAAGATGCTTGTACTTAACATTTATCCTAAATCAAAGTTTTGTGAGTGGGTTGTCGCTTGTTCATGGGATGCACAGCCAAGGAGGCTGGGGTTCGTTCGATTTCGTCCGAGGGTTGGGGCGGCGGGGGTGGGAGGCACAGAGCGGCCCCGTGCTGACCTGCGGCCCCCGTGCCGACAGTCTCTGCTCTAGGCCCCCTTGCTGGCGTTGCCAGCTGCCACAGGGGAGGACACTGCTGAGCCCTGGGCGTGTTGCGTCCCTGAATTTCAATGTGGTGGCTGGAGAGCCCCAGAGACGAGCAGCCCGCATGCCTCTGCTTCCTCTCCGAGAGCTCACACCTGCTCACACCTGCTCACGCTCCTCCACCGCCGGCACACTCACACCAGCTCCGACAGGGACGACAGGCAGGGCGTTTCCCAGGGGTCAGGGGGCACTGACCCCACGGCATGGCAGCACCTGGGAAGGCAGGGAACGCCCGGCTGGCTTGTCCCCGGGATGACAGAGGGGAGCAGGCGCGCCCGTGCGGCTGGAAGCCGTGCCGGTGCAGATGAAGGCAGCGGGAAGAGGAGCCACCCAGTGAATGCTCCTGGCAGTGAGCGCCCCCGCCCCTGGGTGAGAGTGTGGCCACACCTGGGGGTCCAGAAACGCCGGGTGGCCACCACACAGGTTTCTAGTAGACGCAGAAACACCACAAGTCTGGCTGTGTGAATGGCAGACGCTCATGGCCTGTGGGCCCAGCGGCCAAGTCCACGGCCAAGGTCCAGGGTCGTGGAGCCGTGGTGAAGCCCCTCCTCCTGAGGCTCTGCGGGAGCGCCTGCCCCAGGGCGTTGGGCTCTGCCCTCGCTCTCTGGAGCTCCTGGGCCTGCAGATGCCTCTGCCTGGCCTCGGGTCGCGCCCTCACCTCCCTGGGGGGTCGCTCTCCTCCTCCGCTCGGGGCTCCCGTGGTTGGGGTTCAGGGCCACCCTGCTCTGGGGACGCTGCACTGCACCATCTCCCTCTGCACCCACACTGTTTCCTAGTGTGGTCTGTGCATTCGGAAGAACCGGGAGGCAGGACTTCCAGGGAGGAATTCTGGAGCGGCGGGGGACGTGTCAACCGTGACATTGCAAGAGCCACATCCCCCCCCCCAAAAAAAAAACCACTCTGCCGGCGTTCAGCCTGCTGGTTACGGCTCCAGCTAAGACACCCACAGCCCAGGCGAGCTCCTGGTTCCATCCCAGCTCTGGCTCACGAGTGCAGCCTCCTCTAACGCAGACCACGCAGCCGGCTCCGGTGTCCAGGCCTCTGCCACCCCCTGGGAGACTTGGATTGAGATCCGTCCAGCTGTTGCTGCATTTGGGAAGTGAACCAGGGGGCGTGCGCTCGCCCTGTCTCTGGGTCTCGCTGTCTCTCAAGCGGAAAAACAATCCATGGAGAAGGTGCAATGCGAACACCACAGACTCCTGCGCCGGAAGCCCCGTCCTTGCTCCGACTCACCCGCGTCTCTGATGCCCCGACTCATTTCCCACCTGCGGACCTGGAGCTCAGGGAGGCTGGGTGAGGAGCCGCGGTGGCTCAGCAGAGGACGGCGCGGGAGCCACAGGCCCACCCCCGGGCCCCGTGACAGCGCTGCGCACGCCAGCCCCGGGGGACGCTGCTCCCACCTCTGTGGTGTGCTAAAAACACCACGGCTTCGCTTTTCCCCAAGAATGTAGACGATTCCCGGGGAAAGTCTTCTTCAGGGCGTTTGTCTAATTGCCTACTGGAGACGGCCTGTCCCTAAAGCAATCACGGTACCAAATGTTCCGCCTCCTCTGTGCGTCGGCCGCAGGAACGGGAACTAGTAAATCAGCCCTTGCT
The DNA here is from genome assembly GCF_964237555.1 of Oryctolagus cuniculus. Taxonomy (NCBI): domain Eukaryota; kingdom Metazoa; phylum Chordata; class Mammalia; order Lagomorpha; family Leporidae; genus Oryctolagus; species Oryctolagus cuniculus. Next base: position 95,617,643 of record NC_091445.1, on the reverse strand, counting down.
CCCTGGAAACAAGAAAGCTCGCGCACGGTCCCGCCAGGGCCGATAAACAGAAGGAAGCCATTCAACCCGAACTTCGCTTCCGATTAAAACCCACGCTTTTCTTGAAGCCGAAAAGGCCTCCCCTGGCGGCAAGGCTGTGTGTGGGGCCCCAGCCCCCACTGAATCCCGGCTCTGCCCTGACTGGTGTGGGCCTGGCGCTGCCTTCCTGGGGCGCGGAGAGTCTTCTCTCTGATGCTCTGAACACGCTGCGGATGGGGAGGTGTGTGGCCCGCAGCGCCACAGAGAATTTTCGGTAACGCAATTACTGGGTCACAGCAAATCCACTTGTCCTCTCTCGTGACTTACACGCCCTGTGCAAAGGGACTTTCTAGGAATTGAGTGAAATCTGGCTTTGTCTGCCCCAGCTGCCTTCCAGGCCACAGTGTGGTGGCTTGATTGACAGCAAGGTCGCAGCAGGGCGTGGCGTCTGTCGAGGACCCCTCCCTGGTTCTCCTGGGTCCAGGGTGGCAGGGGCAGAGCAGGCGCTGGGTGTCTCCTCTCACACGGAGGCAAACGCTGGAGGATCATCACACCCTGATGCCTTCATTGCCCTTGACTCCTTCCTTGGGGGGCTGAATTCTGGGGACACAGTCCAGTGGCTCTCACTGTCCACGTGTGCCGGCTGTGACCATCAGGGTTAGGGAACCCCTAAGGGCGACATCACCTGCACAGGGCTCCGCGGCAGGCTGCAAAGTGTGACACCAACAGCGGACAGCCAGGGGGTCTCACAGCAGTCAAGAGCTTTCAACTTTTAGATAGCGTTTTACGAGATTTCTCTCCCCTCAGCCAACCGAGGGGGCAGGCAGACCCACTGAAACCCACCTTGGAGGCCGACTACCCTGTCCATTTCCACCCCACAGTCGCTCTCAACAGCTACAGGTGCTTAGCAAACACGGCTTGACCAAAAGGAAGCATTTGTGTAGGACGTGGAGGGAGCACTCGGGTGACCGCGTTCTAGAAGATTCCTGTCTGGGGGGGAGTCCCCAGAGAACCCTTCTGAGCCCTGGATTCTAAGCTGCTCGTGCTCCCTGAGGCTGCGGAGCCGCGCGTGGGAGGCACGAAGCAGCCTGGCACTGAGAGAAGGAGGGAGCCGGTCTCCGACGAACTCCGCTTTGGGGTCCACTGCCTTCTTTGGCCGGCAGGATGAAGAGGAGAGAGTGTGCACTCTGTGCGAGGCGCTGAAGCATCGGAACTGCGCCTCAGGGAGCTGTGGCTGGTGGGCTGCTGCCTCACGGCTGATCGCTGTAAGCACAATGCTGCTACTCTCATTTGCAATGTAAGTCTAAAGACCCTGCAACTGGGGTCCAACAAGATACAAGATGCCGGTGTCAGGCAGCTTTGTGGAGCCCTGAGGCATCCCAACCTGCGGTCACAGCGTCTGGGCCTGGCACTGTGTCAGCTCACCACCTGTGTTGAAGACCTCACCCCGGCTCTCACCACCTGCAAGTCCCTGCGGGGCCTGAACTTTGACGGGATCATGCTGGACCACGATGGGGCGGCGGTGCCGCGCGAGGCCCTGGCCCATGTGGACCGTGTCCTGCAGCTGCTTGGGCTGCACAAAACCTCGTATGGTAAAGAAGGTCGGCTGCTTCTCTCAGCTGTGGCAGAGAAAAAACCCGACCTGCCGATAAAACACTGACTGTGGACAGCGGAGGAGAACGAGACGAAGGGCGTGGTCCTCTGATGGGGGCAGCTGCTCTTCTCCCCAAGGCTCTTCTCGCTCCTGGGGGGGTCCTTTCTCATCCAAACTGCATGTCCCAGGAGAGGGGACTATGCCCTCAGGGCTGCTCCTCCATAGCATGGGATTGTGGGTATGTGCTATGGGCTCTGGCTCCGCCTTCTATCCCCCTGCCACTTTGCAGTATTTAGCAAATACACTGAATGTATGTTGGACATGTCACGCAACGAGAGACAACACTCTGCTGGGAAGCAGAGGCAGCCGGGAGAACATGTAGGGTGTTTTCTTTAGTTGACACCGCCGATGTCGGGAACCACGTGGGAGTATCCTGGGGTTTTCTGTGCGCTTCTTCTAAGGCAGGGTGAGGAATCACACGGATGCAAATCCCCAGGCCTGAGTGTGCACCACGGCTCTGCACCTGCAGCTTAGCAGACGCCCTCAGCCGTGTCCTCCGCCGTGCCCAGCTCCGCTCCTCTCCTGTGGCCACTGCACGTGCCCTGCCTGGGCTGGAGCCCCTGGCCGCCGCCCCCCACCGAGCCGAGCCGACTCCTCACACGTGGCGTCTCTGGTGCAGGGGTTTTCCATGCCTCTGTGCCTGGCCTTTCCAGTTCCAGAGCCGGCCCGGGGTCCTTGGCTCGCAGCCCCGCCTTCATCTTCAAAGCCAGCAACGTCGCCTTTTTTGGGGTCTTTCTTCCTTTGTCACACACACAGGCGTTTTCAGAAATGAGTGGAAAACCTGTCTGATGAAACAGCTGCGTGGACTTCACTTCTCTGCACCTCGAATGAGCCTTCCTTCCAATTCCTTTACCCTGAACTTTGAAGTGCCCACTCACCCTTCGCATTTTGTTCTCTTGCCCGCCTCTCTCTTTTAAAAACATTTATTTGAGAGAAACAGAGAGCGAGAGCACCCCCACCTGCTGATTCACTCCCCGAATGCCTGCGGTGGCCAGGGCTGAGCGGGTCCCAAGCTGGGAGTCAGGGACTCAGCCCGGGTCGTCCACGTCCTGGTAGAAACCCAGTTCCTCGGCTCATCACTGCTTTAGCGGGAAGCTGGAGTCGGAGTCAGAGCAGGGACAGAGCCCAGGTCCTCTGATGCGGGGCACAGGGGTCTTAGCGTCTCAGCCCCCAGGCCACACCCCTGCCCCATTCCACCTGAAGGCGACTGTGGGTCTCTGAGCCTGTTTAGAACACTCGGGATTCTCTCTCCATTTCAGTCAGGGGGTTAGCGCTAGAATTCCACCTTTGGCTTTAGTTCTCCTTTGTCTTGCAATGAAGCATATGCATGTAGTTGTTTTGGGGGTGCGGGGGTGAAGGGGCTTATTCTGCTACCATGTATGCTGCCCCCAACTTGTCTGTATTTGTGTCCAGACTTTCACTGCCCAACAGGGTGGCCTGCAGCACAGGTGCCGTCACTCATTAGGTTTGAATTAATTAAGCAAAACCAAAAAACTCATTCCCCGGCCACCCCGCCACCGGCGGCAGGTGCAGTTCAGCACTCAGCGGCCGCCTGTGGCTGATGGGTGCCTTCCTGAGCAGCGACAACGCGAGGCCCTCGTGTTATCACACCAAGTGCTCCGGGGCAGCACCGCAGACTATTCCCAAAGCCAAGGGCAGCGAGGCGTTTCTGCAGGTGCCCTGGGCTCAGCCTGCACCTGGCACCAAGCCGAGACCTAACCCAACTCACGCAGGCTGAATGAAAGCGCCCCGCCTCCCGTCTCCAGTCCACACACACACACACACGGCCATCGGCAGGGGCCTGGCTCCGCTATCCTAAATGCAGACGGAGAAAGCAAGTGAGGATTCACGTGCGCGCACTCTGCTAACTTGGAGTCAGCCCACTCAAGGCACAGACTGTGCAAGTCAGCGATTGGTGCAAAGCGTGACAGTAAACAGAGAGGCACAGAACTTGCTGTTAACGGGCTGACTGCCGGTGAAATTGCTTTTGCTCAAAGTTGGCTGTTTTTGTTACCTTCCTGTCTTCCATCTTTGGAATGGCGCCATGCGGGTGCTCTGGACAGGAGCCACACCCTATCTGTGTGTGTGTGGGGAAGGGGCAGACAAGGATAGGGATCTGCAGAACTTAATCAACCAGAGCCGACTTCAGGGCGTGGCCAGTGTGTCTCCATGCTCTGGTCCCCAACACTGGCCCCCATCCACCCCAGCTGCCCCCTGTTTCCAGGGGCTTGTGAGAGAACAGGACCCTAATGAGGAAGGGCCGGGCATCCTGCGGTGCCCGGGGTGGCTGCCTGGCACAGGGGCGGCCCGCAGGCTCGGGGCAGGCTGCTTTGTGGGGCTTCGCTCCAAAGATGGCTGGGACGCCGGTGTGGCAGGTCTGCGCCCCACGAGACAAGCAGAGGGAGTGGCTCAGCCTCAGAAAGGCAAGGGAACATTTCTAAGTGCATGCCGGGCAGCCCGGCGACTCCTGCCCGCCACCACCTGCCTGGTCCTTCTCTGTGCCTCTCGGTGGCCACCAGAGGAGACACAGGACACAGCTGGCTTCCCCGGGCTGCACAGGCAGCCTCAGCACTGGGGGACCTGCCTCCAACTTGCAGGCACCCACACTCCTGACTCACCCTGCCACGTTCAGGACCGGATACTCCGAGACGGGTTCCAGAAGCCGCTGCTTTGGGAGGTGGAAAAGTTTGATTTTCTCAACTTTGTGAGACAAAAAAAATACGAGCGTGAACTGAGATATTGGGCCCATTTATTCAGACAAAACCCAATAAGGGGCGTTTGTAGCTGCCGCTGAAAGTGTTTCGTGGCTGAGAGAGACAAAGCAACTTGTGCACGGGGTAAAATTAATTATCGCTATTTGCTACATACGCAATATTTTACACATTAAGTACACCATTAATATATACAAACACTCCATGTTGTACAGTGTTTTATTAAATTCACTTATCTTGCCCTTTCGCTTCATTATTACGTTACAGAATAAGAAGCACTACCAACATGTCTTGTGTCAGATAATTGCATTGCTGTTTTTTCCTCTGCCCAGAAATATAGTGCACTCATCCAATATCCAACCAGGGGATTCAGATTCAGATTCAACGAGAATTAATCGAGTTCCTACCATGTACCAGACGCGGCATCAGAGCCTGCTCTGTGCTTTGCCTCATTCCTGACGAAATTCTTTTCCCTTTCTTTTTCTAACAGTAAGGTATTATTTATTAAGCTCCTCATTTCATGAAAAGTATTTATTTAAAAGCAGAAGGGGGAGAGAGAGAGGAAAGAGAGAGAGAGGGGAGAGAGAGAGAGAGAGAGAGAGAGAGAGAGAGAGCTCTCCCATCTTCTATTTCAATCTCCAGATGCCGGCAACAGCAGAGGCTGAGCCAGATCAAAGCCAGGGGCTTGACACTCTATTCAGTTCGCCCACGTGGTGTCTGGGATCCAAGTTCCGGAGCCGCCACCTGCTGCCTCCCAGGTGACCAGAATCAGATCAGATTCGGGAGTCCAGCCCAGGCCCCTCATGGGGTGCAGGTGACCCACACACTACAAATGCCCAGCCACAGAGGTCACTTTAGACACCCCAGTTTTGTGCGATGCACAGGGAGGGGATGCAGTGTCCCTGATGTGACGACGCCCACAGAGGCTGCGCTCAACGCTCCAGCTGAGTTCTACTTCGAAAAGCAGAAGCTCATCCCGGCAAATGTCTCCTTCACACACCGCGGACGACAGCATCAGAATAAAACCCACGGGAGAAACCGTTACCACTCGGGGGCCAAAACCAAACGACCGATCGGCACATGGACACAGCGCAAGCATCGCTCTGAAGGAGCCATCGATCGAGAAGTGCAGCCGGGGCACAGAAACCTGCTCACCACAGCCGGCCTGCAGGGGAACGCAGATCGGAGCCGCTGCAGCCTCACTCCGATGGTTTTCGAGGAAACCAGACAGTGGCAAGTGCTGGCGGAGGCGTGCAGAGGGCAGACCCCTCGCACCGCACAGGCAGCAGCTCGGTGTGGCGGCTCCTACATAACTAGCAGGGTCCCTGCTTTTGTGTGACTGGCAGGCCCGTGCCCTAAGGCGCTGAGGCGAGACTCAAGCGCACCCTTGCACACCCGCGTCCGGGCCGCACACTTACAGCCACCAAAAGGAGGAAGCAGCAAGCGTCCTCCCGCAGACGCATGGGAAGGAGAAATCAGGCACACGGTCGTCATGGGCACCGTTCAGCCTAGAAAGGGAGGGACTGCCACGCGTTACAGCACGGACCACAGCTCAAGGGACACAACCCAGGCACGGAAGAAGAAGATGGAACGAGTCCTCTCCGGAGAGGTGGCTGCAGGGGCCACGTTCAGAGGCAGACGGGAGGGTGGGGGTCCCAGGGGCTTGCAGAGCAGGGGGCTGGGGGTGGCAAACAGAGCGCTGGCTGAGGAGGGCGCGGAGGTGCTGCGATGGCCGGCGCTCAGGGTGGGCGGCGCTGGGAGGTCCACCTGCCCGTGTGTCACAGAGGAAAGGGGACGTGTTATGCTCCAGTTATTTTGTTGCAACGAAGAATTACTACCGATGTCAAAGGCATCACTAACAAAGTACAGGGGAAAAGTCTAGATTAAAAGAAGAAAATAGAGGCCGGCGCTGCGGCTCACTAGGCTAATCCTCCACCTAGCGGCGCCGGCACACCGGGTTCTAGTCCTGGTCGGGGCTCCGGATTCTGTCCCGGTTGCCCCTCTTCCAGGCCAGCTCTCTGCTGTGGCCAGGGAGTGCAGTGGAGGATGGCCCAGGTGCTTGGGCCCTGCACCCCATGGGAGACCAGGAAAAGCACCTGGCTCCTGGCTCCTGCCATCGGATCAGCGCGGTGCGCCAGCCGCAGCGCGCCGGCCGTGGCGGCCATTAGAGGGTGAACCAACGGCAAAGGAAGACCTTTCTCTCCGTCTCTCTCTCTCACTGTCCACTCTGCCTGTCAAAAAAAAAAAAAAAAAGAAGAAGAAAATAGAATAGAAAATGAGGAGACGTCTCTCAGATTTCCTGATGTGCTCAACGCGAGCGTAGGGACACGAAGCTGTGGGTTACTTAGCCGTCCGTCTAAATGATGGCTCCAACGGAGACGCTGGCTGCCAGCGATGAGGCAGAGGAGGAAGCTAAAGCAGCCTCGCTCTCGGATCCCGGGGGAGGGGAGTGAGCGCCGGGCCCACGACCGCGGTCCTCACCGTGCAACGGGCTGGCTCCCCCACGGCTCCTGCTGTGCCTTGGCCTGCTGCGTGGCAATGTTGTCTCTCCGTCTCTGATCCTCAGTGAGATTCCCTGGCGGTTTTCTCTGCGTTTCACTCTCCCGGCTCTTTTTTTTTTTTTTTTTTTTTTTTTTTTGACAGGCAGAGTGGACAGTGAGAGAGAGAGAGACAGAGAGAAAGGTCTTCCTTTGCCGTTGGTTCACCCTCCAATGGCCGCCACGGCCGGCGCGCTGCGGCCGGCGCACCGTGCTGATCCGATGGCAGGAGCCAGGAGCCAGGTGCTTTTCCTGGTCTTCCATGGGGTGCAGGGCCCAAGCACCTGGGCCATCCTCCACTGCACTCCCTGGCCACAGCAGAGAGCTGGCCTGGAAGAGGGGCAACCGGGACAGAACCCGGTGTGCCGGCACTGCAAGGCGGAGGATTAGCCTAGTGAGCTGCGGCGCTGGCCTCTCCTGGCTCTTGATGGAGCCCTTCCCTCACTCGGTGAGCCCCACGCTGCGGCTGGGCGTCTCCCCCAGACTCCAGGCACGGGACCCCGAGCCAGTGAAGGTGGACAGCCACGGCGGCCCCTCCCATGCTTATCTGAAAACACAGCACAGCCCCTCCAGGCTCCCCAGGAGTCCTCCAAGCCGGGTGGACCCCGAGTGGCTGGCCACAGAGCAGGGGCAGCTGCCGTGCGTGACGGTGCAGCCCCCGAGAGCCACCCAAGATGATGACAGGAAACTGTTCCCTACAGGGTCCTCTCCCCAGGGCGAGTGCTGGTGACACCGACACCCTGTAACTTGCATTCAGCTCTCTCCTAGAACTCCTGCTTGGCAATGTCTGAATGTGGAAAGAAAGACGGAGCTAAAGAGAAAGACTCATTCCCTGAGCGTCGCGAGAGCCACACTCCGGGGTATTTGGACATCGTAAGGAACAATGCCGTGTGGGGAGCAATCCGGACTAGACTAAGTTACTCGAATTAGGACTTATTCTATGCATCTGCTCTCCCACAATATGGCGCTGGGAGAGAAGTAAACAGCTTCCGCACAGCTGCCTCCAGTTCAACCAATTAACTGTAGGACTTGCTCCTGATTGGAGAGCAGCGTACTCAGCCGAGTTGGGATTGGCGGAGGAGGACTATAAAGGAGGAGAGAGACGGCATGCACAGGGAACATCTATGGGGAACATCTGAGGGAACCCGTGCAGCCCCCGAGAGAACCGGCCGGTGGTGTGCCGCTCCCCTGCGGAAGTGGGGAATGTGGCCAGGGGGAACTGCCCTTCCACGGAGGTGGAAGGGATAGTAGCCAACCCGGGAAGAACCAGCAGCAAACCCGGGGAGGGCCGAGCAGACGAAAGAACAGCGCAGGGTCCTGTGTTGCTCCTCCACGAAGAGGGGGAGCGACATAATGGTGCCGTGACTCGGATATGAAGCCTAGGCAGGGTCCTGTGTCGTTCCTCCACGAAGAGGGGGAGCGACATAATGGTGCCGTGACTCGGATTAGGAAACCTAGCTCGGATAGGAAACCTAGGACGGATAAAAAACTTAGGAGGGAAGAAACGGGAAGAACTGGGAAAATACCGGAGAGAGAGACTAGCAAACAGCCTAGGGAAAAGCCGGACGAAAAAGGAGCCGGAAGAAGCTATTGAAAGCCTAGGCATAGATTCGGATACGGACTACGGGGGGAAGCTGGGAGAAATCTCTAAGGTCGAAAGCGAAAGTGAAAGCTAGAACAAACAGACTCGGACGCGGACTGTGGGGAGAGGCCAGGAGAAATGAGGGAGGAATATCGTTGGAGGAAAGCTTGGGGAAACATACCGGGTAGAGAAAAATGTTAGGGAAATTGAAGCCGCGGGGGGCAGGCCAAGGCGGAAACGAAAGCCACTTTGGGATTCTCAAGTTAGCCCGGGAATAGGGGGCGAAAAGTTAAAACCAGAAGCTGAGACGCAAGCCAGATTGGGATCCGTCTGATTAGCCCGGGGAGCAAAGGACGGGAAGCCAGATCGTGGGGCGGAGACGTACGCTGGGTTGAATTCGCCAGGCTAGCCCGGGGAACTTAGATTGAATCCTAGTGGCGGAGACGCAAGCTACGCTGTGTTACTCGCGGAAGCCGCCGCGTGCAGAGAGAGCACGGGGCGTGAATAGATAGGGAACGCTGGCGTAGGCCGTGGTTCAGACGCGAAAGGGTTAAGCGTGGAGACCGCGGACCGCGCAAAGCCGGGAAGCCGCGCAGAGAGGCGCGCGGGCTGAAGCGGCGCAGAGCCGGGAACCCGCCGGCGGGGCGAGGTGCCGGAAAGCCGCAGGGATAAGAGAAACAGAAGTTTGGAAGTGAAGTAAAAGAAAAATAGGAATGCTGGAAGATAGAAGTAAAATGGGAGAAATAGGAATGCCCGGAGATAGAGAAATAGAGAAAAATAAGGCCTCCCCTCAACATGCCAATTAGAAGGCTTGGATTCGGTCTGCCCGATTAGTGAGGCGATGAGCACCTGGGCGGCTAGCCGCAGGTCACCGAAGACAGGCACGAATTAACATCAGTAAAGCTTCCCCACAATGCAACAATTAGGAGGCTTGGATTCGGTCTGCCTGATTTAAGGCGGTAAGCGCCAGCAAAGCTCGACCAGAGTATGAGCTGCAGGTCACCGAAGATAGGCACGAACCAACACTAATAAGTCTCCCCCACAATAAGGCAATGAGAAGGCTTGGATTCGGTTTGCCTGATAGGTTTTGTAAGCCCCTGCGGGCAGAGCAGAGCATGCGCTGCAGGGCACCGAACACAGGCATGCATCAGCGCCTAAAAACCTCCTCACAATGGCGAAGAGAGGACCCGGATTCGGTTTTCCTGATTGATAGGACTTGTAAGAGCCTGTGGCAACGCTAGCAAGTAGAGCAGAGTGTGTGCCGTGGGACACCGAAGACAGGCGCGTATCAACGCCAAAAAATAAAAAGAAAGGGGGATCTGTGGGGAGCAATCCGGACTAGACTAAGTTACTCGAATTAGGACTTATTCTATGCATCTGCTCTCCCACAATATGGCGCTGGGAGAGAAGTAAACAGCTTCCGCACAGCTGCCTCCAGTTCAACCAATTAACTGTAGGACTTGCTCCTGATTGGAGAGCAGCGTACTCAGCCGAGTTGGGATTGGCGGAGGAGGACTATAAAGGAGGAGAGAGACGGCATGCACAGGGAACATCTATGGGGAACATCTGAGGGAACCCGTGCAGCCCCCGAGAGAACCGGCCGGTGGTGTGCCGCTCCCCTGCGGAAGTGGGGAATGTGGCCAGGGGGAACTGCCCTTCCACGGAGGTGGAAGGGATAGTAGCCAACCCGGGAAGAACCAGCAGCAAACCCGGGGAGGGCCGAGCAGACGAAAGAACAGCGCAGGGTCCTGTGTTGCTCCTCCACGAAGAGGGGGAGCGACATAATGGTGCCGTGACTCGGATATGAAGCCTAGGCAGGGTCCTGTGTCGTTCCTCCACGAAGAGGGGGAGCGACAATGCCGGTTAATGAGCAAGAAGACAGCGGGACCACCGAGAACAGGCTGCGTGCAGAAGCCGACCGTCTCCTGGTGCACGTCAGGGCCTCGTGTGACAGTTCTGGGCACGTGAGCATCTGAGGCTGCCTAGGACACACACACACACACGCACACACATGCATGTACACACAGAGGAACACATGCACACACGCACACACATGTACACACACATGTACACACACGCACACAGGCATACACACATGCAGACACGCACGCGCACACACATGCATGTACACACACGCACACACATGCACACACACAGGCACACAGGCACACATGCGCACGCACACAAGCACACACAGGGCACCCAGGACCAGTGCATGTGAATGCTGTGGTGCACTGGGAAATCTCAGGTTTATTTTTATTTGTTTATTTTTGTGTGGAAGTTTGGACAGACGAGTATCTTTTCTCATCTCGTTAAGGCTCCCGGCTCCCACCCCTCCAGCACACAGGACAGATGGACCAGACACACCAACGCGCTGATTGAGTGCCTCACGTGATACACGCGCTCTCAGGAACGGAGACCAAGGGTGCGGCGAACCCTCAGGTTTGGTGGAGAGTGGACAAGACATCTAAGGAGCCCCCAGCGGCCCTGGGCCGGGCCCCCGTGCTCGGTCTCCGTCTCCAGCCCCCACGCCGTCCCCTGGCTGTCTGGCAGCACAGGTGAGGAGGAGGCAGGTGGGCTGTCCTGCCTCTCTCGTTCCCCCGGCTGCGTCTGACGCTCAGCACGCGAGGGCTCCTCGGTGTGGCTGCGCCACGCTGCGCCAGCAGGTGCTTCAAAGGTGAGAGGCCGAACGGCAACACCGCAGCCGTTCCAGGGCGCGCCTTCGTCCCACACCTCCTGCTCTGAGGACCCCACGCACACCGCAGGTGGCACTGGGCGCCATGGCCGCCCTACCCATCTCGTGCTGCCGGACCTGGGATGTATTTTTTATTTGAAAGAGCTACACAGAGAGAGGGGAGAGAGAGAGAGAGAGAATCTTTCATCCACTGGTTCACAGCCCATGTGGCCACAATGGCCAGGGCTGGGCCAGGCTGAAGCCAGGAGCTCGGAGCCTCCGCCAGGTCTCCCACACGGGTGCAGGGGCCCAAGGACTTGGGCCATCCTCTGTGCTTTCCCAGGCCACAACAGGGAGCAGGATCGGCAGTGGAGCAGCCGGGACACGAGCCAGAGCCTGTGTGGGATGCCGGCACTGCAGGCGGTGGGTCTAACCGGCTACGCCTCAGCGCCAGCCCCCGGTGCTTTCTAAGTGGTCGCGCTGTATTTCCCTCGTTCTGCAGGTTGAGGAGCCAGGTCCTGGCGTCTCCAGCTCCCGTGTCTGGTGGGGGCCTGCTGCTCCTCGGAGCTGCTTCCCCGCACCCTCGCACAGGCCGGCAGGGCTCCCTGCTTCCTCTCACCTGCACCGTGAGGTTTGCGTTGCCACATGGAGATGCTGGAGGCCCTCGCGTGTTCACACAGCTGCAGACGACACCACAGAGATCTGTTCCGGATGCCCTGGGGGTTGAGAGCCTGCCTACCATCAGGCAGTGCAGAGATGCGGGGGAACCTAAGGTGCGGAAGCCCCGCCCGGCCAGGCTGCCCCCTGCCAAGCTCCGCCCATCTCGGGAAAAGGGATGCTGGTGCTGGCGGTGAAGAGGGCAGAAGTCCCAGGGGTCAGCGGGGAGGGGGTGCAGGGTGGGCAACGGGCACGACAGGGCGGCACGACTCCTCTGCATGACCCTGTGACGACAGAGACGCACGCTCAGGGTGAATCTGAGCCGGGGATGGAGGTAGGCCGTGCGGGGTCAGCGGTGTGGCGCCGTAGTGGGCGGCGTGCACAGGGGGACAGGCTTCGTGCGTGGGGACTCTCCGTGCTTCCGGCTGGATTCTCTGGGAACACAAAGCCTCCCTTCAAAAATCAGCGACAGGGCTGGTGCGCGGCACTGTGCCCTCGCCACATACTGGGGTGCTGGTCCCAGTCCCGGTTCCTCCGCTTCCCACCCAGTTTCCAGCCAATGGACCGCGGAAGGCACCGGAAGGTGACACAAGTGCCTGGGCCCTGCCACCCACGTGGGAGACCAGGATCAGGATGGAGCTCCTGGCTTCTCGCTTTGCCCTGGCACAGTCCTGGCTGTTGCGGCCGTTTGGGGAGTGAGCTAGTGGATGGAAGCTCCCTCTCTCTCTCTCTCTCTCTCTGTTGCCCTGTCACTCTCCCTTTCAGATAAATCAATCTTTAAAGAAATCGATACAAGACTTGAGCAGACTCCTGACCAAAAAGATACAAGAAGGGGCAATATGCCCACGAGAAGATGGTCGGTGTCACCTGGAGAGACCAACACACAGCTGATTGATGCCTTTCCAAAGCAGGGCGAAACGGATGGCTGCGTCCCAGCAAGTGTGTGAACCGACTGTCGCCGTCTCGCCCTACTGCTAAGACGGCAGCATGGTCAGGCCGGTTACACCTGCACCCCTGCACCCCTGCACCCCAGCCGTGCCACACCTCAGCATTGTGCCGAGAGATAGGCAAGTGCACATCCACACGGACCCCTGCCCTGTGTGCCCGGAGGTCAAACAGCGGAAAGAACCCACTGTGCAGATGACCAGGCGAGGACTTGGCGGTGTCCGGCACCCCTAGCGGCAGTGTGAAGAGGAGGTTAAGGGCAGCGGGATCAGGCGTCCCCAAGGCAGCGGTGTGAGGGGGCGAGAGCAGAGGCAGAGCCACCGTCGGCCGGGTCTGTAGCCCCAGTGTGAGTGGGGATTAGACCAGGGCAGGAGAGAAGCAAAGGGTTCGTTAGCGCACACTGCCAGCACGCTGACCCCTGGAACCAGAGGCCACCACAGGGCTCCCCCCCCACCTGCGTGCCATGCCAGAGCGTCCATCATGCACTCTACGGGTGGCCTGCTCCACGCCCTTTCTCCGCCAGCGCTGTTCGGAGCAGAAATGAAGGCTACCATTGGAGCTGACTCAGACCAAAGCCACCCTAGGGCAGGTGCTAGTCGCGGCAGCTAAGACGCCTGCGGGGACACTCGTGTCCCACCTTGGAGAGCGTGGTGAGTCCTGGTCCTGCTCCTGCTAACGCACACTGGAAGGCAGCGGGTGTCCCAGACCGGGCTCCAGACCCCTGGCTTGGGCCTGGCCCAGCCCTGGCTGTTGAAGGCACTTGTGGAGTGAGCCGTGTGGGGAGCAGCCCGGACTGGACTGAGTTACTGGAATTACTGGAATAATGGTGCCGTGACTCGGATAGGAAACTTAGGACGGATATGAAACTCAGGAGGGAAGAAACGGGAAGAACTGGGAAAATATCGGAGAGAGAGACTAGCAAACAGCCTAGGGAAAATATCGGAGAGAGAGACTAGCAAACAGCCTAGGGAAAATATCGGAGAGAGAGACTAGCAAACAGCCTAGGGAAAAGCCGGACGAAAAAGGTGCCGGAAGAAGCTATTGAAAGCCTAGGCATAGATTCGGATACGGACTACGGGGGGAAGCTGGGAGAAATCTCTAAGGTCGAAAGCGAAAGTGAAAGCTAGAACAAACAGACTCGGATGCGGACTGTGGGGAGAGGCCAGGAGAAATGAGGGAGGAATATTGTTGGAAGAAAGCTTGGGGAAACATACCGGGTAGAGAAAAATGTTAGGGAAATTGAAGCCGCGGGGGGCAGGCCGAGGCGGAGACGAAAGCCACTTTGGGATTCTCAAGTTAGCCCGGGAATAGGGGGCGAAAAGTTGAAACCAGAAGCAGAAACGTAAGCCAGATTGGGATCCGTCTGATTAGCCCGGGGAGCAAAGGACGGGAAGCCAAACCGTGGGGCGGAGACGTAAGCTGGGTTGAATTCGCCAGGCTAGCCCGGGGAACTTAGATTGAATGCTAGTGGCGGAGACGTGAGCTGACGCTGTGTGGTTCGCGGAGGCTGCTGCGCGCAGAGAGAGCGTGCGGGGCACAAGTAGATAGGGAACGCGGGGCTAGCGCGGAGACCGCGGAGTGTGTGCGCAAAGCCGAGCCGCGCAGAGCCGCGAAGCCGCACAGATGAGAGAGGCGCGGGCTGAAGCGGCTCAGAGCCGGAAAGCCGCCGAGAAGCAGCCGGGCGGGCGCCGGCAGGGCGAGGCGCCGGGAAGCCGCAGGGATGAGAGAAACAGAAGTTTAGAAGTAAAATGAGAGAAATAGGAATGCTGGAAGATAGAAGTAAAATGGGAGAAATAGGAATGCCCGGAGATAGAGAAATAGAGAAATAGAAAGGCCTCCCCTCAACATGGCAATGAGAAAGCTTGGATTCGGTCTGCCTGATTAAGTGAGGCGATGAGCACCTGCGAGCGGCTAGCAGCTTATGCGCCGCAGGTCACCGAAGACAGGCACGAATTAACATCAGTAAGGCCTCCCCACAATACTGCAATTAGAAGGCTTGGATTCGGTCTGCCTGATTAGGGAGGCGGTGAGCACCTGCAGGCGGCTAGCAGCTTATGCGCCGCAGGTCACCGAAGACAGGCACGTTATCAACACCAATAAGTCACCCCACAACATGGCAATGAGAAAGCTTGGATTCGGTCTGCCTGATTAGTAAGGCGGTAAGCGCCAGCAGGCAGCTCGACCAAAGTATGAGCCGCAGGTCACCGAACACAGGCACGCGTCAGCGCCTAAAAACCTCCTCACAACATGGCGAAGAGAGGACCCGGATTCGGTTTGCCTGATTGATAGGACTTGTAAGAACCTGTGGCAACTCTAGCAAGTAGAGCAGAGTGTGTGCCGCGGGACACCGAAGACAGGCGCGTATCAACGCCAAAAAATAAAAAGAAAGGGGGATCTGTGGGGAGCAGCCCGGACTGGACTGAGTTACTGGAATTAAGACTTATTCTATGCATCTGCTCTCCCACAATATGGCGCTGGGAGAGAAGTAAACAGCTTCCGCACAGTTGCCTCCAGTTCAACCAATAAACTGTAGGACTTGCTCCTGATTGGAGAGCAGCGTACTCGGCGTGTGGGCAGCCGAGTTAGGATTGGCGGAGGAGGACTATAAAGGAGGAGAGAGATGGCATGCACCAGGAACATCTAAGGGGAACATCTGAGGGAACACCCGTGCAGCCCCCGAGAAAGCCGGCCGGCGGTGTGCCGCTCCCCTGCGGAAGTGGGGAATGTGGCCAGGGGGAACTGCCCTTCCACGGAGGTGGAAGGGATAGTAGCCAACCCGGGAAGAACCAGCAGCAAACCCGGGGAGGGCCGAGCAGACGAAAGAACAGCGCAGGGTCCTGTGTTGCTCCTCCACGAAGACGGGGAGCGACAAGCCGGAGGGCGAGAATCCTGTTTCTCTGTGTTTCAAGTAAATAAAGACTAGGTAAGGAACTGACCAGGCCGGGCAGCCCCGCCTCCCCGTGGCCATCTCCTGTGCCTGCTTTACAGGCTCACGCGTCCCTGCACGTGTGAGTTCAGAAGACAAGAGGTTCTTCCTACCTGCGAGGGTCAACCGACTCTGGGCCCAGGGTCTTTGTCCCTGACTCACAGAAGGCCCCCACCTCTGGAGACTGCTCTTCTCTCGGCACTAACACAGGCAACCGGAGAGTTTTCTCTGACGCTGACATCTCGGAACGGCACACACTGCCTGTGGAACATCCCGAGTGCACTCTAAAGCCTCAGGAGATTGCGAGGCTTCAGCTGGTGAGAGATAAACCATCACATTCCAGTGCTCAATAGCGTGGATGCTAATTTGAGAAATAGTTTACTTCCAGGGCTGGTGTTGTGGTGTAGTGGGTTAAGTCACTGCCCGGGACGCCAACATCCCATATGGGCTCCGGTTCAAGACCCGGCTGCTCCACTTCCGATCCAGCTCCCAGCTAACGGGCCTGGGCAAAGCAGCAAATGACAGCCCAAGTGCTTGGGCCCCTGCACCCACGTGGGAGATGTAGGCGAAGCTGCTGGTTCTTGGCTTCAGCCTGGCCCAACTCTGGCTGTTGCAGCCATTTGGGGAGTGAACCAGAGAATGGAAGACCTCTTTCTCTCTCTCTCTCTCTCTCTCTCTCTCTCTCTCTCTCTCTCTCTGTCTATCTTCCCTTCTGTCTCTGTAACTCTGCCTTTCGAATAAATAAATAACTCTATTTAAATAAAAGCTTTCGTTTCCTCCTCCTGCAGCCCTCTCTCGTCTGTACTCCCAGCCCTGCCCCCACACAGCCAGGCAGGGTGACTTCTTCCCCCGTGGCCGTCTGTCATCTTTGTTGGAGACCAGCTCCCGAAGCCCCCGGTCTAGGGCCCAGCCCACTTCCCAGTGAAATAGTGAAGCCTGCTCGAGGAGAGGCACCCTTTATTACCCGTCATCAATTAATAAAATGGGCTTTATTCTGCTTATGCCATAAAATACACATGAAAGCAAAGGGAACTCACGCGCTGTGCGTGTCGTGGCCGGGAACAGACAGCCACCCTCCACGACGCATAAAAGCGGAAATAGCATTTATGAGCCCACTTGCGTGAAGCTTGAGTAGGCAGATTCATGAAAGTCACCGAGATTTGGATTAAATTTAAGCCATTCTCTGCAGCTCTACTTTTGATTAAGGCTGTGTGTGCATGGAAAAGCTCACGTCTGAATAGGACCAGGAGCTCTGAGAACTTTGAATGCATGCAGAGACAAATGAGGCTCTGAGCTTGATCTCCAAGTGCACCCAAGGCCAATTTCCATCCCCGATGAAAGAGGACAAAAGAGGTGGCGCCCCAGCCTCTCAGGATTGTGGCTTGGGATCAAAGTTTATTAATATCAGGATCCACACAGAGGCGAGGTTTCTCGTGCACTTATTAAATTACGAGACTTAAAGTCTTTAAACAGAAGACAGGCAAAGCCACAAAGGAGGGAAGGGAGATTTTTTTCATGTGTCTGCACCTGCATCCTCTTCTCTACCAAGGAAACGCCACCAGGTGACCCAGATGGCCTCGCGGGGACCGGAACGCGCGCCCCTCTTCTTAATGATGTCCGTGGGCGCATTTTATCACACTACTGAACACTCTCTTTGCAGCCTCACGGTGCCGACTTAGTCCTTTCCTTTATAAAATCCTACATTTCCACCTGACACTGCTTCCCTTTTTCTTTATAGATTTATTTATTTATTATTTGAAAGGCAGAGTGAGAGGTGGAGGCAGAGAGAGACAGAGACAGAGACAGAGAGACAGAAAGGCAGTGAGAGAGGTCTTCCATCTGCTGGTTCACTCCCTAAATGGCTGCAACGGCTGGAGCTATGCCGATCCAAAGCCAGGAGCCAGGAGCTTCTTCCTGGTCTCCCAGGCAGGTGCAAGGGCCCAAGGACTTGGGCCATCCTCCACTGCTTTCCCAGGCCACAGCAGAGAGCTGGATCGGAACTGGAGCAGCTGGGACTCAAACCAGCGCCCATGTGGGATGCTGGCACTGCAGGCGCCGGCTTTACCCACTAAGCACCAGTGCTGGCCCGTTTCTCTTTCTGAGGATCACCAGCAGGTGTGGCTGGAATACCCCCCACGAGGATCCAAGAGGGAGGTACAGAGGCCCCCGTGGGGATGAGGCTGTTTCCCTGCGCCGGATGCAATCCCGGGAGCAGACCCCTCCAGGGAGCACTGTGCTGGCTCCTGCCTCTGTTCCCGTGTTAGGTGCAGCCTGCTCGCTGGTGGCAGTGAGATCCTGCCGCAGGCTTGGAGAGCGCCGTATCTCTGGCAGAGGCACGGCTCCACGCCGATGCTCTCGTGCATGATGGTGGCAGGCAGGATATCCTGGTATTAAATGTTGGCAAAATGGTGGAGTTGATAGCGAACCCCAAAACCATAATGATGTGCTGCCAAGAGCTCTGACAACGGACTCCAGGCACAGTGTGCTCATGTCTTTCTCCAGCTCCACGTATGAGGCTTCCTTTCCTCTCTGACCCTCTCCACCTGCCTCCTGGTGAGCACCCTGTGCAGCTGGGTTAAGTGGAGATGCAGGAGCGAAACAGCGATGGGAACGCGCACACAGCTCCCAGGACGCGAGAGCCGAGTGAGATGACCGCCGTGCAGTGCGATATTGCTGGGCGAGGGTGTGACCCAGCGGGTTAAACACTGTGCTGCACGGGAGAGCTGCACTCAGTCAAGTCCCAGCTCCTCGTTTCCAGTCCGGCTCCCAGCTGATGAACGTGGGAAGGCAGCAGATGATGGCCCAAGTGCTTGGGCCCCTGCCACCCACGTGGGAGACCCAGAAGAAGCTCCTGGCTCCAACCTGGCCCAGCCCTGGTGGCTGTAGCATTTGGGGAGTGAGTGATCCAACAATGTGGAATCTCTCACTCTCTCTCTCTCCATCTCTGTAACTTTGCCTTTCAAATAAATACATCTATATAAAAATTCTTAAAAATCAAAACCTAAAACCCAGCAGTATCTTAGAGAGCTCAGCTTTCCAACGCTAGCAGGTGGGTGTGATGTGAGCGGATGAGCTCACTGCCCTGTGCCAGCCTGGGCTTCACGTCACTGGACGGCGAGCGCTCCCCACTTCCGGAACAATCTTCAGGATCACGCGCCGTGGCAGCCTTCCCGCTCCCTCTCCACACGAGTGTGCAGACGATGTCCCCGAAGGGGAAGCGTTTCCCCAGACGCACAGCTCTGCCCCTCCTCTCACCAGCTGCTTCCTTGGCTTGTGGGAAATGCAGCCGTTTCCACAAAAATACGTCATTTACGTTAACATGCAGTGGCTCAATCTTCAAATGCCTCCGTACGTATTTGGCACGTTTCCCCCTTTTAACTCCTAATACGGTAACTACGGATGGACAAAACCGACACACACAAAAGAATTTGGGGTTCATCATTCATTTAAGAAATTAAAGACGTCCCTGAGACAAAAGAGCTTCTGGGAATGACGGGCAGCCGAGTGTATATGATTGGATTTTATTATTCATCTAACCCAAACAGCACGTTTTATGGGGCAGATGAAATTAAATAAACAACGTGACATTCATTCCGGATGAAGGCTCCTTGGATAATCTGTTATTAAAACTCTTATTATTGAGTCTAATGGCTGTTTGTTTCTATTTAGCACACATTTGTTGTTTCTGGCTCAGGGCTGGCTATCGCTGGATGGGATAACATAAATATTTATCCAGTGGTGACTGTTATTAGCCGTCGGAGGATGAACTACACACCCAATTCATTTCAACGTATATACAGAGTTAAAACTCGAATTTTAAAGCATTACCAAGGAAGAATAATAAATAACTTTTGATTAAAAGGAGAGAAATTGTGTGTGAGATAAAACCAAGAGTAGAAGCTGCAGGGCTGGCTCTGCACGACGGTGGCCTGGTGCCCTCTAAGGAGAGGGACAGAGCAGAGCACCAGGCCGGGAGCTGCCGCCCGAGGGCTCGGGACGGCCCTGCCCGGGTGCGGCTAGGGCAGCAGCCTCGGGGGTGCCTGACCAAATTCTGCAGAGGCCCTGCCGCCCGAGTTTGCTGGGACACGGCGGGGGGTGGGGGGGCTGTGGGGCTGCAGGACCCCCTAGGCCCAGGGAGCAGAGGGGGTGAGGCACACTGCCTGCCAGGCAGCACCCTGCTGGGGGCCGGTGACGGGGCCACTCAGAGGCGGGAGCAGGTGTGGGAGACCCGTCCTCCCGGCAAGCGGCCACCCACGTCCCCTCCCTGCATGTGCCCTGGTCCCAGGGGAGGCTCCAGGCAGCTCTGGGGCTCACCCCGACACCCTGGAGGCTGGCCTCCACCCAGCAGCCTCCATCAGCCTGCACAGGGCAGCCCGCCTCCTCTGGCCGCTCCTGGCCACCCCTGTGGTGTTCCTAGTGCCCCTCTTTGTCACAGCCCTCTCCGTGGGAGGGGACCCCCTCCTGCGGTCAGGGCCAGCTGCACTCCAGCACCCTGGATGCCCTGCTCCTCTCTGGACTCCTCCCTTGGGGGTGCTCCTGGGACCTGCGTCCTGAGCCCTCCCCTTCCCAACCCTCCTGTCCCATCCCCTCCCCCCCAACCTCAAACCCTGGGTGCATGCACTGACCTGGGGGGCCATGGACTACGTGAAGCCAGCGCCACAGACAGCACCCTAGGTCCTTGCACACCCAGAGCCAAGGGGGTGTGGCCGCCGACCTGCCCCGCTCACCTGCACTGCCCTGGAGTAGCTGGCAGCCTGCAGCCTGCAGCCTCCCTGGACACGCGCTCTCCGCTGGGGTGGCTTCCTCAGGTGGCCCTGCTCCCAGCACAGGCAGAGAATGAGGGGTGCGGAGGTCGGAAGTGGGGAGGCTGGGGTGGGAGCCAGAAGCCCTATTGGGGGGTCAGTGTGAACAGAGGCTGTTGGCAGGAGATGGGGCGGGGCAGGGGGACCAAGAGAGAGGAGTGGGCCACACGGGAGGGGACAGGAGGGCCCAGGGAGCTGCAGCTCCAAGTGCCCATGGGGAGAGCTGGTCTGACTTGGAGCCAGAACCCGGATCTGAGCCTGCAAGGAGGCGGCAGGGGCCACCATGGACAAGCCCTGTGGGTGTTTGGAGACAACACGGGGGCTGTCGGGAGGCAGGAAGAGCGTGGCCTGGCTCCTGCACACCCCTGAGTGTCTGCTCCCGGCATGTGCCCAGGGTCTCCCGTCACGGGGCCGGCCTGGCATTTGCACCGAGGTGAGCTGACAGCTCTGGGGAAGGCCCAGGAGGCCCGGGACGCACAGCTCAGCAAGGGAGGCGGTGCCCATGACTCACCTGCAGCACACCCAGCCCCGGCCCTCGGACAATGGGGAGCGGCTCAGCAGGGCACGAGCCTTCTCGCCGAGTCTGTGAGCCCCACGTGTGTGAGTGGGCGGCTTGTGTGGGAGCCTGTGAGTGTGAGCAGGTGTGCTAACGCTAGGAGTGCTAGGGGCCCAGCCTCTGGGTGGGCTGTGCGTGCCAGGAGGGCTCTGGCCGGCTGCTCCAGCCGCCCTGGGGAGGACCGGTTGGCAGCTCCCACTGGTGCTCTTGATTGGGGTCAAGAAGTTCTGCGGAACGTGGTCCCGTGAGAACACAAACGCACAGCGCGCGGAACCGCGAGCGCTGAGTGTTGGGAGAGCCCCGGGTGCGCGTGCTGGGGAAGCAGTTTCCTCGCCAGATGCTAACATCTGCCGCTCAGCCGGGGGCACAGAGTGGCTGCAGGGCGATGAGGTTTACAGCGCTGTTTGCAGATTAATTTCGTAATATTTGCTTTTCGCCCCCTGAACTTACTATGCAGATTCAGACTGGGGAATTGCCTTATAAAATAACTCACAGGACTCGGGCCGCACGTCCCGTGGCCTGGCCTGCTCGCTGTGGCTTCTCTTTCGCCACGTCCTCCACCCCAGGGTAGAAGTGCCCGTTCCACCCCCACCCCCAGAGGCTGGCTGGCGGGGCTGGGGGCCAGGGCTCCTGCCCCGTCTTGCAGTCTGCAGCCCCACGGGGGTGGGGCCGGTGGCAGAGGACTGACGGCAATGTCACCTGTCAGTCAAACACCTGGAAGGTGGAGTGAGGGGATCCCTGGTAACTCAGCGTCAGGCGAGGCTGGCAGGGAGGCCCGGGGGCGGGACGCAGCAGGCACTCACGCATGGTCCCCTCCTCCCTGGGCTGGGGGTCTGAGCTTCAGACACTGGCAGGCGCGGCTTCCTCTGGGTGTGGAGGTGGCTCCACCTCCCTGGCTCCTCCCATAGTGCTCCCTCCACGTGCACCTGTGGCCAAACCTCTTCTTAGCAGGAAGCCATCAGAATGGACTGGGCTCCGGCTGTGTGGCCTCACTGTAACTTGGCCATCTCTGCAAAGACCATGCCCCCAGTACTGTCCCATTCTAGGGCCCCGGGGGCTTAGGATGGAGGGGGACACGACTCCACCCTGAATACTGCCCTCCGACAGCAGACGTGGGGCCTCTGACCCCTGGCAGGCAGCGCTCTCTGCTCTCTGTGCAATCCCCATGCCGCAGGGCTGTGTCTGTGCCCCGGGGCTGGTGTTGCGGCTCAGCGGGTTAAGCCACCTCCTGTGACACCAGCAGCCCATACGAGTGCAGGTTTGAGTCCTGGCTGTTCCACTTCCCATCCAGTTCCCTGCTAATGCACCCGGGAAAGCAGCAGATGGCCCGAGGGCTTGGGCCCCTGCACCCACGTGGGCGACCCGGATGGAGGTCCAGGCTCCTGGCTTCCAGGCCTGGCCACTGTGGCTCTTTGGGGAGTGAACCATTGGACAGAAGATATCTCCCTTTCCCCCCGATGCCCCCGCCTCTCTCTCTGTAACTCTGCCTTTAAATAAATAAATCGTAAAAGAAAAAAGCCAGTTGGTGGCCCTGGGAATGAACTCAGGCTGGGACCCGGACTTGGCATTCTCCGCTTCAGCATGTTTAACCGGGCTCACCCAAGGAGGACATCAGCCATGAAGAGTGCGCTGGTCTTTCGCAGCCAGAACGGCACAGACAGGTGGGCGGCTCCGCTGTCCCTGCGTTGTCATCGTGCTGGCCTTTCAGGAGGGGGATCCTCACCCTCCCCTCCCTTGTCTGTCCCCTCCCTCCTGCTGTGCTCTGGTGACGCGTGGGTCCGAGCAAACAGGATCAGGTGTAGCGATCTCAAACTCAGGGTGTTGCAGGGGTAAACTTGGCATTTTCTCTCCCAATGTCTTGGTTACAGCCTCACCGGAGTTACGCTGCCACTGTGCCCCTGAGGACCTGCGTGGGTAAGCCAGCCACGCCGGGTGGTGCTGTCCGTCACTCACCTCCACGGTTCTACAAACGGTGAGCCTGCCCTGGGCGGGGGCACCAGCGGCTCTGTCCCGGGGGCTGCAGCCGCCTCATCCTAAAAGCTTCTGAAACGATCAGGTAGCGCTCGGCTGCCCAAACTGAAACCTGAAGCTTCGGATCGTCTGGCTTCTCGGTCAAGAACCAGGCCTCGTGTGACGTCACACAGTCCAGACCTCCTAATTTCTTTATTAAGTTCAACTGTGATCTGAGGGCCATGGCGAGGCCCCGGCCTGGCCACCGGAGCCACCTGTTTCGCTCACCCCCTGCCAACCCAGCCATGACCGTGGCTCCAGCTGCACTTCCCATCCTTGCCTGGGTCTCCTCTGTTTGCTTGGTGGGGGGAGGTGGAAGGCCCCACTTCCTGCATGGGAAGAGTTCTTGCCTGAGGCCCGTCTGGGGGCTCCTGTGGGTGCAGACAGAGGTGCAGGGCTGGGGGCGGAATGCGGGAGACCCTCGCCTCCTGCCAGACACACACCCCATGCAGGGGTGAGTCAGGCTTGGGAGCTGAGACGCGGTGAATACTGATGGTCACCTCCACGGCCATCTGGCTGTAGGTTTCTGTCTCCTGTGTGTTCAGGTCAAGATGACTGTGATGCCCGGAAACTTGTGGTTCGGGAGTCAGCCTCACCGTCCACCCTCACCTGTACCCTTAAACGCACACCCACACTTTCAGAAAGGATGTGGTACAAACAAGGGAAGCAGACAAGGGAAGAAGGGTAAGTACGTCTGTAGGCAGGGTTTGGGTTGTTTGCAGGTGGAGTGCAGGCTGCTGTCTGTCCCTGTGTGGATGCAGGAGCTCGGCTCGGCCACCTTGTGAGCATGGCTAATAACCAGCTGCAGGGGGCTGGCGCTGTGGTGTAGCAGGGAAAGCTGTCTCCTGCAGTGCCAGCATCCCACATGGGCACAGGTTCGAGTCCCGGCTGCTCCACGTCCTATCCAGCTCCCTGCTAATGCACCTGGGATAGCAGTGAAAGATGGCCCAAGTGCTTGGGCCCCTGCACCCACGTGGGAGACCCAGAGGAAGCTCCTGGCTCCTGGCTTCAGATTGGCCATTTGGGGAGTGAACCAGTGGATGGAAGACCTCTCTCTCTGCCTCTGCCTCTCTGTAACTCTGCCTTTGAAATGATACATAAATCTAACTAACTAACTAACTAACCAGCTGCAGGCACTTCCAAGGCAGAATGGCCCTGGGAAGCTACAGAGGCCCCTAAACGGCTCACAGGAACTGACCCTGCATCCCAGTAAATCTAAAACTCACAGCTGAGGACTTCACGTGGGGCTAAACCAGCCCGGCCTCAGCTCACTTCAAAATGCCAAGGAGGGGCCAGCGCCGCGGCTCACTAGGCTAATCCTCTGCCTTGCAGCACCGCACACCGGGTTCTAGTCCCAGTCGGGGCGCCGGATTCTGTCCCGGTTGCCCCTCTTCCAGGCCAGCTCTCTGCTGTGGCCAGGGAGTGCAGTGGAGGATGGCCCAAGTGCTTGGGCCCTGCACCCCATGGGAGACCAGGAGAAGCACCTGGCTCCTGCCTTCGGATCAGCACGGTGCGCGGGCCGCGGTGGCCATTGGAGGGTGAACCAACGGCAAAGGAGAACGTTTCTCTCTGTCTCTCTCTCTCACTGTCCACTCTGTCTGTCAAAATAAAATAAAATAAAATAAACACCAGGGAGGCCTCGCCGGCGACCCCGATTAATCTGGAAGAAGCGGCCCCCAGCTCCATCGGCACTGAAGAAAGGGACTCTCCCCCACTTCCAAACCTGCAACCCTCCTCCCGCTCCCCATAGTCATTATCTTGTCACTCAAGAGACCCTTGCCTTTTGTATCTTCCTCGGGCCCGTGGCCAGTGCCCAGCCCCCTCCTGCCCCTGCGTACCTGCCCGGCCGGCTGCACGTGGGTCTGGCGCTGGCTCTTTCCCCATCTAGGCGGTTGCTGCAAATGCAAGTCAAACGTGAGGGTCAGGAGGATGGCTTTTGGTGCATGGTGCGCTCAGCCAGGAGTGGGGCTCCCCTAGGGGAGGAGGGCACCCCCAGAGCCCACCAAAGCCCACACGCAAGGTCACTGCCCAGCGGTGGGGGGCCTCAACTTCCAGCCTGACTCTTGAGCGATCCTGGTGTTCAGGTGCGTTACCCACTGTGCGTGGCTCACCGACAGGCAGCACGCTTACCGTCCATACTAAAGGCAACAACCCTTCAGGCTACTGGAGCTTCTGTTTCAGTCCTCGACACCTGGCTCACCAGGGGCGTTACCCGGACAGCAGCTCTGTGCTCCTCCAGGTCCTAACGGGGCCCGGCCACACCCAGCCTCCTTCTGCTTCTTCCTGAGGTTCAGCGTCCTTGGGGCTGGTGGGTGACGCGCCCTGCAGCGGGGGCCACAGGGCACTTCCTTCTCAGCGTGTCTATCCCGGAATTCGTGTCAGAGCTCTTCAGTCTGGGCTGTTTCATCCTAAGTTCCCGGGGCAGTCTCACGTGAGGCCAGCCAGGTGCGGAGGTGGCCTGGCCTCCCCCAGGGTCAGGCGGACTCCCGGTGGCCTTGGGCACCTTCCGAGCAGCTGGGGTGGCCGGTCAGCCCCCTCCTTCTCAGGACTTAGCCTTCAGGGAACTCGGTGCAGCAGCTGTTCAGCCACCCACGGGGTCAGCTGAGAAGCGGCACCCACACCTTCCTCAGGCCAGAACTCCGCCCTGTCGCCATCGTGGGGACCTGTCGCCATCGTGGGGATGCCACACCTGACTCGTGCGTGCATGAGTGCAGTGACACAGAGGCCTCAGGCGCCCATGGGGAGGATTCAGCAGCACCTGACGCCCTGGAAGCTGGACCCAGAGCTACTCAGCCGCGCAGCCTCCTGCTGGCCCTGCCGACCCCTCCCTCAGCTCACCTGCGCCTGGCTGTGCTGCCGTGGGGCCCCGGCTCCTGGAAGCTGCCGGTCAGAAATGCAGGGGAGCCAGGAGCCAGCGCTGGACGTGCTGGGCCGTGGATGTGTGTGGTCTCTGCTGTGGGGAGCGGAGGCAGAGTCTGCCTGGGGATGGACTGTGGGCTCCCTGGTCTCCTCGCGGACCCCCTGCCACCTGAGTCCTCTCTGAGCCCGGGAAGCGGGGACGACCCTGCTCCGTCTGCTTGGGGACCTCTTGCTTCCCTCTGCAGCCTCATCCACAGCGGTGTCCTTGGGAGCAGCCCTGGCGCTGCCACGAATCACAGAGGCTGGCGGGGCACCTGGTGTCGACGGAGGTGGCCCAGGCCCCGGCCTTCGAGGTCCTGGAGCCCCGGCCACCCCGTCTCTGAACTCCACACTTCCTGCTGCCTCCTCTCTTCACACCTGTGCTGGGCTGCAGGCAGGAGAAGCTGCGAGTTTGTTGCTCTGCAGTGCATCAGAAACAAGGCTGAAAATGGCTTTTCTTCCTTTTTTTCAAATCCACCTGTTTCACTTGACACACGCTGCCAAGCTGCCAAGGGTTTGGGCACATTCCTTGCGGTGGTTATGGGATTTCACTACATGAAAAGGCAGACGTCACGTCTGAGTGTGATTCTGCAGAAGTGGCTCCATGTTCTTTTCCTTGGAGATTAAGTAGCTTACACAAGCGCTATGGGGCACTTGGGTTAACAGTGTGCCCTTCTCTGGCTTATTAGCCACAGAACAATTAATAGAGACAGAGAGCGCTCCCTGACAAGGGGCTTTTCTGCCCCAGTGAGTACTTGAAAGGCACAATTCCTGCTTTGTGTGGCACCGACTCCCATGCAGAGAGGGCTGGAGCTCTCCTGGTCCCCGCCTTGAATGGAACTGAAATGCCACCCTCGTCACAACCTAGACAGCCCACCTTTCTCCCACGGAGCTCATTCCCGGTCTGGCTGAGTCCAGGAGGCTGAGCTGAGGCTTGGCATTAGTGTTTGGGGTTGCGGCCAGGACGCCTCTCCTGTCCCTGGTCACCAGCAAGCCCACCGGGACTGTGAGATGTCCTGGCAGCTCCAGCTCACATGTTAGACCACCCTTCCTGGACCCCCGAGAGAAGCAAGCAGCCCCAACGCAGCAGGACGAGTCCCAGGCTATGGAGGGTGCAGCCGCAGCGCCATGGCCCTGCAGAAGCCCGGAGCAGACAGGACGCGACCAGTGACTGCGCCTCTCCTCGTTTCCTCTGCTTCCAGCTCGGGACCAGCGAGAGGACGGCCAATGCCCTCCGCCCCCCACCCCCCATCACAGCCCTGCTGCTCTCCCGCGCCCCGAAAAGCCAGCCCTGCTCACTCACGCGTGGGAAGTCGTCAGGAGTCCCAGCAGCCCCAGGAGCCGGCGCTGGGGGCTGAGGATGGCCTGTCCCACTGCGGCATTGCCGAGGTGATGGAGCAGAGAGGTGTGGGAGCCGTGAGCCGTGAGCAGGGCCTCCAGAGGGGTCCCTGCGGGGCCTGGGGACTCACACCAGGCCGTTGTGCAAAGCTGGTCAGCGGGGCGGCCACTCCTGGTTCCCGTCCTCCGCACGCTGGTGCTCGCGTGCCCTTCACGCCCCACCTCCTCACCACACCCTCCCCAGAAGTCAGCCCCATGCCAGCCACATGCTCTTGGACTTCTGGGACTCCAGCTGTGGGCACGTCCCCAGGACTGGTGGTAATTGCAGCCGGAGGCCATGGCACCCCCGTTTCTCAGCCGCCGTGACAACCCCCACAGGCTGGGTGGACCAGCAGCACACCTGTACCTCTCACCGTTCTGGATGCTGGAGGCTGGCACACGGTGCCAGTGTGGCCAGTTCTGGTGAGGGCCTTTGTCCTGGCTTGCAGTGGGCTGGCTCCCTGCCGAGGTCTGGTGAGGGCCTTTGTCCTGGCTTGCAGTGGGCTGGCTCCCTGCCGAGGTCTGGTGAGGGCCTTTGTCCTGGCTTGCAGTGGGCTGGCTCCCTGCCGAGGTCTGGTGAGGGCCTTTGTCCTGGCTTGCAGTGGGCTGGCTCCCTGCCGTGCTCTGGTGAGGGCCTTTGTCCTGGCTTGCAGTGGGCTGGCTCCCTGCTGAGGTCTGGTGAGGGCCTTTGTCCTGGCTTGCAGTGGGCTGGCTCCCTGCCGAGTGCTCATACATGGCACAGGGAGAGGAGAGCGCTCTCACCTGTTTTCTGCGAGGTCACTCATCCCCGTCCCCATGACCTCATCCACCCTTAATCGTCTCCCAAAGGCCCCGCCCCCACATCTCACCACACTGAAGGTGTCTGTCCCACAGCAGGTACGTGAGTGGCGGGGACGACGGGAGGAGGCGTTCTAGGGAGGAGCAGGTGACGACCAGCCGTGGTGAGCGAGCTCCCCTTGGCCACGCTCCAGGTGCCCGCACCGTGTGGCCTCGTCCCCTGTGCCACATTTTCTCCCTGGTATTGGGTTTCACGCAATGAGTGACGCTCTCCTTGCATATTATAATTTAAATGGTTGACTCTGGGGTCCCCCATGTGTCATGGGTCCAGGGAGGAGTCTGGGCAGAGGCCAGGTCAGCTTCCCCATGGCTGCATGCGGGTGCTTATGCCCAAGGCCCCTGAGCCCGGCCACAGCAGGGCCACGTTCCTGCAGGACGGTCGGTCTGGCAGTCCTAGAGCGGACGTGGGTGAGGGGTCAGGATGTGCCCCTCTCCAGGGTGGGGTGCTCTGGGAGAGCTGGCCAGAGGAGACATCCAAGGAGAGTGGCACGGCCTCCCCCAGGGCTGGTGTGTGGAACCGCTACGTCGCACCTGGGTGCCCCGTCCTCTGCCCACATCTGGGTGATGGTTGCGCCCTTGCATTGCTGCCCACAATGGACTGGGGTCCAAGTCACGATGCTGACCTTCACAATGACTCAGCAAACCTGGTTCACGTTGATGCGTCTGTGTCCTGGGCTGGGTTAGGCTGACCGCGCCCCAGGGGGCAGCTGTGTCCACAGCGGTGAGGGCGCAGCCGCCTTTCCTCTCAGCACTGCCTCGTGGCTCTTCAGCTCCCACCCTCCCCAAAGACCACATCGTCCCCCAGCCACCTTCTCCCTGTCACAGCGGCATCCGATGGAGGAATAAGGTGGTGTGGCAGTGTCTCCCGCGCACCCGCAAGCAGATCTGCAGCCGGGCTACCGCTTTCTCCGCTTCCCGTCCAACTCTGCTTCTGCAGCTGCGGCTCCTGTGCGGCATGCTACTGCCCGTGTCAGCCGTGCCCAGGACAAGCCACGCGGACGACCCCAGTCAGCGAGGCGGCTGCGGGATGCAGAGGGTCACACGCGGGTGACCCCAGTCAGTGAGGCGGCTGCGGGATGCAGAGGGTCACACGCGGGTGACCCCAGTCAGAGAGGCGGCTGCGGGATTAGACGCAGAGGGTCACACGCGGGTGACCCCAGTCAGAGAGGCGGCTGCGGGACGCAGAGGGTCACACGCGGATGACCCCAGTCAGAGAGGCGGCTGCGGGACGCAGAGGGTCACACGCGGGTGACCCCAGTCAGAGAGGCGGCTGCGGGACGCAGAGGGTCACACGCGGGTGACCCCAGTCAGCGAGGCGGCTGCGGGACACAGAGGGTCACACGCGGGTGACCCCAGTCAGCGAGGCGGCTGCGGGATTGGACGCAGAGGGTCACACGCGGATGACCCCAGTCAGTGAGGCGGCTGCGGGTCGCAGAGGGTCAGACCTGAGGCCCCGGTCCTGAAGTTCCCTCCTTGGTTCAACCATTCTCCGTGTCAGTGATCATTCTGGTTCTTTCTGGATTACTACAATTCTGACGCAACCTTGGGCAGTA
This sequence comes from Oryctolagus cuniculus, assembly GCF_964237555.1. NCBI lineage: Eukaryota > Metazoa > Chordata > Mammalia > Lagomorpha > Leporidae > Oryctolagus > Oryctolagus cuniculus. The sequence continues at coordinate 95,587,906 of NC_091445.1, read as the reverse complement.
GTACACTTTCTTGCATTTCTGTCTTTATGTATTAGTGCATTTATTTTGACGGGACACAGTGCCCAAGTGAAAATATTGGATCAATGTTCGGGTAGTCGTCGCCATCTGAAAGTGTGGGATGATCCACGCTTATAGTAGATGGAACGTGTCTAGCTACCTCTTCAGATGGGGTGTGCTGATTTTTTTAAAACTCTAATTATTGAGCTTCCAACTCAAAGCTGCACAAATTAAAAATCAATGGTTTTCCTTGACCCAACAAAGAGCTGAATTTGCAGGGTTAACTGTCACCTGAAGGTCCTGATGCACACATCTCTGGAGCCACAGAGCCTTACAGGACCAAACACACGTCTACCTCACAAGACGCCACAACCAAGAGAGAGACAAAACCGGAGACGAAAAGCAAGTCTGACTCAGATGTGGCATAACTATGGGAAATATTAGGGTGCGATTTATTTATTTATTTATTAGAAAGAGTTACACAGAGAGAAGGAGAGGCAGAGAGACAGTGAGGTCTTCCATCCGCTGGTTCACTCCCCAGATGGCTGCAATGGCCAGAGCTGGGTTATTCCAAAGCCAGGGGCCAGGAGCTTCTTCCAGGTCTCCCACGTGGGTGCAGGGGCTCAAGACTTGGGCCATCTTCCACTGCTTTCCCAGGCCTTAGCAGTGAGCTGGATCAGAAATGGAGCAGCCGGGACTCGAACCAGCACACATACAGGATGCCAGCACTGCAGGTGGTGGCTTTGCCTGCCAAGCCTCAGCGCCAGTCCCTAGGATGGGAATTTTTAAAAACTGTGATTACTGTGTTAAGGGATTTAATACAACGGTATGCAACATACGAGGGCGCATGAATAATATAAGCAGAGGCACAGAAATTTTGGAGTGAACAAAAACGCTATAATTAAAAAACACAGTCACCAACATAAATAAATAAACACGTAAATAAAAGTCTTTGATGAGTTTATCACTTGACACAGCCGCGGACAGAAAAAGAATTGAAGCCAGGTCAATAGAAACTTCCCAAGTTTGAAGGCAAGGCGAAAACAAGGAATAAAATCAAGAAGTAAACGGAGGTGAGCCGTGCAGGGCTGGGACTCGCACACACCCAAGGACAGACCTTTCTGTGAGGTCACTCAACCCCATCCCCTGACCTCATCCACCCTTAGTCGTCTCCCAAAGGCCCCGCCCCCACATCGCACCACACTGAAGGCGTCTGTCGCAAGGGGGCACGTGAGTGGCGGCAGCAGGAGACGGTGCGCGCACGTTTACACTGAAGTCGCTGGCACCCTCCCGTGGGGGCTGAGGGACCGAGCGGCCGGAACGCGGCCGGCTTACGTGCTACTGACGCGCGGCCTCCTTGACCTTTCTCAAGTGACCTTCCCAGCGTCAGCACAAGCCCACAGCCACCGTGCCACGCGCTCCGAGGTGTGCACGCAAACGCCGCGACGCCACGCGGCACACGGACCGCGGGCTCAGGCTGGCAGCTGGACAGACGGCCCATCTGGAAGGGATGCAGCAAGCATTCGAACACCGGCCAGGGCGAGCCAGGACCTGAGCCCAGACTCCCTGGGCCTTGAACAAATGAGCGTGAGAATGCGGACGCTCGGTGTGCGTGGGCTGAAGCGAGGTCACGCACGGAGAGAAGCCGACACATGGCATGGATGGGGCGCAGGGCGGGGCTCGGACCACAGCACAGCACAGCACGGACCGGGGCTCAGGGCGGGGCTCGGACCACAGCACGGCACGGACCAGGGCGCAGGGCGGGGCCCGGACACAGCACGGCACGGACCCGGGCGCAGGGCGGGGCTCGGACCACAGCACAGCACAGCACGGACCGGGGCTCAGGGCGGGGCTCGGACCACAGCACAGCACGGACGGGGCGCAGGGTGGAGCTTGGACCACAGCACAGCACAGCACGGACCGGGGTGCACAGCACGGACCCGGGCGCAGGGCGGGGCTCAGACCACAGCACAGCACGGACCGGGGCGCACAGCACGGACGGGGCGCAGGGCGGAGCTCAGATCCGTAAGCCCAGCTTTCACCTTGGGAAATAAAGAAGTCTAAGGTCTTGAACCAAAAGCACACAGAATAATAGAAATCACAAAAATTAAAACTGAAAATAAGAAGACAAGAGAGGAAAATCAGTAAAATCTAAAAGTTCTTTGGACATGTCAATAAAACTTGTAGATGAAAAATAAGCAAAAAAAAAAAAAAAATCACTAAACCCCAGAGCCAGCAGGTAACAAATCCTGGTGGGGACGTGGGGTGAGGTGAACTCTGCACTGTTGTTGGAAAAGTGAACTCGTACAGCCATCGTGAGAGGCGGAACACAGCTGCCCCCGACGCTAAAAGTAGGGCACACCCACTACTGGGCACAGAGCCCAGAAGGGAATCAGTGTGCGGGACACACGTCTGCACCCCGGGATTGTGCTGCACCATCCCCGCAGCCAAGCTGTGCAACTGACCTCGGCACCCACCCACCCAAGAATGCAGAAAGGAAACGTGGCACAAATGCGCGACGGACGCGACCCGGCCAGGAAAGGATGAAACCGTGTCGTCTGCAGCGAGGTTGGAACCCAAGGTCATTGTAGGAAGCGCATTAGGCAAGTACAGGAAGCAGGCACCGCGTGAGCTCAGTCATGTGTGTGGGGCCAGCAAGGTGACCCTAAGGGGACAGAAACAAAAACATCGTCACGTGTTTCAGTGGTGTGGGAGGCAAGGGCGGGGTGAGGAAAGTTGACTGACAGGCACTAGGGCATAGCCAGAGGGGAGTAAGGAGTTCTGGGCTTGTACTGCCCAGTAGGTGACCATAGATAATGCTGATGTGCTGTTCTCTGTAAGTAAACTCTAGAAGGTAGATTTGAACATTTTGGTCTTGGAGAAATGTTAAATGCTTGAGGACATAGATGCACCTTCACGTCTATGTGAACCCATCAAACATCAGTGTATCAGTGCACTCCACGTGTCTGTGCGAAAGTAAAGGGAATGTTAGGAGGCCGGAGCTGTGGCGTAGCAGGTAGAGCTGCCGCCCGTGACACCAGCATCCTATATGGGTGGCAGTTTGGGTCCTGGCTGCTCCACTTCTGATCCAGCTCCCTGCTAATGCACCTGGGAAAGCAGTGGAGGATGCACCCAAGTACTTGGGCGCCTGCACCCACATGCGCCTGGCTCCTGGCTTCAGCCTGGCCCAGCCCTGGCAGTCGCTGTCATTTGGGGAGTGAACCAGCAGATGAAAGACCTCTCTCTCTCTCTCTCTCTCTCTCTCTCTCTGTCTTTGTCTCTGTAACTGTGTGTTTAAAAAAATAAAAATAAATCTTTGTTTAAAAAAAGAAAGGTTAAAACATGTAAGTGGGATCCCTGCTGTTGATACCGTGGACATTAGAAGAATAGTCACAGAACACACCAGCGCTGTACCCACAAGTCCCGTGACGTGGAATTCCTTGAGAGAACCTGCCAAGCACCCAGAGGAGTAGCAGGACCCGAGTGTTTACGTGGTGCCACACCCACACAAATCACAGACACACTGGGTGCCTCTTGGTATAAGGTCAAGGCCCACCAGTGATTCACCACCTTCAGAATGAAAGCTCCGAATTCAGGGGGTCCCGGGTGAACCCCACAAGGCTCTGAGGAAGACACAGTGGCCCAGAGCTCCTCACTTATGCCTTGGAGCAAGCTTTGTCTGAAACCCAAACCACGCAGAGACACCACCAAAAAGGTAATTTACGGGCCCTGACTTTCATGAGCAAAGAGGCATAATTCATAATAAAATAACAAACAGGAAGGGTCCTCAAAGATTTCATGGGAAGTATGTGTCTGAGAAAAATCACACAGGCATTGAAAAAAATTTTGCATCAAAACAAGATTTTAACTCCATTTTCCAACAAATGTTGTAAAATACCTTGTATAATCCAATAATACACGAACAAGTGAGATTTATTATAGGCAAGCCTAATTCAACATTCAAAAATCAATGCATGTAATCCTCCAAATCAATAGGCCGAAGAAGCAAAACCACGTAATCACATCGTATTAATTGATGTATAAAAAGCAGTGGGCAACATCCAGCAGACATTTAGACAAAAACTCGCAGCACGAGGGGACGCATCTTCAGTGTGATGAAGAACGTTCATGAAAACACAAAGCTACAGTTAGCACCATGCTTAGTGCTAAGAGATTGGACGATGTCCCCCAAATGTCAGAGACGAGACAAGGCAGGGTGTCCTTTCTCATCATTTCTATGTCCTGAAGTTGTAGCCCCTGGAACAAATCAAGACACACGTGCACGTGTACGCGCACACACACACACACACACACACACACTATATATATATATGTATATATATAAATTTGAAAGAAATTCACCTGTTTCTACTTGTAGGCGAAATGATTGTTTATGCATAAAATCTAAAAAAATATGCAAAAAGACCCTGGGAGCTAAGAAGCCAGTATGTAATGCCGGCGCCGCGGCTCACTAGGCTAATCCTCCACCTTGCGGCGCCGGCACACCGGGTTCTAGTCCCGGTTGGGGCACCGGATTCTGTCCCAGTTGCCCCTCTTCCAGGCCAGCTCTCTGCTGTGGCCAGGGAGTGCAGTGGAGGATGGCCCAAGTGCTTGGGCCCTGCACCCCAAAAAAAGCACCTGGCTCCTGACTCCTGCCATCGGATCAGCGCGGTGCGCACCGGCCGCGGCGGCCATTGGAGGGACCAACGGCAAAGGAAGACCTTTCTCTCTGTCTCTCTCACTGTCCACTCTGCCTGCCAAAAAAAAAAAAAAGCCAGTATGTAGCACAGATTTAAAGCCCATAGGCAGAAGTCAGTGTTTTCTGACATACCAGCAGTGAACTACCACCCCTTAACAGACGATAGTGTTTACGAGAGTACCAGAAATAAGTACTTAGGCAGCAATCTATAAACAAGCACATGGGAAGAACTACAAAGCATTGAATAAAAATTTTAAAAATGTCTAAAGAAATGGAACATTCATGAATAGACTCAATGTTGTTGTTTTTTAAATATTTTTTTTATTTGAAAGACAAAGTTACTGAGAGAGAAGGAGGTGGAGAGGGAGAGAGAGAGAGAGATCTTCCATCTGCTGGTTCACTCCCCAAATGGCTGCAACTGTCAGGGCTGGGCCAGCTGAAACCAGGCTCCAGGAGTTTCTTTTGGGTCTTCCACAAGGGTACAGGAATCCAAGCATCTTCCACTGCTTTCCCAGGCCACGGCAGAGCTGGATCAGAAGTGGAGCAGCAGAGACTAGAACCAGGGCCCATATGGGATGCCAGCACCACAGGCAGAGGCTTCACCCGTTATGCCACAGTGCTGCCCTTGTCAATAGTGTTAATATTTTTCCCAAGTTGACTGTGTCAATTTCAATGAAATTATAGTGAAAATCTCAGCAAGCTATTTTGTGGAAATCAAAATCACTCTAGAATTAGCATGGAAAGCAGTAAATTTTTTTTTGACAGGCAGAGTTAGACAGTAAGAGAGAGAGAGAGAGAGAAAGGTCTTCTTTCCGTTGGTTCACCCCCAAAATGACCACTACGGTTGGCACCACGCTGATCCAAAGGCAGGAGCCAGGTGCTTCTCCTGGTCTTCCATGGGGTTCAGAGGCCCAAGCACCTGGGCCATCCTCCACTGCCTTCCTGGGCCACAGCAGAGAGCTGGCCTGGAAGAGGAGCAACTGGGACAGAATCCGGTGCCCCAACCGGGACTAGAACCCAGGGTACGCGTGCCGCAGGCGGAGGATTAGCCTAGTGAGCCACGGCACCAGCCAGAAGTAAATGTTAAGTACGCCACGCTATGCTAAAGAAACGTAAAACAGTTAGGGGATAGGTAGGCCATGACCCACACTGTCTGTTCTCAAGCCTTTCGGGAGAGCCCCAGTAACAAGGACAGCGGGAGCCAAGGGAAGAACAGACACGACACGCAGATCGAATGGACACAGGAGAAGGCCACGGACTACACCTGCCCAAGCACAGACAGCAGTTTGTGCTACAGGCATGAAGGCTCTAGAAGGCAGAGCTTCTCACACCAGCACTGCTGCAACAGTCGGACCTCTCTCTGAACACGAATCTCGATATGTACTTTATATCTTTCTCAGACATTAATTCAGAGCAGAGACTTGAGTGTAAAATTACAAGTAGGATGTTTCTAGGAGCAAACAGCCGTGAGAAAGCGACCTGGCCAGGGGCCACTGATGGGGCTGGAGCCACAAAGCCACAGCACCACACACGCAGGTGACAGTAACTGGGACTTCACTGAGATTGAAGTCAGTATTTCAGCTCTGGAAAAGTGGTTGTTAAGAGACGAAAAGGGATGCCCCAGCTGGGGGGAAACATTTTGAGACACAGTCTAATGATGGAAACTAGGATGGGGCTGAAGAGTCTCCCCTCGTCACCAGTGTGGGGGACGGGCCACTGCAGCGGGCAGGTGTAGAGGTGTTGGTCCCAGGACTTTCTCCGTAAGTGAGCGTGGTCGGAGCTGTTTCAACAGCAAACCTGCATGTAAACAGTGCGCTCTAGCTGACGAAACTTCCCCAGTGGGTGCACATTAGCCATTTGACACCACAGCACCCAAGGACTGGAAATGACCAGTTAGGTAAGTGGATGTCAAACCACAAGACTCGGGGAGACGCCACGCAGGAGGGGGAAGCACGGATGCAGGTTGGAGACCTCAGTGTTAATTCACATTCGGCTTTACAGGTACAGTGGTCACGTGGAGAGATTTCCAGACATGTGCACGCGTGTATTTCTCTGTTCCAGCCACAAGGACACTGAAGAAGCCTAGCTCCCCCGCATCATGACTCCTAGCATCATTCTCCAGCAAACGGAGCCAGGCTTCCTAGGAAGTGCTGTCTCGTTCTGGGACCGTGGTAGTAAACCCTCAGCGCGAGCCCTGAGCACCCTGTAGTGCCCATGCCCACACGCGTGTGCACACACCTACAACACGGGAGATGGTAAAGGGACACTAGAGCTAGGTGGATGACCTGGCGACGGAGAAAGTCGCTTAATAAAGTGGTACTGGGGTGCAGCCATCATCTGACACTGTTGCCTAAACAAGGACGAGGGGGAATGGACCAACACCCTCTGAACAAGGCTTCCCAAGTGTGAGCTGTGCACACAGCGAGAGAGGGAGGGTGCACGCGGCTTCAGCATAAGCCCATCAGGCGACATCTCAGCCACACCCTCAATGGCAGTGGCAGCGGCCACAGAGTGCCCGGCACGGCGAGGGAGGAGAGTGGCGCTCACTCTGTGTTCATCTTGAAATCCCTGTCCCCAGCCTAATCATGAGCAAAGCATCTGACAAATCCCCACCGAGAGGGTCCCGTAGCTGACTTGACCACCGCTGCTGGGAGCTGTCATGGTCATCAGAAACGGGGAGCTGAGACTGTGTCACAGCCGAGCGGAGCCGCAGGCGATGTGAGCCCCACGTGCTACATGGAGCCACGGACGGGCCCTGGGACAGGGTAACGTGCCGGGAGAAGCCAAGGAGATCGCCCGAGCGGTGGCGCTCAGCCCGGCTCTGTGGTGGCGGCAGGTGCAGCGAGTTGGGATGTTCCTGTTTGAGGAGCGCAGAGGCACACGGATGGGCAGTGTCTGTACAGGCAAAGCCGTTCTCCTATAAAGCTAACTGTTGATTACCGAGAGCTCTTCCCTGATGGAAATATGCGGTGGGGATGGTGGGAAGAACCAGAGAGCCGGGCGGCCACTCAGCCGCTCTCGCCACCGTGCTCCTGCCGGGCGTTCTTCCCCGGTCAAAGTTATAGGAGTTAATTCCCCTGGAATCCGGCGGCCTCCCTCCTGCCCTGAGCTCTGGCACCGCCACCGTGTCTCTGAGCCGGGCAGAATGAGTCAGAGCTGGCCTCAAGCTAGGGGCGCTTGAGCACGTGGGGCCCAGTCGCCTGGGAAAGGTGTCTTACCAAGGCCAGGCCACCAGTGGCGGGGGGCCGGCGTCCCTGGGCTCCCTGGGGTGCGCTCGGGGGGGCTGTGTCCTCCCCGATCCTGCGACGACCTGTGGAAAGCGGCAGCTCGTGCCAACTGAACTGTTCACCTCCAGCACACCAGTTAATTTAAACTCAATTACTTAGCCGAGCAGGGCCAGTGACTTCCAAAGAGGAGCCACACACCCACTCCACTCAGTTTTCTGCCAAAACGCAGCGTGAGTTTTGTTTTCTTTAAAAACTACCATTTCCATATAATTGGATTAGCCCAGCGTGGGACTGGTGGCCAGATGTGGAGGCTCCCTAGACCAGGCAGATCCTGCGTGTGACCTCAGGCCTCACTCATAATATTCCGCGGGCTGAAATTGAGCTGTCGGCGGCAAACCGCCTCAAGAGTCCTTAAGAGGCTCCAACTGTTGGTGGGGGAAAACAAAAACACACCCACGGCTCGGCTGAAGCTTCAGATGTCCAAACAGCCGCGGTCAGAGATCAAGAAATGATTTCTTAATTGCTAATTGCTAGGAGCAACCTTTAATTTTGCTAAGACGGACAGAAGGGGAGAATGAAGAAAGTGCCCCGCAGCTGTTAACTTCAGAGTCTGTATGCGAGCACTGGGTCTCTCCAGTGTGGCCTCGGGATCCCGCTTCCTGTTCCCCCACCACCTCCAGCTCTCGGCCGAAGACCCCTCGGGTACCAAGTCCTACCCCTGCCTGCTGCGGAAATGCGATTGCCCTGGCTCTGCCTTCGAAATTCACACTAGAGAGGAGGCAGTCAGGAAGCTGTGCAAAACGCAGCAAGCAGAGGCGGGGAGCCCCCACCCCCAGCCCCAGGTCTGGGCACGGGGTGGAGGGGCTTCACGGGAGGGGAGGGGCTTCCCAGGGCTTCCTGGAGGAGGGAACATGAGCTGGTTCCACTTCCACAGCTGAGGGAGTCCTCACGCTCCCTGGGCGGGGGCCGGGGCCTGTGGCTGTGCAACCTTGGGGGTCTCTGTGTGGCTAAACTCCTTTAAGTCTCTTGGAACTCTGAGAATGAAATTTGGGTTTTTGCTGGAAGGTGAGACTTCCGAATTCTTCGTGCGGCACAGCCAGAGCTGCGGGGGCACCTGCGGGATGCCGCTCCCCGCCCACCCTGTTCCTCTACAGCGGTGAGAACCTACCTGGCTTCACACCGCGTCAGGGGCTGCTCACGGGCCCCACAGCTCCAAGGTAACACCAGGACCAGGACGGCGCCCTCCTGAGGACACTTCCCGTGTGACCGCTCGCCCCTCTCAGCGTGACCACAGTTTGTAGGAGGTGTCCTCTTTCAAAGGATAACCCAGCCTGCTCCACCTGCTCGGCTGCACCTTCCGGGGGCCGGCCATGCCCCAGCTTTGTCCCGGGGCGGGGGTGAGAAGCAGGCGGGTCCTGTCCTCTATTTCCTGTCGCATGGTGCAAGGCAGAAGGAGAGCAACCCCACTCCCAAAAACCAAGTTTTGAAGGCATGAGACCCACCCACAAGGCCCTGGTGACCTCATCACCTAAAGACGCCCACCCCTTGCCCACAAGGAGGACGATGAGATGTCGGAGGGGTTTTGTGGAGAGCAAAGGTTCCGGGACGTCAGCTCCTCCCCTTTCTCCGGGCGGTGTTGTAGGCGTGCTTTTGAGAGCCAGCTTTTCTGCAGTTTTTCTGTGACGGCTAAATCTCTAACTTCTCTAGTTTATCGCTAAACATCCATTTCTTTTCCTGCAATATGGTGACCATCTAAGTTCCCAATATACGGCATACGGTAGGAGGTCATCAGGGTTACTCTCCTCCATGAAGGGCACCCTGTGAAACAGGGATGCTACGTTGGTCACACTGGGAATCGCCGTGATCAAGGGGTGGCACCGTGACGGCCCCAGGGGTGCTGTTCTTGGCTCCAGCCCAAGCTCCCAGGTTTAGCCTACTGTTTAAGATGCCACTTATATTGCCTGAATCCCTTATTCAGTGCCTGGGTTCAAGTCCTGGCTGCTCCACTTCCTATGCAGCTCCCTGCTAATGGCCTGAGAAAAGCAGTGGAGGGTGGCCTAAGTGCTTGGGCCCCTGCACCCACGTGGGAAGCCTGGATGAAGCTCCTGGCTCCTGGCTTCCATCTGGCCCAGTGCTGGCTGTTGCACCCATCTGGGGAGTGAATCGGCAGATGGAAGATTCTCTCTCTCTCTCTCTCCCTCTCTCTCTCTGTAACTCTGACTTTCAAATATATAAATAAATCTTTAAAAAAGACCCACAGGGCTCACTCTTGCCACTGACCCACTCTGGAAACTGGCCAAGTCCACGCTCTGTGGAAGTCGAGGTGCACTCCAGAGGCCAGGTCACTGCTCTCTCCTGCTTGGGTTCCCGAAGCCCTCTCTTCACCCTCCCCACTGAGGAGTTTAACAACATGTACAACACGAGCACTTTCCAGTGTTGGCTCTTCCCAGCAGAGTCGATGGCCGGGCGGACCCACGGGTGGCGAGGTCTCCGGCAGCATAGGTGGGCGGGGCAGGTGGAGACCCTCAGTCTCTGATGTTAACAGGAGATGTGCATGCCTCTGGCCAAGGCAGACAGTGTCTGAGGCATTAGCCACTGTGCCGGCACATTTGTTATCACTTTAATGAATTTACATACACCCTGGCATATTCAAATGTAATAAAATAATCACCATAGGAGAGGTTTGTTGTTGCGTTTGTAATAACGTTATCGATTGTTAATCTCTGCCCAAAAGTAACTGAAGGTCGGTGTTGAAATTAATTTTATGAGCTGGAGCTGTACACACGCAGGAGTTTGAAGTTGAACCAGAGCCCCCCCAGAAGCGATATGGAACCGTGTGTGGTGTGTGTGGATGCGAAGCCGGGTCTGGGACCCGGCCGCTAATACCTGGGAACAGCTCTGTCTCCGCTGGAATGCAGGCTGACCGTCTGTGGCTTTGCTTTGGGAAAGAAAAGCTTTAATGCAGCCGTGCCAATTATACAACAAACTTCCTGAGGCCGTTTAAAATGAACTTCTTTAATTTCTGCACAAAACAGAACGAAGCAAAGCACACGGATGCCTCGGACACTGCAGATGGAATCTGAGAAAGAAGCAAAAGCAGCATTGACCGAAGGACAAGGAGCAAAGGGCAGTCACCCCCATTCACGGTTGGGGGGGTCTCCCCGGGGGAGGGTCGGGTAGAGATCGCTGGCCGCCGGCTGCTGCGCGGGAGCGGCTGAGGGATCAGTGGGTCAGGGGTGACAGGAAGCAGTAGCAGGCTGTCGAAGGGAGAAACAACCCGAGTGGTACGGGGAGAGCCGAGCAGGGTGGTCGGGCCCCAGCTGAGGGCAGTGGCCGAGGAGAGGAGAGCAGTGGCGTGGATGGTTGGGTGCTGCAGCACCTGACCTCAGGGTGTGGCCCAGGGAGCCGAATCTGCAGTGCCAGTGGTAGTGTGGGGGGTGGTGGGACCCAGGCTGGAAGACGAGACAGGCCACCAGCAGAGAGGAGGGCGCCCACGTCCTGAGTCCACGGAGGCCGGGATGGCCCCTGGGGACAGCAGAGAGTGCTGGTGTGGTGGCGTGCGTGCGCTCTGCTGGGCACACGGGACGTTCCTTGCGATGCCATGGAGAGTGGGCACGGGGTCTGGGTCAACCCTGGGAAGCTGTTTGGTTTTCCAGGATCTCAATCAGTTCTTGAGGAAGGAGAGCTGGTGGGATGGGCGTTGCAGTGCAGGGGTCCAGCGGCCACTCCGGAAACCCGCATCCCACATCGGAGCACTGGTCCGAGTCCTGGCTACTCCACTTCTGACCCGGCTCCCTGCTAATGCGCCCGGGCAAGAGCAGAAGGTGGCGCAATCCCTGGGTTCCTGTACCTCTGAGGGAGAAACGGATGGAGTTTCAGGCTCCCGGCTTCTGCCCGGCTCAGCCATGGCTGTTAGGCCACTGGAGGAGTGAACCAGTAGATGGGTGACCTCCCCTCTCCCCCTCTCTCTGTCACTCTTTCATATACATAAATAATCTTTGAAAAGAAAAGGAGGCTGTGTCTTCCGTCCCTACTGTGTATTAAGGTTCAACTCAGCCGCTCAGAGTCTCAGTCCAATCACGGCTCAGAATCACCTTTGAAACTGCGACATAAAGCAGCCTGTCCCAGACTCCTGTGTTGGCGAGACGCAGACACTCCCTCTCTGCGTTTTTGGCTCTCTTGAGCCTATTGCTGTTTCTCTTAAATATTTAAAGCTGAGACAAAGCAGAATGATCAAGACTGGATCACACTGAGTGGAACTCGCTGGTCTTGGGCGTGCGCGGGTTTTTGCGAATCACTGTGGTCTCTCATTGGCCAGCGTGGCCACGTCAGAGCTGCTCTTTTCGACGTTCAGTGAGCCGTATTTCTCACCAGGCCATGCTACATGGCTGCCCCGTGCCTGTCACCCTGCAGCTGCAAGAACTCGCAATGGTTTCGCGAGGGGAAGGTCTCCTGGCTTATTTTATTCTGTGTATAATCACAACTAAATTCTGTAGTTGTGAATTTTATCCTGGAACTTCCTTCTTACAGTCAAGCCCTCATGCCCACACCTGTAGGGGAGATTTCTGCACACTGATCAGCATCCCTTTCCTCGTGACACGTGCTGGCAACCTGTGACGCCACAATATCTGGTAATTAGCAAGATGCATCTATGCCTTGCTAAAGAAAGAAGGAGATGTTGAGGCCATTTACCAAGCAAACAGATAGACAGTAAGTGGGCACCAGCAGAGTAAAAGTTCAGAATTAGTGAACACAGCACACGCGTTAATAGTGACAGCCAAAGCCGACACCGGGGGTCAGATGGAATCACACGGTGCTGGATGCACCGACGCACCCCTGAATCCCACAGTCGCCCACTGGAGGCACGCGGGAGCCAACCGCTGCCCAGGGCTCCACGCTCCAGGTGCACGAAGGGCGGACGTCTTCCCAGCTCACACCTAGGAGTAGAGAGTTCTGAATTCAAATAGCCACGCTCTTGGCCACCACAGAGCGTGCACTGTCCCACTGTAAACGGTCTTTGAGAAGTTCCTGAAGTCGGCTGTGGAGCTGGCCCGTGGCGGGGCCGAGCTGCAGCACGTGGTCTGACTTCACCCTCAGGGCACTCTGTCCACTCCCTTCTTGAAGGGCCGCCTCTCCTCGCCCGCCCCCATTACCTCTTTCCCAGAGTTCCCTACCTGCCTGTCCGTGGCCGCCCTCTGCACTGGTCCTGAGTTCTCTGGGTCTCTCACATCTCGGAAGAGCACATGGGCTCTGCATCGTCGACTCCTAACCCCTTGCTTTGTGCGCCTGTCAAGGCTGCCGCCCATTGGGTGCAGAACCGAAGCCGCCCCGCGTCTCCACACCTGCTCCTCGGCACGCGGGTCTGGCTGTTTCCTGAGCTCAGCGTTTGGAGCGATGGATCCCCCTCCCTTCCTCTCCCTCCTCCCCAGCACGGGAGCTCTCCGAAATTCTCCCTCCTCTCACTCCCTCCCCCCGTGTTTTCTGCTGCCCTGCGCTGCTCACCTGTGCAGGTGTCCCACTACATGAGCCCTCCAGCGGCTCACCTGGCTGCACCTGCTCCCCGGGGTCACAGGTTTGATAGGTTCTTTGTGGGAAACACAGATTCGAGCTCTAGAGTCCAGGTTCCCTGCTGTGAAAGCAGAGCCCCTAGGCGCCCCTCTCCAGCCACCACCGCCTCTCCCCGTCCCAGCCTCCGCACCTGGCTTTCCCCATGGTCCGGGGCACGTCTGCTCACGGAGCAGGTCACCGCCTTCTGCGCCCTGCACCTGCTGCCGTGCCGCTCCTCCCGGGGCCCATATGCCTCCAGGAACTGGACTTCTGTTCTTCCTTGTGTTTCAGCCGCGACCTTGAGTTACGGTTTTCTCAGTTGGCCCTCCAGCTGTAGGGAGAGCCACGGGGCAGTGGCTGGTCCCTTCCCCTCCCCCTCCCATCCCAGCCAAGGCCTCCCGCAAGCTGCAGAGGACTTGCGACTCTCAAACCAACCCGTCCAAGCTTGGTCTCCCCTCCCACCTGCTTCCCTGCCCTGCCCTGCCCCGGCCCTGCCAACACCCACAGGGAAAGTGCACCTCTTAGAGGCAAAGATCTTGGAGCTGCCGGTATAGACGAAGCCGGCATTCCAAGAACCACTGCCGCACTCCCTTCTGTTTTCCCTGCTGACTTTTCGTCCCCCGCTAATGTCGTCAGGTTGAGCAGTAGTCAGGTTCCAGCCGAGATACCCAGGGGCCGGCCACATTCATCTTCACATGACATTGTTCATTGTTCAGAATTTCCAATAACTGGGCTCAGAAAGCGTGTGAGGGGGTGGACTGGGGGGATTATGACATAAAAATGCTAAAGACCGTGTGGGGCAGTCGCTGCCTGACTTGGTAGCGCGCTAACGCAGTTTGCAGTCCCCCAGAGACGGGCCAGCAGCGGTGCCCAGGGAGCGGTGCGCGCTCGCAGCCCGGGCAGGGCCTGGCCGCCGCACAGTGCAGGCCCTGGCTGCGCTGGCTCCCCCGCGAGGTTGGGTCACGGCAGCACCTTCCGTGTGTGCGGCTGAGGCACGAAAGCGCAGCCATCAGGTCCCACGGGGCGGTGTGCTCCCTGTCCACGGCGATCCCCCAGGTCAGCGCCTCCTTGATGACTCACAGGGCGCCATCTCCCGGGACCTCTCCTGAATTATTGAGCCCCTCAAACAACTGCTGAGGCCTTGAAACAAGCAGGGGTGCACGTTTTTTCTCGGTCTTAAAGCACATCTTCCGGTTCTGTTAGTCTACACTGCTGCTGGCTTGCACCATGTGTGTTGACAGAGTCTCGCCTCCACCAGGTTTGGGCCAGGCTCCTGAGCCCTATTTTCAGCCGGGCTGCGGCCTTGGAACCCTGTCTGCCACCCTTTGGGTCTGAGTAGCCCGGTGGTGGCTGGAATCCTGCTAAGTCGGTTTAGTGAGGACCCCCGGCCTCCTCACCCGTCACCCTTCCTCACCGGGTTGACAAAGTCCTCCCTCTCATTCTGCCACACTCGTCCAACCTCCGTCCCGCACATGCACGCTTCCTGCTATCACGCGTCTACGTCATTGTTCCAACCACGTCAGAGGGAAGTGAGCCCTGCACATATTCTGTGGAAGTGCAGAAAACGTAGAATTAGAAGCACACAGCAGGAGCTCGGATGTTACCTGAGCACACAGGGTGATGCTCTCACTTGAACAACGCTACTAGAAAAATCAGCCCTCGAGGACGACGTCGCTGTTGCAAAGCACAGTGGAACTTCCTGACTTTTTCTGAATTAGCGGGCAGAGGCCTCGAAGAAACAGACGGTGACTTAACTCCTCCAGTTGATCAGTTCATCCCGGTTCACTGGGGTCTTTTCCAAAGCGAAGTTCTCCAGCGCTCGTGATGAGTGGATTGTCCGGACAGCTTCAGGTGACGCCTGTGCCCGCGTCCGCACCACTCCGAGGGTGTCGCACCGGCTGACAAACACGGATGCCTGTGCCCATGTCCGCACCACACCGAGGGTGTCGCTCTGGCTGACAAACGCGATGCCTGTGCCCATGTCTGCACCACACCGAGGGTGTCGCTCCGGCTGACAAATGCAGATGCCTGTGCCCATGTCTGCACCACACCGAGGGTGTCGCTCCGGCTGACAAATGCGATGCCTGTGCCCATGTCTGTACCACAACGAGGGTGTCGCTCTGGCAGACAAACGCGGATGCCTGTGCCCATGTCTGCACCACACCGAGGGTGTCGCTCCGGCTGACAAATGCGGATGCCTGTGCCCATGTCTGCACCACACCGAGGGTGTCGCTCTGGCAGACAAACGCGGATGCCTGTGCCCATGTCTGCACCACACCGAGGGTGTCGCTCCGGCTGACAAATGCGGATGCCTGTGCCCATGTCTGTACCACAACGAGGGTGTCGCTCTGGCAGACAAACGCGGATGCCTGTGCCCATGTCTGCACCACACCGAGGGTGTC
This sequence comes from Oryctolagus cuniculus, assembly GCF_964237555.1. NCBI lineage: Eukaryota > Metazoa > Chordata > Mammalia > Lagomorpha > Leporidae > Oryctolagus > Oryctolagus cuniculus. The sequence continues at coordinate 95,572,034 of NC_091445.1, read as the reverse complement.
GCTCCGGCTGACAAATGCGATGCCTGTGCCCATGTCTGCACCACACCAAGGGTGTCGCTCTGGCAGACAAACGCGGATGCCTGTGCCCATGTCCACACCACACCGAGGGTGTCGCTGCGGCTGACAAACGCGGATAACTGTGCCCATGTCCACACCACACCGAGGATGTCGCTGCGGCTGACAAACACGGATGCCTGTGCCCGCATCCGCACCACACTAAGGGTGTCGCTCTGGCTGACAAACGTGGATGCCTGTGCCCATGTCCACACCACACTGAGGGTGTCACTCCGGCTGACAAATGCGATGCCTGTGCCCGCGTCCACACCACACCGAGGGTGTTGCTCCAGCTGACAAATGCAATGCCTGTGCCCATGTCCGCACCACACTGAGGGTATCGCTCCAGCTGACAAACGCGGATGCCTGTGCCCACGTCCGTACCACACCGAGGGTGTCGCTCCGGCTGACAAACGCGGATGCCTGTGCCCGCATCCGCACCACACTGAGGGTGTCGCTCTGGCTGACAAACGTGGATGCCTGTGCCCGCGTCCACACCACACTGAGGGTGTCACTCCGGCTGACAAATGCAGATGCCTGTGCCCATGTCTGCACCACACCGAGGGTGTCACTCTGGCTGACAAATGAGATGCCTGTGCCCGCGTCCACACCACACCGAGGGTGTTGCTCCAGCTGACAAATGCAATGCCTGTGCCCATGTCCACACCACACTGAGGGTATCGCTCCAGCTGACAAACGTGGATGCCTGTGCCCGCGTCCACACCACACCGAGGGTGTTGCTCCAGCTGACAAATGCAATGCCTGTGCCCATGTCCACACCACACTGAGGGTGTCACTCCGGCTGACAAACGCGGATGCGTCTCTGCATTATGAGCCGCTGGCGATTTTTGTGATTCATAGGTGCCATACGTCTTGGAGACCGGAGAAGCAACATCGGCGCCTCGTTTCCACTGTGACCAGCTCCAGAAGGCAGCAGGGCACCAGGGACAGGGTAGGAGACGGCCCCTGGGCCGACCGGCAGCCCTCAGGGTCTCCAGAAAGACAGCATCCCTGCCGGTTCCTACGGCCCTCACCTCAGCTCCCTTGAAGTCAGCCTTTCTCTGACTTGCACGCAGTCCAGAGCTCACAACCTGATCCGTTTCCCTGACGTCACTGATACGGGGATGGAGTCCACGCCTTGGTGAGGTGGGTTCTCCTGATTTCCTTCCACTTCCCCTGATGTGGCTGCTGTGGCCCCCAACCCATCTGAGTAGGCGGGGCCTGGCCCAGAGCTGGTGAACCTCTGAGTAGGCGGGGCCTGGCCCAGAGCTGCTGAACCTCTGAGTAGGCGGGGCCTGGCCCAGAGCTGCTGAACCTCTGAGTAGGCAGGGCCTGGCCCAGTGCTGCTGAACCTCTGAGTAGGCGGGGCCTGGCCCAGAACTGGTGAACTTCTGAGTAGGCGGGGCCTGGCCCAGAACTGGTGAACTTCTGAGTAGGCGGGGCCTGGCCCAGAGCTGGTGAACCTCTGAGTAGGCGGGGCCTGGCCCAGTGCTGCTGACCAGAAGCAGGGTGCAGGCCACAGAGACGATCCTAAATACTTCAGTTGTCTCATTAGAAGAAGTACAAAGAAACAGGGGTGGTTATTTGAAAGACTTAGACAACCCTTTAAGTCAAACTTACTATCAGTTGACATTGCAATCATCAAAAATATACCACCAAGATATTCTTATTTCTGTTGGTTTATTCTAAGTCTTTGAGATCTGGTGAGGATGTTTAAGGTGCCACTTGATGTGGCCCAGCCGCACGTGTAGAGCTTGGTGGCCCCGGTCCTGCCACACTGGGAGTGAGTCAGCACTGACCCACTGCTGGGACCACCAGCTCTCTTCCATCAGCCACGTTCAGACCCGGCAAACCCTTCCAAAGAACAGGAAACTGTCATCCCTGAACTTGCCCGTTGATCTGCAGGCAGTTTTCTTAATTTTTTTCCAGAGTTTGGTCAAAGTCCCTCTCTGTGGCTTTCACTCCTAACTTAATTCTAGGTCTCAAGCCTGCTAGGACGAAGCGGATCTGTGTCTCACACAAAATGTCCTCGCATGTTGGGAATAAACTTTTGTCTTTCTGAACACCTGTACCAGATCTTTTCTTTCTTAAGCTACACAGGCCCAGTTTCTTTACTTGGAACTATTTTTGTGTTATTTTGCAATAATATTTTTTCTCTGAATACAGTTTTCATTGCCCCTATCAAGTTGGAATGTAGCAACAAGCACTGGTTTCTAGCCATGACCTGAGCAGCCCAAGTCCTTATTTTCATGTTTGCCATTGTTAGGGCAGCTTGGGGGTTGTCGGCATTGGTCATGCAATGACCCCTTGGAGGCAGCCTCATCCTGGAGCGGGGAGGCCCTGGCCCTGACTCCCCACGGACCACTGCATCCCGAGGGGCTCCACGCTCTCCCGGAGAACGCGCCTCTGCTACATTCAGCTCCCTGCAGAAGCTGGGAAGAGCTTTGGATGCAAGTTCTCTCATCCTCGGAATCACTGTACTGTCAAGCCTCGTGTCATGCAAAACGTGGGTGAGCGTGACTTCGGTAGGCACATCCAAGAGATGACAAATTCTGGTTTGGCTCCTGGCCAATAACCCAGCGCCTGAGGGAACTGGCTTTGAACAGGAAGGAATCTAAAGTGTACTAACACACCCTCTGTGTCTACCTGAAGTCCAAACGAGCAGCACGCTATCTGCACTGCTTTGTTGACGTCGCCTACGTCTGTATCTTCCTAAAGCTCCAGGCTTCAGACCCCAAAGATGACACTTGCGGGACTCGTGTCCTGGTGGAGTTCAAACCAACCGCTGCTGCCCCTTGGGGAGTGAACCAGCAGATGGAAGACCTCTCTCTTCGTCTCCCTCGCTCTGTTACTCTGCCTTTAGATACATGAATAAATAAATGAAAAATAAAAAATACATGTGTTGTTTTTAATTGAGGAATAATGGATTAAAGGGCAAGTTTATTTTGGTGCCAAAAATGTTGAAATCCATGCAGCTTATCTCCTGCTGGGGACAGGCCCTGCCCACCTCGGCCGGGGCTGACTCGCACTCTCCTCTGCCCTCCTGTGTCTGCTCCTCCCGCGCACCCCGCCTGTGCTCCCCGTGGCTGCTCAAGACTTCTCACAGCAAACCGACAACGTCCCTTCTCGTGTCTTTCAGCTCCCGGGGCCGGAGGTGAGCCTCACCGGCTTCATTTGCACTGGAACTCCCTGTTCCAGTCCTTCCAAAATATTGTTTCCTGAACCGGCAAGGTGGGGTGAGGAAGGAGCTCTTGGGAGTCTCCATCCCCATGTAGAGCTCTCCTCGCCGCGTGCCCAGCGAGCTGCTTCCCTTCCCGCCGCTTGCTTGGTCCCTCCTACGTGCACACGGATTCATTCAGCAAGAGTTCTCCTGGGAGAGGAACCTTCCGGGGTGCTGAAGACACGGAAAGGAACAAAACCAACGCGGCCCCCAGCACCGGGTGCCGCTGGGTGTCGGCTCCTGGAAAGCCGAACCCGTGTCGTCAGGCTGATGCCCGCGGCCAGGACATCAGGATGGTTGGCCGATCGCCATGGAAACAGGGAGCCTCACCTGTTCGTGGACACGTGCGAGGACAGGAGACGCTGCCATTCACGTGTCGTTCATTTCTGCTGATCTGATGAGGCCTGAGTTCCTGTAGATCCCAAAGACGACAGAAACGACCGGCCCTGTGGCTTTAGCCTCTGACCCTCTGCGTCCATCCCCGTGAGGACAGCAGCTTGCTCTCGGGGTGGGGGAGGGGGTGGGGGTGGGGGTGGAGGAGGGTGTACTGTGTTGTGTTGCAGAGTTTACATCACGAAATCGTAGTTTGTGAATTTATTTTCAAACCACATTTGGGATCCAGTGAAAAATGTGCTACCTTTTGGGTCAGAAATGATACCGCTGCTGTCAAAGCCCCTGTGTCAATCACGCTTTTTCTTCCTGGTGGTTTCCTCCAGTTTTATGGAGCAAGCATTACTGAAGTTGACCCGAATTCACTGAACTTCAAACCAACCGCTGCTGCCCTTCGGGGAGTGAACCAGCAGATGGAAGACATCTCTCTTCGTCTCCCTCGCTCTGTTACTCTGCCTTTAAATACATGCATAAATAAATGAAAAATAAAAAAATAAATGTGTTTTTTAATTGAGGAATAATGGATTAGAGGGCAAGTTGGTTTCGGTGCCAAAAATGTCGAAATCCACGCAGTTTTTCACACTGCACATGTCGCACTTGCTGGCGGATGGTGCTCCGTGTACGTGGACCACAAAAACCCCTGCAGCAACACAACTTTAATTTGGATTTCCAATGAACTGTGCGCGGTCCCGCGTGCACGAGTGCACGGAGCCTGGTGCGCCGTTACATGCCTGCTTGCGGTGAGAAGCTGGCTGGGAACCTGCCTGCTCCCACACACCCCACAGCCGCACACCACAGCACGCCTGGTGGTCTGCGTGGCCCTGCATCCCGCAAGCGCCCGCGGCGTGCCTGCCAACGTGCGCCTGGCTCAGCATCGCGGCGAAGAGAGCGAGTCGGAGTATTAATTTTACCTTCAGGGGGTTTAAGACTATTTTTCGCCCTCAATAATCTTTGATTTCATTAAACACTGGAATATAAGTGACCCGGCACATGGTTAGCACTAATTGTCTGGCGCTGCATTGCTTGGACTTCATTTCCGGCACCGGCTGGGCCTCCCGGGCCTTGGCTGCGGGCGCCTGAAGCTCCCTTGTGGCTGCTGAGCGGGGCTGTCGCTCACGGGGAGCACGAGCCGCGTGTGTTCCCAAGCACAGTTTATAAATATTCTATCCCGGTTGTGTAACTTGTTCAAAGGCATTTTTAATATTGCTTTAATTTAATTCTGGCATGGAGAGATGTGTCTGCAGTGTAGCTTTCCCCAAATCCATGTTCGTAGCGCGGTACAAACAAGGGGTGGGGAGAAAAAAATGTCAGTTATGCCTTTCATATTGGAGAAGGAGACCAAATATAGATTTGGAAAGTAAGGCGGGGGAGGTGCAGCCGCAGAGGCTCAGGGCTCTCGCACAGCCGGGGCCACAGGGCGCGGCTCCCCTGGGTGTGCCCAAAAGGAAATCGGGTGCTCTAGTCCGGCCCTCTTTTCTCCGAGGCCTTTACCTGCGAATTGACAAGAGCCAGGATCCCCACCCAGCCGCTGGTGTTTCAAGCTTGGCTGATTCCAGGATGCCGACCCTTTCTCTGCGGGGCCCTGTTGACTTGGGGTGGTGGTGCCTTGCCGTGGGCCCCAGGGCTGCAGTGGAGACCTGGGGTCCTGGATGGGACCCCCTTACCCTCCATCACAGCTAAGTTTTTCTCTGCCAGCCCCTGCAGCCAAATTGAGCACCCTTCCCATCTTCCCACGTGTCCAGTTGCCCTTTCCATGCCCTGAGAGGGACGGCTCAGGACGGTGGCCGGCTCTGTCCAGCTCCCCAGTGACCGCTCGGCCTTCAGGGCCCCAGGGAGGCCCACGCAGCGGCAGCCTCACAGAGAAGGGGTCACCCCTGCTCCTGCCCCTCCCTGGGCTGGGATCCCAAGAGAGGAGCTGGTAGGCCGGCCCTCTGGGACCCATGTGCCAGTTTGCCTGGCCACGAGGAGGAGTGCAGGGCCACCTCCTCTCCCTGGCCAAGCTGTCCCTGGAGGCCAGGCCTGGCCAGGCCCGGACCTACTCGACCAGGGTGAGGGCGGGATGGGCCTGCAACACGTGGTTCCTAAGGCGGCAGCTCGGCTGCTGAGCCAATTCCTGCTACAGGAAGCTGTTTTTTTTTTTTTTTTTTTTTTTTTTTTACAGGCAGAGTGGACAGTGAGAGAGAGAGACAGAGAGAAAGGTCTTCCTTTGCTGTTGGTTCATCCTCCAATGGCCGCCGCGGCCAGCGCACTGCGCTGATTCGAAGGCAGGAGCCAGGTACTTCTCCTGGTCTCCCATGGGGTGCAGGGCCCAAGCACTTGGGCCATCCTCCACTGCACTCCCTGGCCATAGCAGAGAGCTGGCCTGGAAGAGGGGCAACCAGGACAGAATCCGGCGCCCCGACTGGGACTAGAACCCGGTGTGCCGGCACCGCAGGCGGAGGATTAGCCTAGTGAGCCGCGGCGCCGGCCAGGAAGCTGGTTTGGAACAGGAGTGTCTGCTGTTTCCAGAAGCTTCTCCATCTTCGGGACAAGCACTCACCATCCCCAGGCACGAGATGGTCCCGGGGAGAGACAGGGCCCGCGCTCAGAGCAGCCACAGGCCCAGCGCACTGCAACCTACGCCACGTGTGCACGTGTGCAGACACGTGTGTAGACACACGTGCACACGCGTCTCAGCACGGCTTCAGGAAGCAAGTCCGCTGTGTGCACTGGGCATGGGAGTAGAGCAGTCCCGGGACTGGGAGGGTCTCACCCAGAGAGGCGTGCGCGTGCCCTCGGCCTTCAGCCCATGAAGGCAGAACCAAGACCTCTCTGTCTCTCGCGGCTGCGCAGCTGCCGCCCCCTCAGAGGGGCTCCTTAGCTTCAGAGCCGTTCAGAGACAAACCAGGGAGGAAGTGGCCCCTCCGTGATTGGAGCAGATCGAAACCCAGCCCGCTGGGGACGCCGCCAGTGCCCGATTCCAGCCGCACCTCTGCTGTCACTCGAAATGGGACGTCTCCCTGACGCAGCCAGCCATTCTGGGTGGCAACGCCTTCCCGTGGGTTCCTACAGTGCTGCCAGATCTGATTCCCATGGGACCACCACCTGGACCCACGCCACAGGGTGTGGTGACCCTACCCTGAAAGTGCATTTCCATGTTCCACACCCCAGAACCGGCTGCCCGTAAGCCCGAGAGGTCATCACCAAGGGGTAGGTGTGCTTGTGTGTGTGTGTGTGTGCCTGCTCTAGTCACCAACGTGTAGGATGAGGGGTGTGTGTGTATGTTCCCATTCCAGTCACTAGGATGTAGGATGGTGTGTGTGTGTGTGTGTGTGTGTGTGCGCCTGTTCCAGTTACCAAGGTGTAGGGGTGTGTGTGTGTGTGTGTGCCTGCTCCAGTCATCACCAAGGTATAGGTGTGTGTGTGTGTGTGCACGTTTTTCTGCTCCAGTCACCAGGGTGTAGGATGGTGTGTGTGTGTGTGTGTGTGTGTGTGCATGTTTCTGCTCCAGTCATCACCAAGCTGTAGGTGTGCATGTGTGTGTGCGTGCCTGTTCCAGTCACCAGGATGTAGGTGTGTGTGTGTGTGCCTGTTCCAGTCACCAGGATGTAGGTGTGTGTGTGTGTGTGTGTGCTCCTGCTCCAGTCACCAGGATGTAGGTGTGTGTGTGTGTGCACCTGCTCCAGTCACCAGGATGTAGGTGTGTGTGTGTGTGTGTGTGTGTGTGTGCCTGCTCCAGTCACCAGGATGTAGGTGTGTGTGTGTGTGTGTGCCTGCTCCAGTCACCAGGATGTAGGTGTGTGTGTGTGTAGTGTCATTTCCTGGGTTCTAAGCCGCCTCCACCCACGGGGCTGCAGACTCTCCCACCATCATGGCTGACATGGCTTTATAAGGAATCCATGGTCCCCGGGAAGTCTTTGGCTGCCAGCTGCACCCCGTGCTTGCTCGCGGTCCACGGGCAGTCCCTAGCTGTGCAAACCAAAGGCTCCAGCCCGCACCACGGCCCCGACAGCGTCTTCCCCAGCTCCGAGGGCCAGAGACGCACTGTGAAGGGAGAAGGTGGTAGTTAAACATCCACGATGCAGAGACAGTTTCCGTGGGCAGCCGGCAGGGCCGGCTCTCGAGCTCATAATTAAGCAGTAATCCCCAGCCACGCAGTCATTACCAGCAGTTAATGGCGACTTTGTTGGTTAGCAGCTCAGCCCGGAGCTGAAGATTGTTAACACTCTATCAAACTCCTTGTTAAGAGGGCTGAGTTTTTATTTAAGCACACTCGGCTCGCAGCTGCAGAGCCGAGCGGCCCCAGGCGGCCCCCAGTGGCTCATGACCAGTTGGGCTCCAGCAGTGGAGTGCCCGGCGCATGGCTGTGGCCCTCTAGTAGCTGTTAACTGCCCTGGCCGGTGCCCACGCCGCACGGGGAGCTGGGGTGACACGGCTTCCACGCCTTCCCCTCGCGGGTGCAAGACAAACTAGCAGTTGATGTCGCCAACATTTCACCCCGTGGTTGATCTTGGACTCACTGCAGGTTTCAAATGCAAGGGGGTGCCCTGGGGATGGAAGGCCAGAGTCTGGGCTGCCCAGGGCCAGCGGCTGCTCTAGGCCAGGTGGTGGGGGGCTCTCTGTGCCCACATCCGGGGCGTGGCCAGGGCTCTCCACACCCACATCCAGTGCGTGGCCTGGGCTGTCCATGGCCACATTCAGAGCGTGGCCAGAGTCCTCTTGGGAACTGTTGGCCCCTGCAGGGTGACCAGGGGTCAACGCTGGCATCATGAAAACAGACGCAGTGATTGTCCGTGAAGGCGGCATCTGGCCTGCGGATCCGGGCTCTCCTGGCAGTCACCCTCACAGAAGCCCAGCCGGCCGCCCCCACCCTCTGGGGCTTAGGACAGAGTGCCCGGCTGTCACCAGGAAGCCGTTGCACTCATAGGAGAAAGACAGCGGAGCGCCAGCCGCTGAGAGGAGAAGGCAGGGACTGGAGGGTGCAGAGGGCAGCAGGAGGGTGGGATTCTTCTGTCCGCACACCCCAGCCCCGGCTCCACGGCCGTTCCTAGAGGGAAGAGCTGGGCACAGGGAACGGCTGTGGACGTCAGAATCTGTCTTTTCTGATGGGTCCTGGTTTATTAAGAATTAAAAGGCAAGTTTAAAGTCAATGACTAAAAGGCAAAACAAGGGGTCTGTGCTGTGGCGTAGCCGGTAAAGCCGCCACCTGCCGTGCCCGCATCCCACATGGGCTCCGGTTCGAGTCCTGGCTGCTCCACTTCCCATCCAGCTCTCTGCTATGGCCTGGGAAAGCAGTGGACGATGGCCCAAGTGCTTGGGCCCCTGCACCCACGTGGGAGACCTGGAAGAAGCTCCTGGCTCCTGGCTTCGGATTGGCACAGCTCCAGCCATCGTGGCCAATTGGAGAGTGAACCAGCGAATGGATGACTTCTCTCTGTGTGTGTCTCTGCCTTCTGTAAGTCTGCCTTTCAGATGACAAATAAATAAATCTTTAAAAAAGACACAACAAGACACAGTCAAACCCGTTGGGGGGGGGGTCTCTGCATTTGTCCGCAGATCCATTCCGGCAGGGCCGCTGCACCCACCCATCCCGCCCCGCCCCGCAGAGCTGATCCTGCACCCAGGGGCTCCTGAAGGCAGAGCTCCGCTCTCGCGCTCCCCGGTGCACCTGCCAGCACTGCTGGTAGCCGCGTCTTCGCAGAGGGGCCTGTGTGACCCCACGCCTCCTGCTGTCAGACACAAGCCTCGGCCTTCTCGGTCATGTTCACTGACGCATTCAGACTGTAGGCCACCCGGTCTGTGTGTGGAAGAAGTACACAGACAGAGCCACGAACTGGAAAAGGCACAGCCTCCTCTTGTTCTTAAAAGGGACATTAGTGTAGCAAACTAGGTGTCATCCACATGTGTAGACTCGGCAGTGCGGTTCCCGCATGCAAACACGAGGCTTCGTGGCTGCCCCACTGTGTGCAGTTCCCCACGTTGCACCAGTGTGCAAGTGAGAGACGCCCAAGTCCTCACTTAGGCTGTTAGCATTTAATTCTAAATCAGATCTCTAGGGGAAAGAACAGGTGCAAAATGCAAATGTCTCCAGCCAGAATTTAGTACTCTGTGAACTGTGTACTGGTCTCTCTCTCTCTCTCTCTCTCTCTCTCACACACACACACACGGCCGCCATGCCACTCATGTTGAAGCCTCATGATCTGCCCTGGGCTTCGACATGAAGGTGGTCGTTCCCCACCTCGTCCATCTTCCCAAAGGCACAGGCACCCTGGCACAGTGGTCCGAGACCTCCTCCCTTGGTGCCATGTGCGTCTCACCCAGCCTCTATGGAAGCGCATCTCTGCATCGTCGCTCCGAGGCATCACACCCACAGGAAGTCTGCGTTGGGCAGAATATATCAACGAAGCAGTGCACGTTGGAAGTGTCGGGGGCTTCCATGTGTGCTCGTGTCCCTGAGCTGGATCAGAGTGGCTGGACGCAGGCCGGGCAGTCAGCTCACAGCCCAGGGACAGTTTGCAGGCAGCGCTCATTTGCACAACCTGAAAGCCAGCAGCACCGGGCTGTGTTCTGGGCCACAGCGAAAACACCTGCTGGAAGCCGGGACCAGGTGCCAAGCTAGAGAGAGTTCAGAGGACCCGGTGACAGCCCCACGGCGCTGAGCAACGGCAGCAAGCCCAGAGCTGCGTGGCTGGGACAGGCCCTGGCGAGGCTCCGCCCCTGGCGACCTCCAGCAGGCCCTGGACCTCCATTACGGGCTGAAGAGATGCGCCAGGTCCAGCCCCGACACTCGGAGCCACGTTTTCGGAGCTGGGGAGCACAGAGGGTGCTGTTGGCTCAGGAAAATCCAGTTGACCCGCTTTTCGTGGCTGCCATTCCTTTCTGCCCATGCCTGGAGGGGCCGAGACAGCTCGGCCTGCACCAGCGACCCTGGAACAGTGGCCCTGCTCCAGGGGTTTCCCACATCCCTGCTGGGCAGTGTGATGGAGAAAGGGTTCCTCCGACAGCACTGCCTGCGGGGCCTGAGTTAGGCCCGGAGTGCCCAGGAGAGCTGTGATGTTGTCAGCGACACAAACACACACCCTGCAATGACAGTGCAAGGCTTATTTGGGATCCATTTGGAAGCTGGGCCGGGGCCACCAGGAAGCAGCTGGCAGGTGAAGAGAAGGAGATGGACCCAGAGGCAGGAAAAAGCAGTCTCCGGGGAGACGGAGCTCCGCTGACCGCACTGCTGTCCGGGTTGGGCCTCCTCCTTCCTGCTCCCTCCAGGGACACACGCTGTTCCACGTGGCCTCTGAGATGGGGACAGGCGGACGGCCAGTGAACCAAGTCTCCTCCCTGCCTCCTGCAGGGGGCCGGGCAGGGCTGTTGTAGTGGACAGGATTCTCCAGGGGGAGGGAGTCAGTCGATTGTCTTGGTGCATCTCCACGGGCACGGGCGAGCGCCGGGGCCCCTCACGTCCACGCTGCAGCATCTCAGCGGACGCCTGAACCTGCACACAGGCCCGAACTCTGTGGGTGCAGCTGCTCCAGACTCACGGGGACAAACCCACCACGAGCTGGGCTTCTCCCAGGTCACTGGGGCTGTGGACACCCTCACCGCAGTGAACTCCAGACCCGAGACCGCTTAGCCCGAACATCCCCCTTACCCTCACCTGCACGGAGCCGTGCAGCACGAAGGTCATCTTAAAGCAGGTGTGAGGGCCTCACGCGATGTACTGACCACGTCGGCCCCCGGTGCCCTGTGGGGTATCAGTGGCTCACCCTGGTGACGGAGGGCTGGCTGCTGGGCAGGGCCTGTGGGCCATGGCCCGGACTGGACTGGGGAAAAAGACGAGACTCCTCAACGTGTAGCACTTCTGCGGCATCCCGCTGCCTGCACAGACTGTTTTCCCGCACACGCATGCACACACGGGACACGGAGCCCCTGTTGCGTGCCCCGGCTGCGGCTGTTGTGCCCGGAGGTGTGGCGGCAAGATCGGTACGGATGGCTTCCACTCTTCCCCATTCCACGAATGGCAGACTCGTTCTTCCCAGACAGCCGCTCAGTGCGTTCCTTGTCAGGCTGCCGCCGTGCTAAGCTCTTCAGTCCCAGGATGCCCTGGAAAGCTTCTCTTCGGGGCGTCCGAACTGCCAGCGTCGGAAGTCTCGCGTTCTGGAGCAAGCAGGACGCTCAGTAGAACAGCGGTGACTCCCGCACAGGCCCTGTGACACTGCACCAGACGAGTTGACAGCAGACGGCTCCCATGGGACTGGCAGGCAGGCAGCGCACGCAGCACGGGTGCCCTGCACAAAGGGAGCGCTCCCCCCACACACTGCCCATGGCGGAGGCTGTGAAACAGAAGGGAGCGGCACTGGGAGTGGGCGCCCCGGCCGGCTGCAGGCAGGCGCGGGAAGCCGGGCGCCTGGACAGGGGCTGACTGCCCAGAAATCCCAGCGTCCCCCCCACCCCCACCCCCAGCTGCACTCCCGCCTGTCATCGGAGCATCAGGTCTTTGCTGCGGATTCTGACAGCTCCCAAAACGCGTGCAGCCCTGGGGTGGGTTTGTGGCGTCTTAGCAGAAATGAGCTTGGTGCAGAGCAGCCGGAAGGGGAGGGCGGAGGTGGGATGTGGGCACGCTGGCTCCCTCTCTAGGCAGTGGAGGATGGGAGGCTGAGGCTGGGGGTGCAGTGGCTCAACCCCCACCCCACCCCACCCGGGAGTGTTTTACAGGATGCTAGTTCCTCTAAACCCACCAGTACAACTCAACACTTTTTATGTAAATTTTTCCTTTCTTAGTAAATGCGTAATCCTTGCATGCCTAAGTACTTTGTCAACTCGTTTGGCAAGGAATGGCTGTCTATTAAGCCAATTTGCTCTTTCCACTTAGAAATAAACTCTGGGTTCAGAACACGAGAGAGCTGATCTTGGGGGAATGTGGTAATAGAGATATGTGCTGGGGGCAAAACTTCCCTTTACCACAGTGGCACGAATCGTGGGGAGCGGGGCTTCGTCTTCATCCTGAACGCCTCACGAGCCATCCTGCGTCTCTGTGCCAGCTGCTGGTTGTTAAGGAGTGACAAAACAGGCGTGCCGGCAAGCTCGCTTTCTTTCCTTAGTGTGAACCCTGTGTGCAACGTGCAAGCTGCACAGACAAGAATCAGCGGGGTCGATTTATAGAATCTTTCAAAATGAATAAAAATTCCCGTTTAGAGCAGTTTTGGATTCACAGCAAGAATCAGTGGAAATAGGGGTGAGTTCCCCTCCCCCCAGCCTCACCTGCTACTGCACAGCTCGCCGGGGTCAGGGGTGCACGCTGACACGTGAGCACACACGTCCCGTGACCCAGAGCCCGGGGTTTCCTGAGGGTTGGGCTTGGCTGTGTGCTGGCCATGTGTCTGGAATGTGTCCATTACATGCGTCACCACGTGTCCATGCAACGGCGTGGAGCCGCCCCTGCCGTAGGATCAGACCTGGCGCACTTCCCCCACACCCCCGTCTCCACATTTCACCCCTCCTTCCTCTGACTCCTCGCCCTCACTAATCATTTTGTGATGTCCTCAGTGGTGCCTTTTCCAGCCGGAGTTATACAATATACAACCTTTCAGACCGGCATCTCTCACTGCATTGTGGTTCACTCCGTGGCACTTCACGGCTTGATACCTCATTTCCTCTGAGCACGAACCAACAGCCCGCGGCCTTGAGAAGTTTATGTGTCTGCTCATCTGCTAAAGGACACCCTGGCCGCTTCCGAGATTTTGCGAACATGAGTAACTATGCTATAAGCAGCCGCGTGTAGCTTTGGTGTGGACGTATGCTTTAGACTCATTTGAATAAATACCAAATATACGATCCATCGGGCAGTAAGCGTATGATTAGTTTTCTTCGAAACCACCACACTGTCTCTGGAAGTGTCTGCACCGTTTTGTTACCTCCCAGTAAGGAAGGAAGGTTCACGTTGCTCCATGTCCTCACCAGCATCCGAGTTCTGGATCCTGGCCGTTCCGACAGGTGCATGCTGACGGCTCGGTGTGGTGGTCCGCAGTGTCCTCATGGGGTAGGATGGTGAGCACCTTTGATATGCCATTTCCTTCTGAAAGTCTCCTTTGGGGAGGGGTCTGCTAAGGTGTTTGATTCATTTTTTAATTACCTTGTTCCTTTTTGTCGAGTTTCAAGAGTTCTTTGCATATTTTGAGTAACAGTCCTTTATTGACATGTGTTTTGCAAATATTTCTGTGGCTGGTCTTTTCCCTTTGTCCGCAGTCTTCTTTTTCATAGCATTTTTTTTTTAATTTCTGCACAGTCTGGCTTATCTTTCCTTATTTTCCTGGCTTGTGCTTTTGGTGCTGCACCCAGCGAGTCACCAGCAGTTTTCTGCAGTGTTGTGTGATGGTGGTTTCAGTGCTGTATCTCACATTTAAGCCCACGGCCTGCATGGGGTTAATTTGTGTGCGCGGTGTTAGGTCCTGGGGCTTCCTTGCCTGTGAAGGTAGAGTCGGCCGGTCTCATGCGTTGAAAAGAGTCTTTGCCCCTGCTCCCTGTAAAGATCAGTTGACTATAATTATGTGGATCAATTTCTGGGCTCTCTCTTCTGTTTCCTTGTTCCATTTGTCTTTTCTTTCAACAGCACCAAATTATCTTGGTTGCCATAGCTTTTTAGGAAGTCTGAGGTCGGGTAGTGTCAGTTTTCCAACTTCATTGTTCTCTTTCAATAGAGAGTGGGTGTTCTGGGTCTTTCATTGGAATCGGTTTGTCAATACCTGCGAATAGTTGCCCAGGCTGTGACTGGGACTCTGCTGCAGCTGTAGATTACGCTGGCAGAGCTGGCGTCCTGACAGTATTGAATCTTCCCCGTTATCCATGAACATGGACGCCCTCCCCACTTACTCCACTCTTTGATGCCTTCCACGAGAGTTTTGAAGTTTTCTGTACACACATCTTGTGCATGGTTGGTTTTCTTTAAACACAAACACTTCGATGGCAATGCAAACGGTAACGTGTGTTCCAGGTGTAATCGTGTTTTCTCACTGGAGGCACACAAGAAAGGGGTGGGGTTTTGTGTGTTGATCTTGTGTCCTGTAACCTTTGCAGGAATGCCTGTTAGCTCCAAGAGTGTTGGGGTCAGTTTTTCAGATTGTAAACGCCGATGTTCACACCGTCTGTGAATGAAGAAAGTTTGATTTCTTCTTCTGCGACGTGAACATCTTCCTTGTCCTTTTCTCGTCTACCTGTGCAGCTCGGACTTGCAGTATAACGTTGACAGACAGCGGCAAGAGGGGCATCGTCTTTGTGTTTGATCTCAGCAGGAAAACATTGCTTCTCACAATTGAGCGGGATGTCAGCAGTCGGTTCTTAGGAACGTCTCTATCCGATTGAGGAAGCCTGCTTCTGTTCCTGGTTTGCTCAAGATTTTTTACCACCAATGGGCATTGAATTTTGTTAAATGCTTTTTGCATCTATTGATATGGTCATGTGAGTTTCTTGATTAGCCTATTGATCTGATTGGTTACATTAATGGATTCTCAAATGTTGAAGCAGGTTTGTATTCCTGTCATGAACACAACTTTGTCTTGGCCTGCAATTTCATCTTTATAACTTGTGGGATTTGATTTATAATATTTAGTTGGAGATTTTTTCCCCAGAAACCTTTTATTTAAGGCATATAAACTTCATGCATTTCACAAGCACAACTTGAGGAACACAGTGATTCTTCCACCCCGCCCCCACTATTCCCATTCCTATGCTGTACTAAGATCTATTTTCAATTAACTTTATACACATATGATCGACTCTATACTAAGTAAAGAGTTCAACAAATAGCATGAAAAAAATCTGTTGGGGCATTTCTAACGAGATTCATGAAAAATACTGGTTTGTCGTCATGTGGTCCCCTTTCCTGCTGTTGGCTTTCAGCCCACACTGTCCTGGCAGAGTGATTTAGGAAGTGTTCCATGGCTTCCGTTTTTCTGGACACTATCGCCGGGGAGTGATGCATTTCTTCCTTACAGTTTGGTAGAATTCACCAGTGAGCCCAGCTGGGCACGGTGCTTTCTGGCCTGAAAGGTCGTGGACTGCTGGTTCGGTATCTTTATCAGGTATAGGCTTGTTCACACCATGTATGAATTTTCTCTTGGCACTGGCATGGTGGCTGCAGCTTGTGTGGCCGGCATCGCGTATCGGAGCATCACCGTGAATTCCAGCCACCCTGCCCCGCCCGTCACGCGTGTGCACTCTGGGAGGCAGCAGTGGTGGCCAACGTGCCCCAGCCGCTGCCTCCCACCTGGAGACCAGGGTGGAGCTCTGGCTCCTGGCTTCTGCCTGGCCCAGTCCTGGTTGGTTGATGTGGTCATCTGGGGAGTGACCCAGCAGATGGAAGATCTCTGTCTCTTAGTCACTCTGATTTCAGATAATTAAATAAAATAAATCTCCAGAAAAATGCCTTCTTGAACGGGGGCTGGTGGCTTGTGTCTCTTAGGGAGTTGGTGCGCTTCATCAGGCTGCTGAATTTGCGGGCTCAGAGACGCTCGCAAGTTCCCTTCACTGTCCTTGCGTGCATGCGTGGCCTGCGCCCGTGTGCGCCTTCCAATTCTGATGTTAGGGATTTCTGTCACTTACTGCGTTTTCCTAGTTAGCCTGGCCGGAAGCTTACTTATTCTACTGATATTTTAGTTTTTTAGCTTTAAATTTTCTGATTTTTTTCTGTTGAGTCTCTGTTTTAACTTCAGTAATTTATGCCCAAATTTGTATCTTTTTTTCTTTTTTAGTTAATTTGATTTTAATTTGCTATTTTTCTACTTTTCTAAAGTATTATTGGTTTTCTATTTCTAAAATTTTCTAATATATGCATTTAATTACTAGAAATGTCTTTCTAAACACTTTTGCTTCATCCTACAAAGTTGAAAAATTACATTTTTAGTTTCATCTAGTTCCAAATACTTCAAAAATTCTTTTTGAGATTCTTTTCTTTGACAATTGTGTTATTTGAAATCGTTTTGTTTACAATCTAAGTTTTGGAGGATGTTACAGTTATCTTTCTGTTCTTGAGTTCTGGGAGCAGCCATCGCACGACTTCTGCTCCTGAAGCTGCGATCTGGGGGCCGGAGAACCGTCTCTCTTAACGGACGTTTTCGGTGAGCTTGAGAAGCACGTGGACTCTGCCTTGCCAGGTGGAGCGTCCTGCCGGCACAGGGACCGCACTGTCGGGTTCAGGCAGGTGGAATGTCCTGCCGGCACAGGGGCCGCGCTGTCTAGCTCAGCCAGGTGGAGCGTCCTGCCGGCACAGGGACCGCGCTGTCGGGTTCAGTCAGGTGGAACGTCCTGCCGGCACAGGGACCGCGCTGTCGGGTTCAGTCAGGTGGAGCGTCCTGCCGGCACAGGGACCGCGCTGTCGGGTTCAGGCAGGTGGAACGTCCTGCCGGCACAGGGACCGCGCTGTCGGGTTCAGTCAGGTGGAGCGTCCTGCCGGCACAGGGACGGCGCTGTCTAGCTCAGCCAGGTGGAGCGTCCTGCCGGCACAGGGACCGCACTGTCGGGTTCAGGCAGGTGGAATGTCCTGCCGGCACAGGGACCGTGCTGTCCAGTTCAGCTAACGTCTCCACCGTATCATGGGTCCGACCATTTGTCCTTACCCGAAGCGTGCCCTGTTTCCCTCACGGATTTAGGTCTTTCATTATAAAACGAGCACACATTAAGGGGCCCAGGACTTGGGCCGGTGGCGGGGTCATCGTAGGCAGTGCCCCTTGGTCTCTCAGATCTCCGCCCGCCTCCCCAGTCTGCTCCCCAGAACGCGACGTGGCGACTCGCGCCCCTTTGGTTGCCGCCAGGGTGGTGCGTCTTCTCCAAGCTGGGTCCGATGCACACGCGTCTTCCTCGCTCAGGCTGGCTCGGGCAGGCCGCGCGGGGCTGAGGCTTGTCTGGCAGTCTCGGTCTCAGAGCTGGTGTGTTCAGGGCAGGGTGCTGCGGCTACCGCTGAAGCAGCTGAATCCACGCCTCCAGGCGGTCCCTGTGTTCCCGCTCCTGGCCTTTGGCCTTTGGCCTTTGGTCTCTGTTCTGTGTTTGACTTGTGCGCTTTTTTGGCTTCTGGTTTTGAGCATCTTCATTCTCCAGTGTCCCTGTCTTGCGAAGCATCCCGGTTCTACTTCCTGCTTCTCCCTTTGCCGCGGTGGCCCCTGGTCTGCCTTCCCACAGTCCGGCTCCTCCTCACAGGCCGTGCAAGCGCCCAGGGCCACACAACCTTTCCAGCTTCCTCTGCTCCCCGTGGACCCTGCTGTCACCCATTTCACGACAGAGAGAGGACTTCAAGGAGCTGGTGGGAAAATGGAATTAAAGAGATGTTTATTCTGGTCCCATGAAATTTGGACTCTACCCCCAGTTTTCTCACAGCTCACAATTTCTTTTCTTTTTTTTTTTTTTTTTTTTTTTTTTTTTTTTTTTTTTGACAGGCAGAGTGGACAGTGAGAGAGAGAGACAGAGAGAAAGGTGTTCCTTTGCCGTTGGTTCACCCTCCAATGGCCGCCACGGCCGGCGCGCTGCGGCCAGCGCACCACGCTGATCCGATGGCAGGAGCCAGGAGCCAGGTGCTTCTCCTGGTCTCCCATGGGGTGCAGGGCCCAAGCACCTGGGCCATCCTCCACTGCACTCCCTGGCCACAGCAGAGAGCTGGCCTGGAAGAGGGGCAACCGGGACAGAATCTGGCGCCCCAACTGGGACTAGAACCTGGTGTGCCGGCGCCGCTAGGCGAAGGATTAGCCTAGTGAGCCGCGGCGCCGGCCATAGCTCACAATTTCTAGGATTTTTTTTTTTTTTTTTTTTTTTGGACAGGCAGAGTGGACAGTGAGAGAGAGAGCAGAGAGAAAGGTCTTCCTTTGCCGTTGGTTCACCCTCCAATGGCTGCTGCAGCCTGCACACCTCGCTGATCTGAAGCCAGGAGCCAGGTGCTTCTCCTGGTCTCCCATGCGAGTGCAGGGCCCAAGGACCTGGGCCACCCTCCACTGCCTTCCCAGGCCACAGCAGAGTGACCGGGACAGAATCTGGCGCCCCAACTGGGACTAGAACCCGGGGTGCCGGCACCGCAGGTGGAGGATTAGCCTTTTGAGCCGTGGCACCAGCCTCTAGGAACTTCTTGAGTGCCCTTGTGGCATGGATTCCACCATGGAGTGGGACACAGTGACCCGAGAGGGGTGCCGTCTCCACTCTGCACCCAGCGCCCTCGCCAGCAGGCTCGGTGGCCCTCCTGTTGGGAGGCAGGATCCTTCTGCTGCCCTTTGAATGACACTCTCACGACCCGACGTGGGCAAAATAACCGAGGCTTGGTGCTGTGGGAGCCTGGCTGGGCGGCTTTGCTGCCGGCACAGCAGAGCCGGGGCTGGAAGCCTGGGTCCCCAGCCGAGGCCCCTGGCCTGGGCAGAGCCTGTGTGAAGTTGCTTCTCACGTTCCGAGCCTGCAGCTTGCTCTCTGCTCCAGAATCCTGTCCAACTTTTCCTCCCATCGTCGACTTTGGCCTATTCACTCTGTTACACAATGGGGATTTCAACAGCAAGCTGATGGTAGCGCCGGCCACACCAGAGAAAACACAGAAACCTGCTGCAGACATCGCTCGTGGCTCACCGGATCTACTGGTTTACCTCTTAAACATAGTATATGCTTGCCTTTCTACTACAGTCGGAGAAGAAGAGAGGGAGAGATCACACCTCCTTCTTTATCGGGATTTAATTCTGGATGGGAACCCCCTGGAGGTGACACGTGTTGCATTGTTCACTACATTTTCTGCATTTTACAGTTTACCAAAGGAGACCATCGTCGTTGGAAACCACACCCACACAAAGGAGGAACAGACATGGCAGCCCGCCAGAGTGGAAGCCACGCGACCCAGTGCGACGCAGGTGCGGAGGGAGCCGTGGGTGCACCGTGGCCCCCCCAACGTGGGCTCTGCCCTGGGCGTCCAGCATGCCTGCTGCGGCGCCTGGCTTAGAGCTGTTTCCACACCAGGGTTTGCTCTGTCCTGCAGGTCCTGTGCAGGCAGAGGCCCCGCTGTGGAGCGACGCTGGAGCTGGGACCCTGGCGCTGCAGAGGCTGCAGACAACGTGAGGGCGACGTCTCCAGGGCCTGCACAGGGATTTCACTCCGTGTCAGCGCTGACTGACAGCTCCAATCAATCCCTCCATTTTCAGCAGAGGTACATTTCGCATGCGCTGGCTTGCCTCTCTGGCAGAGAGTGGAGCATCTATTGTCAAATGCATACGATGACATTAGAAATGCAAACTTGCCGGAGCCAATGGTAATGTGCTATTTAAAACTTATGAACCCAAATGAGGGCTTATTTTCTCCAAATTGAAATTTATAGTTTCATTTCAGAGTGCTAGCTTGAATATTGATGGGGCTCAGGCAAGCAGGTATAAAGCGGCAATGGGAAACAAAGCCAGGGCACGCCGGGCACAGAGGAGCGATTATGGAAATGCTGGGCCCTGGACCCGCGTTCCTGGGCGGATTTGTGCAGGGGAAACGCAGCCCTGGGTTGCTGAGTGTTTATTTGCTCTTGCACCGTGTGAGTTCCACGCGGAAAAGAAAGGGAAGAGAACGTCGTAGGTCAGGGCCTTCACGTCTCCGGGAAGGGTCATCTCCGAATCCCAGTGTCCATCTGCTGGGACAGCCCGTGATTAACGGCTTGGTCTGTCTCCAAAACGGTTATGATGTCATAATTCACCGAAGTAGAAATCCAAGTTGGTTACCCCAGTAAGCACTGAGGAGCTGGGTGGGTGGCAGCTGCCACCTTCAGGCCGCGTGGACGTCTGGGGGTGGCCCAGCAGGCAAGTGCTCTCTGTCTCTCTCCCCCCCCTCCCTTTCTGCCTCTCAAATGAATAAAAAGTTTAAAACATAATGATATTCTTGGCTGCGGCCGGGCCTCCCTCTGCTTGGGTGGCTACAACAGAACGTCATGGGCCGGCAGCGTAGGAACACGAGTGATTCCTCGGAGTTCTGGAACCTGGGGAGTCCCAGACCCAGGCCCCCCAGGCTTGGCGTCCGGGCGCTCTGAGGGTCCTTCTCCTGAGCGGTGGAAGCGGCGGAGGAGGCCTTCAGGGGCTCCACCCCCGACTGAGCACGCTGGGCTTAGGGTCTGCCTGCGGAACTTGGGGGACACGAACATTCAGTCCACAGCAGACTGCACTAGGGCTACCTTCTTAGAACTGTACCCAGGAGACACATGCAATCCCTTCTCTTTATATTAGCAAAAGTTATTTTTTAAAACTCCATGCAAAAAGAGAAGATAGAACAAGAGAAGTAAAGGGCAGGGTCTGTGTTTCCCAAGCCATGGGCCAGGCAGGGCCAGGCCCTCGGCACAGGCTGGTCACACCGCGGACACCCTGGCTTCGAGGCCCACACCTCGCTGCCCGATTCCAGTGCAGGCTTCCTGCAACCCTGCCCCTGGTGTGGAGAAAACTGGAAAATAGAAAACCTTGCTATTGACAAATGTGGTCTAAATGAGAACCCCTGTACACACTGTAGCAAAATAAACTGTTGAAACGCCAGAGTGAAGTATATATTTCATATATAACGACTCTGAACATATGATTCACTGTACACTGCACACACGTATGTTTCATGTGGCATGCGTGTGAGTACCGGCACGTGTGTCAGCCCCACAGCTGGCCACGGCAGAGCAGCGGCCTCGGAACAGCTGTGTGACGGCTGCACGTCGCCTGCTTGGGCTGCAGTGGGGGCCGAGCGGTGCCTGTTGCATTGTCTGTGCTGTGAACACGTGACGGCCTTGGCAGGGCTGGGCGTGTACCTGTCTTGTACTTAACAACTGTTGGCTGTAACTACAGGTACAAATATTCGCATTGCTCTACTTCTGGTGTTTCCAGAATGAGTCCCTGAACAACCAAATTTCGTACGGATGAACACCCGATCTTTCCTACAGCGTCTTCACCCAGTCGGCATTTCACCCTGTTAGGAAGCTGGGGGTCAGGTGACTCCCCCGTCTCACATCCTGCAAACTGGGACGTGCCCTGCCTGTTTTTTCATCACTGTAGTCTTGTGGTCTCTTTCTACTCCAAAGAACAGACTCAACATCAAACGCCGAAAATTTCATTGAAATCAAATATTTCAATGAACATGCTCGTAGTGAGTTATGAATTATTCTTGGTCACCTTAAAACTAGAACTTGTATTATAAATTCTTTGTAATCACAATGCAAGAAATATTGTTTAGGTCGAGCCATAAGAAATTATCTTTTATATGTCAAAATGGTAGCATTGGCGGCCTCACACGGTTCAGTGTGGTCTTTAGTACTGGCGAAATAAGCACATGAACTCCTTTTCCATCTGGTAAAGATCTAAAATGTGTATTTTACAGACAGTTTAAAGTGAGCAGGTTGCGAGCACGCGGCGAGCGGTGTGTGCAGTGTACAGTGCACCTCGCCACTGTGCGCTGAGGCGCTGCCTCGTTTAGGGACGGAATGAAATATTAATCGTGGAGCAAATAAAGCAGCGATGTAATGGCAAGTCCCTATATCTGGGGACCCGGCTGTCACCGTGGGCACCGGTGAAGCAGCTCTGGCCTAATTTCATCTGACTTGGGATGTGTGCAAATCACAGGGAAATGCGAACTGAGTCCACACGGAGACGATCAGCAAAGACAGGAAATCATTGCAAATCAGAAGCTTATCAATATTTCACCAGGCTGAAACCAAACATCTCACTCTTCAGAGAGAGGGGATGCTCTCCCGAAGCCCCGGCACCGGGCTTTGAAAGTTCACTCTCTCGCCGTGTGTGCCAAGAATTCACGCGCGACCTTGGCATCCGTTTGTGTGTATCTGTACTGCGGGAAATTCAGACTTGCAGGTCTCGGGTTAGCGTCCCGGGATCACAGCAGCATGCTCACGGTTTGTTGTCATTTGTAAGCCATTTAGTCTGTGCGCTGCCCTGGCGGGCCTCTACCATCAGCGGTTGCTTGGAATCCAGAACGCAGCAGGATCCGGTCCGCGGTAAGGTGGCGCCTCCTCCCCCCACCAGCAGGAAGGGTGCTCGCTCACAAGCCGCCACGCTTCTCCCTCACGTCCCCAGTGCGACAGCTGGAAGGGCCGGGGGCTTTGCCGGTGTTTCAGTGGCTTAAAAACAAATCAAAACCCCAAACAGGAAGTGCCCTCCAATCTCCGCCCTTAACAGTGGATTTGCAATGCCGTGACTAAGAAACACACTCAGCTTTATAAATCTTTCAAGATGTAATCCTCTGCTCTGTGACAAAGTCCCCTTGGATAGAGACAAATAAACCAAGAAAAATAAACAAAACACACCAATTAAGGTTCAATTTAATACTTCATATAAACTGAGAGAACATTGACAAATTTAGCCAATCACTGGGCTTGGAAGGCTTATGTTTTGATTTGTCATTTGAGTTTTTTGCCTTAAGGAAGAAAAAAAAATACTGGCAATGTTTATAAAAGTAGGAACAATTTCTCTGCAGGGAAAAATATTTGAGGATGTCAGCAGTTTTGTCAAAATTTAAATGTCCTGGGCAGAAGAGGGTGCTCATTCTGGGAAATTTAAAAATCCAAAAAAAAAAAAAAAAAGCATAATTACCTCGGAGCCTGGATATTTCTATTTTAAGATTTGTTTATGTGAAAGGCAGGGTGACAGAGAGAGGGAGAAGCAGAGGGCGATGTCTTCCATTTGCTGGTCCCCTCCCTGAGTGCATTGAGGCTGGACGTGGCTGGACGTGGGGCCGGGAACTCCTCCCGTGTCTCCTCCATGGCGGCCGGCAGTGACGTGCGTGGGCCTGCTTCAGGCACAGAAGCAGGGAGCTGGACGGGGGCAGAGGAGCTGAGACTGGGACCAGGCCCTGATCTGCTAGGGGGACAGCCCGAAGAGCGGCTTAACCTGCCGTGCCACAGCTCCCACGGTGAACCTCCACACCACACACACACACCACATACACGCACACACACAACTGGCTCCTTTCTCCCAGCCCAGGAGTCCACTAAAAAGCGCCCTCCATCTGAAATCCTGCCGCTGTGTCCAGTTTCTAGGGGGCACCTGCCTCTGGCCAGCTGTTCCCATCAGAGCCCCCAGCAGGCCGACTTCAGAGCCAGTTCCTCTCCTGCCCCGGCGCTCATCCATTCCCGAGCCCCGGCGAGCTGACCGCGCACCTGCTCTGGCTCAACACCGGGGCTCACGTTTCAGTCCTCGTCTTAAAAACCATCATCGTCGTTTTGTGTTGTTTTCCACCCTTTCCTTTGTGAATGCCCAACTCCGGTGGGATCTGCACAACTCCCACGGGGTCCACGCAGCTCCTACGGGCTCTGTACCACTCATAGGATCCATACAACTGCCGTGGGCTCCACAAGACTCCCGTAGGATCTACAGAGCTCCCATGGGATCCACACGGCTCCACTGAGATCCACTCCTGCGTGAGCCACATGGCTTCCATGGGACTCGTGTGGCTCCCATGGGATGCACGTAGCTCCCGTGGGATCCATGTAACGGCCATGGGGTCCACATGGCTCCCAAGGGATTCGTGCTCTCCCAATTTTCCCTGACCTTGCTGCACACCAGGTCCCTGGTCCCGTGTGGGCTGCCTGTCCCTCCCCCACCGTCTGTGTCCCCACACGCCCGCCTTAGCCTCTGTCCGCCTCCCTTTCCCACTCTGGCCTGCAGCAGGGCCTCTGTCTGAGCATCTCCCAGGGCGTGCAGGCTTGTCCACGCCCTTGTTTACCCCGTCCGCTCTCCGTGCCTTCTGAGGGGTGTACTGAGAGATCGGAAGGTCCGGGCCACGTCGTGCCAAGGTTCTGCCCCCAGGCTTGTCCTCAGGAACGGTCATTACGTGAGGAGGCCAACGTGGAGATGTGGAAGTCCTTGCAAAGCAATGCTAAGGATTGCAAGATGAAGAGAGCAAACCCAAGCCCGGAGCCTTGCACAAGTGCCCAGGTGAACACAGCTCCTGGCCTTTGTGCCGGGTGGAAGGAGCCGCCTCCCAGTAGCTGCAGGAGCAGCTGAGTCCTCCTGGCTAGAAGTCGGGCTCACCATAGCCATCGCCGAGTGTGCATCCCCTGCGAGAGCCACACCCTCCTCCTGTCCTGTTCACCGGACAGTGACCAGGGCTGAGCCAACGTCCCCGCCCGGGATGTGCTGCACCTGCAAGGCTGAGGCAGGAACCAGAGGCTCTGTGATCCACGGCCCTGCTCACCAGGGATGGCAGAGAAATCAGATTCTAGCTTGGGGCATTTTTTCTTTTGTTGCAAAGAAAGCTAATCAATGGCACTTGTGCAATACTGGACGAAGACTTTATTCAGGGACATCTGACGGGTGCTGGAGAGGCTGGCTGGAGTGGTGGGCACACGTAGCTAGGGCATGGGAAACGACGGGGGGGAACCATGGGGGGGGGCTCAGCCATCCTCACGGGATCACGCTGCGGGCGGGCATCACCTGGGGGACAGGGGTCACTTATCAAGAAATGGCGCTTCCTGTTCTTGCTACAAGCGGGTTTCTGAGAAGATGCAGAGATGGGCCTAGAAGGCTCAGGGGTCCACACACTGTTTGGTCCCGAACGATGCTCACTCGTCACGCAGGTGCTGCAAAGATCCCGGGAGACGGCCCCGCGAGGAAGCAGCGGTGCCCACCAGCAGGGGGGAAACGGAAATGGTCGGTGGTAGGGGAGGGTGGGCCACGGGGCGCTGTGGGCCGGGGAGGGCTTGGGGCACCTTCTGTTCATGGAGACGTCACGGGATGTGCTTGGGGAAAGGGACCAGGAGTGGCAGAATGCGGCTGGGGGGGGGGGGGCTCGCTCTAGTGACAGCTACATCCAACAGCAGCAGGGCCCGTGGCGTGTGCGTCCTCACAGCTGCGTGTGAGCAGAGACCATGAGACCACAGGAGCCACGTGGCTCCACCTGAGCAAAGCAGCAGGCAGGGGGTCCAGGACGGTGCTGAGCGCCGCTCTGTGTCTGCTGCAGGAGTGACGCAGGCGGCCGGGGCCACGTTCAGAGGCCACGGAACAGGGCTGTCAACAAGGATGCTGCTCCATGTATGAGAGCCCGAAAAAGCCCGGGCAGCTGTGGCCAGCAACACGGCCCCAGCCCAGAGCTGGCTCTCAGACCTGCACTGTTTGCTCAGCCCTAAGCCAGCGTCTGGGGCAGAGGCCAGGTCCCCATGGGGAGGGGCCAAGTGCTGACAGGTGGGTGCGGGGATGGCAGTCGGGAGCCAGGGCAGCCCCACGGCCTCGCGCCCTCGGGGACTCCTGCGGCAGGGCTGCTCCCCTCCAGGCTCCGCACCAGGAGACCCGGCGGTGCGGCGGACACTAGGGACATGGAGGGAGCGCCCGGGAGCTCCCACCGTGGCCGTCTCCCCTGCACTCCCGGTTCCTTGTGTGGGTGGACAGGTGGGCAAGGGTGGGCACCACCCAGGAAGGACCAAGGACTCTGCTGGACGATCAGAGCTTGGACAATGAACCTGACTCACTGCGCCATCAGCGGTGCGCTCCCCCTCTGCACAGCCTCAGAGGGGCCTGGCACACGCAGAAGTGCATCAAGGCTGAGGGACAGTGCGGGGCCACCTGCAGGCGGGGGCCAGCCTAGGAGCAGAGGCTGCTGTTGCCAAAGGAGTCTTGCAGCTGCCGATTCCTCTGTGGTGAGCCCAGCGTCCGAGCAGGTGGACCTGGGCAGCCGGGGGCGTAGGCGGCTGTGGATGCCTGCATGCCCTCTGCTGCCTCCAGCCCCGCGGCGACTTCTGGCGCCTCCCTGTGGCAGCCCGCAGGCCCAGGAGGGAGGGCAGAGGCGTGGCCTCTCCACCCACTGCAGGCCTCACTGAAGGACCAGCCGGGCCCAGCCCCAGGACCTCCCTGTGTTGCATTTGTGGATCCCCCACGCACACACTCAGTCCTGCTCCCCTCAGCCCCGGGGTGCTGTGGTGGAGCCTGGTCCCGGGGTGGGGCTCCCTGGAGCCCTCTCCCTGCGCGCCCCGTGTCTTCCACACGTGCCGGCCCTCGAGGGAGCAGCGAGTTGCTCTCTTCTGGAGATCCCTGGAAAACCTGCAGATCTCTCCCGAGACAAAGGCCAGCTCTGGCAGCCCAGGCCCCTGAGCGGCGGCCGAGGGGCGCAAGGGCAGAGCTGGCTGACGTGGGAGCCACACCTGGGACGCCAGGCGGGAGCGCGTGTACCCCCTCCCCCACTCCCTGAAGACGGAAGTGGACAGTGGGCGGGAGCAAGGACCTGGAGACCAGAGCGCAGACGGCAGAGCTGGAGGCCGGTGGGGCTGGGGGCTCCCGGATGCTGCCTCCCAGAAGGCCCCGGGGCTGTCCCTTGGTGTGCGCAGTGCGATCCCAGGGAGGCTCAGCGGTGTCCCCAAGAGCTGTATTAGCCGTAAAGTCGGGTTTTTTGTTGCATTTGTTTTTAACGGCTGGGAGCACCCGTGGGCCCTCTGGAAATGTTTCCCGGGGGGGCCTTGCGGATCAGGGGAGGCCTGGAGACAGACGTGTGTGGGCATCTCTTCATCCGGGCCCCCTGGAGCAGCGGCTTGGATAAGGCCCCGGGCCGGGTGAGAGAGGCGGCCGGGGCTGCACACACTGCCCGGGAGTGCCCACGCTGGGGCGGAGGAGGCCGATGGTGACCATGCCCACGCCAGGCTAAGCTCTCCAAGCCGTCCTTCAGCGAGGCGAATGTGTCAACGCAAGAGGAAGGAGCTATCCCGGCGCGGGCCCAGGGCGCCCCTCCCCTGGCTAATGCGCGGGTCACGGGCGGCCTAATCCCCCCGCTCGCCCCCGCCCCCAGCCGCCAGGACTGAATCCCCTGTGCCTTATCGCACTGTCGCAGGCTGGGACGCGCAGAAGGGCTGTGGAGGAGGCGCAGCGTGAAGATGGCGGCGGAGATGTGCACATCAGAGGCCCTGGATTTGTGAGTCGCTTCCAACAGACCAGAGCCAGCGCCTCCAGGCTCTGGCCACCCGGGCCGTCCCCTCCCCTGCCGCGGCCGCACCCACCACCCAGCCCTGCCCACCGTGTGGGTGTGCTTTGTCCTCGTCCGCCCACCCTAAGTCCTCTGGTGGCGAGGGTAAGTCTGCAGGAAGCCAGGGGCCCCGGGGTCTCCTAAGAATGAGCGAGGTGAGCTGTGGAAGGCTCAGTTCTTCGGCCTTGCAGTCCTCTTGCTTCTCGTCTCAAAAGCTTGTTTATTTGAAAGGCAGAGTTACAGAGAGAAGAGCCAATGGGAGAGACAGCGCTTCCAGCTGCTGATCCACTCCCCAAAGGACTGCAACAGCCAGGGCTGGGCCAGACCAAAGGCAGGAACCAGGGACTCCACCTGGGTGCCCCACATGGGTGGCAAGGACCAAAGTCCTGGGGCCACCCTCCGCTGCTTCCCCAGGCACGTTAGCAGGGAGTGGGATCAGAAGTGGAGCAGCCGGGGCTGGAACCGCCACCCACAGGCGATGCCGGTGTCACAGGCGGCAGCTTAACCTGCTGCTCCAGGTCTCCAGTCCCCCTCAGAGGGTCTGGGAGGCCGACTCATCACTGCCATCCTCAGGGAAGACAGGACCCCGCGTGCGCTGTCTCAGCCGCTGAGGGAGGAGGATGGGGCGCGGGGGACGCCCGAGACTCTTGCGCTTGGCACAGCAGCAGAACGGACGTTTGCAGCAGCGAAAGGAGTTGTGCTGTTTCCTGAGACCCAGGGCTGTGCAGAGCGGAGGGGAGGCCAGCCCCCAAGCCCCGTCTCTCACAGCTTGGGGCCTGCGGGGGCCACTTGGGGCCTCGTGGAGAACCAGGACAACAGCACCCAGCCCGCACCTGCCTCGCCCCCTACCCAGGTGCTGCCACTGTCAGCTAGCGGTGTGGGGATGTTGCCAGAGACAAAGGCGGCCTGTGCCCCGGCCAGCCAGCTGTTACCACGGGCAACAAGGCAGGTCCACACCAAACCCATGGCTTCAGAGAACGTGGACCAGAAGTGACGGGTGGAAAGCAGGGCCCAAGGGAAGACGTCACATGAAGGCAGGTAAACTGGGTCAGCTGCAGGAAGAATGAGAAACACTGGAAAAGCCCACTTTTTTTTTTATATGATTTGACATGGACTCAGAAGCCAAAAAATGACATTGGCTTGCATGTCTACAGAAAGCCAGTCAGGCTAGGGGGACGAGCACAGGTGCACACACCGACGAGGCTGGCAAGTGGCACACAGCGTGCCAAGTTAGTCAACTGTAAAATTCAACAAGGGGAAGCCAATTTCCGATCAGTGATAAATCCAACGTGCCCATTTTTGAAGTTTTCTTTTTACGTGTCCTAGTAACCGAGTCACGTTTACGTTTTCTGTGTGTGAGGGTGGTGGGTAATTGTGCTGGGCACTGATGCTCCCTGTTAAACTTTGTGCACCTTTGCAGTCAGGGTCCCAGGGCTGTGTCGAAGGCTGGAACCCTGGACTCAAAGACTGCTGTCAAGAAGTCATGGTGCAGAGAGAACTTTCCATGAACATTGGCTACCATTCTTAATGATGGTCTTCGAGGTATGCACAGAAATGACTGAAATGGATTGCTCCTCCTCCATAGCCCTAAGCCACTGGAACCAAGGTTCAAAGCTTTTGTGGGAGGTATTTGCGGGCTTGTTTGTTTGTCAAAACCCAAACTGGCTCATCAGTCGATTTGTTAGCACACCTTACCAGGACTGAGATTAGACTCCAGCAGTGCCATGGGAGTCCCGTTCTCTGCTTCGTAAGATGTTTAGCTGAGGCTCTGGGCTCAAGCCTTCCAACCCCAGCACCCAGCCCGAGCTTCAGAAATGTCTCCCTGATTGCCAAGTGTCCCGAGAGGGTCACGTCACCCCCAGAGCTCCACAGACGTAGATGCCTGGAGAAGCCGGGGAGGTCCAACACCACACGTGCCCGTGTCCCACCACAGAGTCCCGTGCTGGGGGGGGGGGGCTCCAACACCAAACGTGCCCGTGTTCCACCGCAGAGTCCTATGCTGGGGGGGGGCTCCAACACCAAACGTGCCCGTGTTCCACCGCAGAGTCCTATGCTGGGGGGGGGGTTCAACACCAAACGTGCCCGTGTTCCACCGCAGAGTCCCGTGCTGGGGGGGGGGGGTCCAACACCAAACGTGCCATGTCCCACCGCAGAGTCCCGTGCTGGGGGGGGGGTCCAACACCAAACGTGCCATGTCCCACCGCAGAGTCCCGTGCTGGGGGGGGGGGGTCCAACACCAAACGTGCCATGTCCCACCGCAGAGTCCCGTGCTGGGGTGGGGGGTCCAACACCAAACGTGCCATGTCCCACCGCAGAGTCCCGTGCTGGGGGGGGGGCACCCGGCTCTGCCTTCACAGCAGGAAGCTCTGGGGTCAGCTCATTTCCAGCTCACTGCAGATTTCAGATCTCATGACCTCCACACACAGAGGAAGGTGTGGACATGCAGAGGCAGGTGTGGACATGCAGAGGAAGGTGTGGACATGCAGAGGACGATGTGGACATGCAGAGGTAGGTGTGGACATGCTTTAGGTGTGTGGGCATGCAGAGGTAGGTGTGGACATGCAGAGGTAAGTGTGGACATGCTTTAGGTGTGTGGGCATGCAGAGGCAGGTGTGGACATGCAGAGGTAGGTGTGGACATGCTTTAGGTGTGAGGACATGCAGTAGGTGTGAGGACAGCAGTAGGTGTGAGGACAGCAGCAGGTGTGTGTGTATATGCAGGTGTGTGAGGACAGCTTGGTGTGTAGGCACACCAGTAGGCATTCGGGGACATGCAGTCTTCAGGCTCCGAGTGTCCGTCTTCTCTTTCCTGAGAACAATACAAATTCTCTCCACATGCCCCAAGTCGCTGCCCCCACTTCTCTCCTCTTGGACTCCCTGAGGATGTGAAGTTGCGCATGTGCACAGGAGAATCGGCTCTGCTCTCCGTGTGTGGCAGGCCCACGTGCATGGGAGGTCCTGGGTCTCCAGGAGGAAGAGGCGGAGGAAGCGCCGTGTCTCCTTGGCGCCTTGCTCGCTGCAGTGGTGCTGCCCATTCCCTCTGCAGCTGGGGTGTGAGCAGGGGTGTGAGCAGGGGTGTGAGCAGGGGTGTGAGCGCTGTGCTGCTCCCTGGCTCAGCAGGCGGAAAGGGCTCCCTTGCAGCCGGCAGGCATCAGCCCGGAACGCTGAGGTGTTCAGCTGCATCAGCACCAACACAGGCTTTGGGAGAGCCAATCGACAGGAGCCGAGCTGGAGGCATCCCAATGCCTGACTTCGAGATATACTCCAGAGCTCTCGCAACCCAAAAAACCCATGGCGCTGGCATGAGCCCTGACACACGCCCCAAGGCAGCAGAGCAGAGAGCCCAGAACTCAGTGCCCACTCTCCCAGCTGACCACCTTGTGAAAACTCACCACGAACACACACGGAGAAAGGAAAACCACAAATAGATGAGATACTGGAAGTGCACGTGCAGAGGGAGGCAACCGACACCTGCGTCTCAGCATACACACATTTAACTCAGAATGAACCAAGACGTGCACGTAAGACTCGGAACCATGAAACCAGGAGCAGGAGACAGGAAACGCATCGAGACATCGCTGTGGGCAAAACTCCCTCGGGTAAGACATCAAAAGCACAAGCAACAAAAGCACAGACGGACAAATGGGATTGTGTCAAAACAAGACGTTTCTTCACCGCGAAGAAAACAATAAACAGAGCACAGATACAGCCTCCCAAACGAGAGACTTCGCAAGCTGCACATTCGGCAGGGGACTGCCACCAGGGATATAAATGTGTGCATGCATATATTAACTATGCGTTATATTTTGAAGTGTGTGTTCAATATTTATTGGAAAGGGAAAGAGAATGGGGAGGGGAGAGATTTTTCATCCGCTGGTTCGCTCCCCAAATAGTGCAAGGCTGGCGCTGGCCCAGACCAGGGTGGACTTTCACTCGGGTCTGCTAAGTGGTCACGGGGCCTCAAGCACGTAGGCTGCCCTCCACTGCCTTCCCAGGCACACCAGCAGGGAGCTGGACGGGAAGCGGCGCAGCTGAGCCTCGAACCGGCTCTCCAATGCGGAATGCAGACGCCACAGGTGGCCACCTGGACTGCTACACCCCGGTGCTGGCCCCACTCAGGACACATTCAGGAACTCAAATAACTCCGTGGCAAAAAAAGAAACAAAACAACAAAATACAAAACTAAACATCATAATCTGATTAAAAAACCATGCAATCACATTTTCTTAAAAAATATATATATATGTGTGTGTATACACACACACACACACACACACACACACACCCCTGACAAGCAGGTACATGAGGCACATGCAAAACCATCGTGAGACTCATTTCACCTTGGGTAGAACAGGTGTTACCGAAGGAAGGACACAATACCCAGTGCAGGCAGGAGGCGAAGGGGGAGTCCTAGAGCAAGGAGCTAGGCGGATCGCAGTGCGGGACTTCGGGAACAACTGGAAACAGACAGAGCTGCCGCACCTGAAGTAAAGAGCGTGCCGTGTCTACCTCAGCACCGTTCACCGCGTGCCACATGGGGACCCCGCCGGAGCGCCACGGCGGGAGGAGCGGGTCGTGACCCAATACGGCAATACGCACAGCGCGTCTTCTTCAGCCATCACGGGTTGAAACCTTGCCATTTGTGAGGGCGCAGGTGGAGTGGCAGGAGCTCACCGCACGCGGCGGGCACAGAGACACGGTGCAGCGTGTTCTCACTCACGTGCAAGCGAGACGTTGGCCCCACGGCAGCAGAGAGTACATCAGCTGTCATGGGAGAGAACTGTGCAGGGACGAGGCAGGACAGCCAGGGGTCGGACAGGAAGCCCCCAAATCCAGTCACACAGCGGGAGTTGGTGGCAGTGGCCGTAGCACAGCAAGGTGCATGCAATCGGCAAAAATTCATGACGTATTTCAAAATAGCTGCAACCAACGCACGATGTATTTCAAAGCTTTGTGACACAGAGAAACCAGAAACGGCGAATGTTTGAGGAGCTATAAATGCTGATCGCCCTGAACACACATCAGACTATGCACACATTTCCATTGTTCACTAGTAATGAATTAGCATACTGTACCCCACAAACACGTGTCCGTCAAACATAAACACACTCGAGTTAGCTTGGAAGCCGTCATCCTAGGCCAGCTTTCTGCAAACTGCCCCCATCTCGCTGGTGAAATCTCCGCTCAGCACGCGCCGACACGGTTAGAACCGCACGGGGGAGGCCTTTCCCGCACCGGTCCGGGAATTTCCCGAGTGTTTCCTAAGGTCGGGTTGTATGGACAGCATCGTGGTGCTACGCGGCCATTGCAGTTTAAAGTGCTCTTTCAAAGAAGTGAAATCGCAGCCACACGGCAAAGCAAGCAGCGACTGAACTAGCTTGTCTTTTCCAGCAAGCATCCCAGTGCTGATGCGAGTGTTTGTACTCCGATCACAGCAAAGAAACTGGGAGCCTGCTCCGTATTGTTTGTTCACCAAGAGGAAGAAAAGTGAGGAAACTTCAATTCCTAACATTCAAACCACAGTGGATTCAATTTGTAAGGAAGCCCCCAAGAAATTCAACGAAATGACTCAGAAGTTTTCTGCTCAATTATCCCACGACATAGCAAAACACAAGCAAATGTTTTGGATAAAAATATGTTCGTTTACACAATGTTGTACATTCAGGGGAATATGGTTTTTATTGGAACAATTCGGTATCCTCTTCCTAAGTAATATCTGTAAAATACAGATTTTCAAAGGCTGAGAGTCGCTGGGAGCTCTGTGCTTTGCTAATGAATGCAATAAAACACTTTGCGTTGCTTTTATGTTAATAAGATTCCAGAGCACTGCATATTCTGGCTTATAATTTTCATTTAAAACTGGTTCTAGATTGATGAGTATTCAATGACTCATTCTGTTAAAAAGTCTTTTGAGCAACCTTAACTTTACCATTTAGTTCATGATTTCAATGCATTGCCTCCCACTTTAACACAAAGAAGAGCTAACGTTTAGCTACCTTTAAAGAGTGACTGGCTCATCTCGGGTATTAAACTGTTTGCACACAATATCTCATTTAACCTGCACAGTGAGTCTCGAGTCTCTGGGTTGTTAACTTTGGTAAGACAATACATGAATGTGTATTTCTGTCTACTTACTTAAATTCTGATAATCATTTATAAACAGATTTATACTTTGAATTTCAAAATATTGAATAAGTTACATTATCATATAATAAAACACACAGTAATTAAACACAATGGAGAAGAAATGTAATTCAAAGTATTGTACTGGGGACACTGATTTTCTCAGATGTGTTTTTCTAATTGAAAATCAATCTTGATTCCTGCCTACTCAATATTGAATGATTTTATCAAATATAAGAGTGGGATTCTCTGAGAAGAAAGGGATACTTAATTAAAATTTATTTTTAACTTTTTTTAAAAAGATTTATTTATTTATTTGAAAGGCAGAGTTAGGCCGACACTGAGGCTCACTAGGCTAATCCTCCACCTGCGGCACCGGTACCCCGGGTTCTAGTCCCGGTCAGGGCACCGGATTCTGTCCCGGTTGCCCCTCTTCCAGGCCAGCTCTCTGCTGTGGCCCGGGAGTGCAGTGGAGGATGGCCCAAGTGCTTGGGCCCTGCACCCGCATGGGAGACCAGGAGAAGCACCTGGCTCCTGCCATCGGATCAGTGCAGCGCGCCGGTTGTAGCAGTCATTGGAGGGTGAACCAACGGCAAAGGAAGACCTTTCTCTCTGTCTCTATCTCTCACTGTCCACTCTGCCTGTCAAAGAAAGAAAGAAAGAAAGAAAGAAAGGCAGAGTTAGAGAGAGGGAGGAACAGAAATATCTTCCACCCACTGGTTCATTTCCCAAATGGCTACAAAGGCGAGGGTTTGGCCAGGAAAATCCAGAATCCAGGAGCTTCCTCCAGGTCTCCCACGTGGGTGCAGGGGCCCACGCAGTTGGGCATCTTCCGTTTTCCCAGGCCACAGCAGGAAGCTGGGTCAGAAGTGGAGCAGCTGGGCCTCCAACAGGCGCTCACATGGGAGCCAGCACTGCAGGGAGTGACTTAACTCACTGAGCCGCAGGGCAGGTCCCTCAAATTAATTTTCTTACATAGAAATTGTATACATTGTTGAGTACCGTATGATGTTTTGATACATGCAATCATTGTGTATTGTTAAAATATCTATCTCCTCAAACACTTAACATTGCTTTATGGTGAAAGCCTTCCAAATCATTTCTTCCAGCTTGATATACATGCACACACACACACAGTATTCAGTGGATCATTGTTGCCTGTAGTAACCCAACTATGCAATAGAAACCAGAACGTGTGTCTCCTAACCACAACTTAGTACCCATCATTCAAACTTCCCCACCCCCCACTCCCTTGCCTCCCCAGCCTCGAGAACCACCACCCCAGCTTCAGCCCTGTGAGATCCACTTTTCTGGATTCTACAGTAAGTGAGATTGTGCATCCTTGTCTTTCTATGGCCAACTTCTCTTCATGGCGAATGACAGGATTTCATTCATTTTTATAGCTGAATAATATTCCGTGGTGCGAATGCGTGCACACACACGTCTATATATATGCCTTCATCCATCGGCAGACACATTGAATGAAGTCCCGTCTTGGCTGTTGCAAGTAATTTTTCAGTAAACCCAAGAC
This sequence comes from Oryctolagus cuniculus, assembly GCF_964237555.1. Classification (NCBI taxonomy): domain Eukaryota; kingdom Metazoa; phylum Chordata; class Mammalia; order Lagomorpha; family Leporidae; genus Oryctolagus; species Oryctolagus cuniculus. Next base: position 95,536,831 of record NC_091445.1, on the reverse strand, counting down.
TGCAGATGTCTTTTGGACAGCCTGGCTTCATTTCCTTTAGAGGCACACCCAGGGGCAGCATTGCCAGATTGTACGGCAGTTCTATTTTTAATTTTTTAAATGAAACTCCAGGTTGATTTTCAAAATGGGTTTGTGGATTTGCATTTCCACCAATGGTGTGTAAGCGTTTCCTCCTCTACTGCTCCGCCAGCGTGTGTCTTTTTTTTCCCAGCTAGAGTAAGGTGACAGCTCCTTGCAAATTTGATTTGCATTTCCCTGATGATTAGAGATACTGGGCATTTTTTCATGTATCTGTTGGCCATATGTATGCCTTGCTTTGAACAATGTTTAGATCTATTTCTCATTTTGAAATCGTATGATAATCTTTGTGGCTCTTGAACCTTTTTGTGGTCTTGATATATTCCGACTATTAACCCCTTATGAGATGAATAGTTCGCAAGTAGTGTCTCCTAATCTATTATTGTCTCTTCATTCCACTGATTGCTATTTGTTGCTATGCGGAAAGATTTTATTTTGAAAAGAATCCCATTTATCTAGCTTTGCTTTTATTCCTTTGCGTTTTGGAGCCTCATCCAGAAATTCCTACCCATTCCAGCTGAAATGTTTCTACGACTTTTATGCTTTCGGGTCTTAAATCTGAGTCTTCAATTTATTCTGAGTGGATTTTGTATTTTATGAGAGACAGGTGCGTCGTTCCATTCAGGTTTTCAAGCACCATTCTCTGTGAGGACCGTCCCATCTCCCTGGTGTGTCCAAACACTGTTGTTGAAGATCGAGTGTTTGTAGCTGCGTGGGTTTACTGCTAGGAATTCTGGCGTTTTACAGTTTTTGTGTTGTGTTACTCATGGTAAATGCATTGATTTTATATTATTGTATTGTTCAAATGGACTCTCTTTAGCTAAGATCTACACTAGATCTACACTAGACATTCGTGTCATTATTGACGTCCCCCAATACGTAAATCATTGAGTTTCTCCAACATAAATCTTAGTGTTTTTTGACTATTTGCGCAAGATAAATTTCTAAAATGATCTGAAATTGTTATCCGTAATGACTAATTTATTCCTATCACACCTAACAATAGAGTTTATTTTACCACAGTCATAAAAAACTGGTTTATTTTTATATATTTGAAACATTTCATGAAAAATATTTTTCATGCTTTAAGTTTTAAACTTTTCACCCATAGATAATTTTAGATTTGCATGCAATTGTAAGAAATAAGAGAGGGAGAGCTGCCTGGTCACCTTTGCCTGCAGCCCTGTGTGTGACCCTGCACCACGCAAGCCCACGGTGCGGTCAGGATCCCAGAGGGTGTCCATCCCCTCTCGTCACCACCCCCACCTCCGCCCTCACAGCCCTCAGCGGGCGTCATCTGCAGTCGGTCCCTGACTCCGACAAACCTGCCTACTTGGACAGACGCACTATTTCATGAGGGCTTTGTAGGCGGAGCCATGGGCGGGTGAGGCTGGCTCTCTTCGCTGGGCACAGTGCTGCGCCCATGCAGCCAGGTCCCCGCACACATCATTACTGAGTAGCGGCTTGCGAAAGGAATTCTTCCAAAGTCTCGCAGCCACTCAACTACCAAAGGGCATCTAGGTTGCTTGCAGATCAGAGTTGGTGACGCACAGAATTATGCACCCTTTTTGAGAAAACACTAGTTTGTGCTTCTCTGAAATAAGCTCCCAGCTGCTGCCTTCCACGATGCTCCCGTGTCAATTTTTTGAGGAAGTGCCAAGCCTTCCCAGAGTGGCCGCCACGCTCTGTTTCCACAGTGCTGTGCGAGGGGTCCAGTCTGTAGATCGACTGTAATTACTACTCTGCTGAAAGTACTTTAGCTTTGCTTCTGCATGCTTTGAGCGGGAGAGGAAAGCAGCCTGTACCCGTGCTCGTTCCGCAGGTGTTACAAAGGTCCTTCTGTCTGTCGCCCGAGTGAGAGCGGGAGCCTCCTCCTCGGGTCTACTCGTGAAAGACGCCCTGGGAACAGATAAAGCCCCCACTGGGCCTGCAGCTCGGGCGTCTTCGCATGAGATTTACGTAAGGGAAGCATCGCAGGCGTGGAGCCGCAGGGCCGCGGTTGAGCAGTTGAGCAGCGAGAGCCTGCAGGGAGGGGAGCCCTGAGAAGCCGGCAGAAGGGCCTGTGTGCGAGCAGGGCACAGCAGCCCCAGCGGTCAGGGCCACGGTGGCACTGAAGTCAAGGGTTCAAGGGCCTGGGGCAGTGTCCCTACCGGCTCCACCCGCAGCTGTGGCCTGGCTACCGGCCCGGTGCCTCCCATCCGCTACCTCTAGCCCTGTCATGAACTGAGAACACGGTAGAACATCGTCTCTTGCCATATGCTAAGAGCACAGAAGGACCAACGGCCAAGGGACAAGGATGAGTTGGAAACGGAAGATCAGAGAGCGTTCCTGGACTCAGCGACGTCCTGAGTCCGAGTCTGTAGCTTCAAGCACCACCCCCCGGCCTGGGGAGAGACTCAGGCAGGGAGACAAACCTGAGACCCGCCCATCTGAAGCAGGATCCCCGGGGGAGGAGCCGACAGCAGCACAGACGGCGACGTTGGTGGAAGGCTGCAGGGTGTCGAGGGCGCAGGGGCAGAGTGCAGAACTCCTGGGGACTGACATCTCGGGTGAGGTGTGCAGTGCCCTTTGTCTGCAGGAAACCCCTCAGGTTCTTACAAGGAAGATCGGAGAGGGGCCGGCACTGTGGCACAGCGGGTAAACACCCTGGGCTGAAGCACCGGAATCCCACGTGGGCCCCAGTTCGAGAGCCAGCTGCTCCTCTTCTGATCCAGCTCTCTGCCATGGCCTGATGACAGCAGTGGAAGATGGCCCAAGTCCTTGGGTCCCTGCACCCACGTGGGAGACTTGGAAGAAGCTCCTGGCTTCTGGCTTCAGGTCAGCACAGCTCCGGCTATTGAGGCCATCTGGAGAGTGAACTAGCAGATGGAAGATCTCTCTCTCTCTCTCTCTGTCTCTCCTCTCTTTGTGTAACTCTGACTTTCAAATAAAAATAAATAAATCGTTAAAAAAAAAGCAAGGAAGATCTGAGAAAGCTCTCCTGGCCAGTGGAGGGGCAGAACGACCTTTGTGGAGTTTGCTCAGTGCCTTCTCCACAGCAGGTCCACGCTCCTGGAGAGAGAGTGAGCTGGAGCCACTGTCGCAGGAGACAGAGGCCCGTCACCGCCATTCCAGCCCCACCCAGCCGCCCCATCTCATCCAAGGAACATGGCGTGGCTACGAGGCCAAGGCTCCAGGGAAGGGATGTGTGTTTCTGCAGCAGGGACGCGGGTGGGGAGTTCTGCAGCTCCAGACCCGGGTCAGGTGGAGGCCGAGATTCTACCAGGAGGGTGGAGAGCGCTCTTTTCCGTCCACACCCGATCACCACGCAGTCGAGCTCCGGCATCCAGTGTGGACTGCCGAGGAAAGGGGCAGGCGCGGGCTCCCCTGACCAGGAGGACTCGGCAAAGTGCAAGGTCAGGAGAGGAGCTGACGGGGTGAAACGGAGGAGAGTGACGCCCGGGTGTTCACAGGAAAGTGAAAGCCACCAATTCCCAGCCCGCTGAGCCTAAATACACCGGAGGTCCTTCTACCGCGGTTCTCGGACTTGACGCTGTGCCTGGCTTCACACCTGCACACCCATGAGCACACAGGCATGAAAAAAGAGAAACGCAAAAGAGAAAAAACATGGCTTAGAGAATATCAGACAGTATAAAGACCAAATCACAATCTCTCTCACACACACACAACACACACACACACACACACCCCTCTAGGAAACTCGTATTCAGACTGTAGAAAGCAAGTGAACAGGTTGACAACCTTTCAAGAAGCTGTTGTGGAGTATAAGATCCACTTACAGGGCCAGCGCTGTGGCGTAGTGGGTAAAGCTGCCTCCTGCAGTGCCAGAATCCCATATGGGCGCCAGTTCAAGTCCTGGCTGCTCCACTTCTGATCCAGCTCTCTGCTGTGGCCTGGGAAAGCAGTAGAAGATGGCCCAAGTGCTACACCCATGTGGGAGACCGGGAAGAAGCTCCTGGCCCTGGTTTCGGATTGGCGCAGATCCAGCCATTGCAGCCAATGAACCAGCAGATGGAAGACCTCTCTCTCTCTCTCTCTCTCTCTCTCTCTCTCTCTGCCTCTCTGTAACTGTCTTTCAAATAAATAAATAAATCTTTTTTTTTTTTTACAAAAATAAGATCCATTTACTTATGGAGAGACAAGGATAAAAATTACAGTGAACTCCTTGTAATAAATCATTCAAGCAAGAACAGAGTGAATTATTTAGAATGTGAAAGAAAAAATAAAGTTCACCATGAATCTATACCCAGACAAAAGTAATGGTCTGATGTCTAGCATAGCTTGAAGCACAGTTGTCAAAACACTGAGGAAAGAAGGCATCTTTCATTAGAAAGAAAAAGTAATTTGTGATATATCCAGTCAATGAAATAGGCAACTATCAGAAGAAATGGACAAATAAGGCACAGGAAGGCACAGAGAAATCTTAGTGCACATCCTGTGACGAGTGTAATCTGCAGAAGGCTGTATCCCACGCGACCACGTGGCCGTGTTGCTCCGTATCCCACATGACTGCATGGCCGTGTTGCTCCATATCTCACGCGACCATGTGGCTGTGTTGCTCCATATCCCATGCGACCACGTGGCCGTGTTGCTCCATATCCCACGCGACCATGTGGCTGTGTTGCTCCGTATCCCACACGACTGCATGGCCGTGTTGCTCCATATTCCATGTGACCACATGGCCGTGATGCTCTGGAGAGGATGCCGTGGTTGAGGGAAGGCACGGCTCACGGCGGCCAGAGCTCCAGGTGTTCAGTAGGTAAAGCACGGGACATTGAGATCAGGCACTGTATACTGTGAGATTCTCTCACGGTGGACACTCGACCCTATCCAGGTGTTACAGTCCATGGAATCCTATTGCAGAAAAGTGAATCTTAATGCACGTGAATTAAAAAGCCCAGTGGGAGTTGAAGAAATTGCACGCTGGACTGTGCTGCATTTCAGCCTCCAAGCGCATCACAGAGCAAGGATGCAACCTCATTTGTCTTTACGTCAGCACCTGTGTACTTCTGGAAATGAAAGGGATTTGCAAGACCGAAGGCAAAAGGAGGCAACACCTAAGTGCTGTCCAGTCACTGATCCAGTCATTTCTTACAGGGGTGAACCGCAACAATTCTGCGGCCAAAAAGCAACACGTGGACGCTAGCATTGAGCGATCAAATAAACAGAAGGAATGAGGGCGAATGCTAAGCTTATCCATACTGTAGGGATTAGAGTTGGTGCCTCTGGTAGGCACACAAATTTAAATTATAGCTACGAACGGGTTCCTACCAAGAAATATTTTGATGGATGTGTGTCTGATTAAGTCCTTGGCCCGTTTCTTCACTGGGTTGTTTGTTCTGTTGTTGTGGAGTTTCTTGATCTCTTTATATATTCTGGTTATTAATCCTTTATGAGTTGCATAGTTTACAAATATTTTCTCTCATTCTGTCAGTCGCCTCTTCACTTTCCTGAGTATTTCTTTTGCAGAACAGAAGCTTCTCAATTTGATATAATCCGCTTGCTAATTTTGGCTTTGAAAATTAAAAAATAAAACAAAATGAAAAGTTATTTAAATGACTGCCTGGATGGACAACAAAACGCTGGAGTCCACACAGCGAAGATCATGAGTTTGAAGACAGAACAACAGAAATTTCCTAATACGAAGAGTAGAGAGAAGGAACCATGAGAATAAAACGTGAGTCACGTAGTGGCCTGAGAGCAATTTCAATTACTCTATAATACGTTCCATTTTAGGCCCAGGGGAAGAGAAGAAGGAAATTTGGATGGAAACAAGTTTAGAAATTGTCAATTTTCCCCAAATTTGGTGGAAAATATCAGCCTAGAAATCTGTGACCCCACAAAGAGTAGATGCAGAGGGCACGGAGCCTGGCACGAAGTTCTGTCTGCAAGGAGAGCGCGACAGCTTCCCAGCGCTGGAGACAAGACGCCTGATCCGCAGGGCACGGCCAGACAAGCCGCGGCTGCCTAGCCGGGAAAACAAGTGGCAGCAGAATTCTGAAATAAACCCCCAAAATGCTGAAGTGAAAGGAAAATCCTCAGGAACTCTTAACTCTATTTTCATGCAAGTTGTTGGCAAGTATCGCCAAGGTTTCGCCTGGGAATAGCGGAGAGATGGTGTCACCAGCAGATCTGCACCCTAAAGGTTGCTGAAGGGAATTCTTCAGGCTAAAAACAATGAAAATCGAAGGAAACTCAGACCTCTGGAAGGAATAAAGAGACCGACATGTGGCAATTTTGTAGGAGAACTTGAAAGTCTGCCTTTTAAAAATATTTGAAGAAAAATTTTAAGACAAAAATGATAACATTGTATTGTGTTTCATGAATGGGCGTAAGAGTGAATAACAGAACACAGGGAAGGAATAAATTAGTGAATTTGTTCCAATGTATTTTTTTTTTTTGACAGGCAGAGTAGACAATGAGAGAGAGAGAGAGACAGAGAGAAAGATCTTCCTTTTTCCGTTGGTTCACCCCCCAATGGCCGCTGTGGCCACTGTACTGCGCTGATCCGATGGCAGGAGCCAGGTGCTTCTCCTGGTCTCCCATGTGGGTGCAGGGCCCAAGGACTTGGGCCATCCTCCACTGCACTCCCAGGCCACAGCAGAGAGCTGGCCTGGAAGAGGAGCAACCGGGACAGAATCCGGTGCCCCAACCAGGACTAGAACCCGGTGTGCCGGCGCCGCTAGGCGGAGGATTAGCCTACTGAGCCACGGCGTCAGCTTGTTCTGTTGTATTTGACTTGGTCCATAGTATCTCTAAGTAGAACAGCATAAGCTAAGTATGGAACAGTAATCTGAAAATGAACCACGGGATGCGTGAACATCTGTAGCTACATATTCAGCTGAAGAATTCAGAGACAGTATTGAAAAATATTATAATAATCCAAAAGAAGCCAGAAGAAGGGAAAAATACACAAGGCAGCCAGAAAGCCAGCAGCTAGGTGGGAAAACACGAAATCAACCACGTGGAAGTTCTATTAGTTATAAATGGGATAAACTCACAACCAAAAGACAGTGATCAGCAAACGTGAGTAAAATTAGGTGGGGCTCTTGTTTGCCTCCCAAATGAGACAGAATTGAAATACAGCAGAATTGATCATACAGCAGCATTGGAGAACAGGGGCTCTAGGAATAAGATCAGGAGATTTTAAAGCGATCCTCATGCAATGGTGTTTCTAAGAATGTCCCTGTGAATATGTTTAACATCTGAAAAAAACTGCTTGAAGATACGAAACGCTACTGGGGGTAAGGACAGGCAATCGTAGTGCTAAAAACACGCAGTTTAGACTGAGGAGGGGTCACTAGCACAGATGAGCCGACAGCACGGCTCCTTGTGCAGGAAGCAAAGCCGGGAGAACTGACGGGGCGGGGCAGGGCCCCCAGCACAGTGGCCACGCTGCCCCTGCTCCGCAATGCACAGAACCCAGACAGAGCGTCCGTCATCATGGGGGCCACCTGCACGGCTCCCCAGCTTCCCGGCCTCCCACAGCCAGCTCAGGACACTGCCCACCAATGACGGAGCACACGACCCCTCAGCCACGCGAGACCACACACACACCAGGCCAGGACACGGGCTCAGTGGGCTTCTGTGCTGTGTAGCCGGGCCTCGGGCCCCAGTGGCAGCCAGTCCCACTATTAACAGCAAAATGTCTAGAACATGACAACACCTCCTTAGTCAAGGCAGGAGCCCCAAGACAAACCCAGAACTAGTTCAACCACGTGATAATGAAATACAAAGCATCCACGCTTGTGGCATTCAGGGGTTGCAGGCTGACCGAGATCCGGCTCAGGGAGTGGGGGTTGGGGGGGGGAGGTGGGCGTTGCAAGGAGAAGCTCACCTGTTAGTGTGGCTGTTGGGGAGTGCTGCCTGACAGCCCACCTACGCAGCGTTGAAAGACGTGCGGCCCAGATCCTTGGGGGCAGAGGTCAGAAAGCGCTGGCTTGGGGGTGTGAGGGGCACGAGAGACTTACCTGGCTGTCGGGGCCACCTCCCCGACTTTGAAGGGGAGGGGTTCGTGGGTCCCAGGGCTGGTTACAGAACCCAGGCACCTGCACCCCTGCAGTGTCGTCACGTCACTCTCTGCAGCTCGCTCTCAGCTAAATGAATTCCCTTTCCGTTCTGTTAGGATCTACAACCATGCAGTGACTACATCATGCTGTCCATCTGCTGAAAGAGTAGGATTTGGAGTAAAACGTGTAGTTTTCTTATATTCCAACTGTTTGTCTTTGTGCATTTGTTATGCTATCTGCTTATTAAGTTGGCTGAGAAGTTGATAATCAGTTTGTATGTATGTTTGAGCAGTATCAATTATCCTTATGCCATTCATTTTTATTTGAATTTTATCTGGTATTGATACTGCTAATGTGTTTATTCCTTTCTAGCTGTAATTGTTTTCTATTTTTTATTTTTAGGCTTATCTCTTGAATTTTTTAAAAAGATTTATTTATTTATTTGAATGTCAGAGTTACAGGGAGAGGGAGAGACAGAAAAAGAGAGAGAGAGAGAGAGAGAGAGAGAGAGAGACCTTCCATTGCTGGTTCACTTCCCAGATGGCTGCAATGACCAGGGCTGGACCAGGTGGAAGCCAGGAGCCAGGAGCTCCATCCAGGTCTCCCATGTGGGTGCAGGGGCCCAAACACTTGGGCCACCTTCTGCTGCTTTCCCAGGCCATTAGCAGGGAGCTGGGTCACCCACGTGTGGGTGAACCAGCACCCACAAGGGACGCCAGTGCCACAGGTGGCGACGTTGCCTGCTATGCCACAACACCAGCCCCTAGGCTTACCTCCTGTAAACAGCCTTAAGCTGAGTTGTATTCTTTTTTTTTTCAGTGTGCTTGCTTAATTTTTCACACTTATTTTCATAACTGACAGTTTGTTCTATCTGCTCCTACGATGTCTTTTCCTTACATTCAGGCTTGCTTTGTGTCTCGCCATTTGGGACCCAACAGAGAACCAAGCGACAGCTGTGAGAGTATCTGGGGCACACGGCGTCTCCCTCCCCCATTCAGGCAGAACTGCTTCCGCCCGCGAACGCCTGTGTTTCTCTGATTCTCCTGAGCCTTTCCTTGCCATCCGGGCCGTCTGGACAGGGCCCCCTCTGCAAGTGGAGGCCGGCAGGACGTGCCAGTTAAGCTGGGCTCCCAAACCCTAGCTCTTCACGGAGGGAACAGGTAGTGTAGACACTGCGAGTGACACAGATTAAAATCCAGGGGATCGAATTCCTTTCTTATTACCTTCCATTTGAATATTGGTAAAACAACTCAAGTTGTGTGAGGGTTTTAATTTTTTTAAGGATGGGGAAATTGTACTTACGGAAGTTACCTGTGTCCAAGTTTCTGTTATCCAGAAATCACGCCATACACACTCCAGGCAGCAAAACGAAGGCGTGGGGCCAGGGGCTTCGTCACTTCCGCTGTGCAGGAGCCCGCAGGCACACCGCACACCTGCGTGGGCACACGTGACCCTGCACCTGCTGAGAGAGACCTCCTACTCCACGAAGGGGAAGCACCAGCTGCTGAACCGTGCACCCGCCCAGGACAAGAGTCGGAATGTTATTAAGAAAAAACAGTAGCGAAAGGTCCCTCCCAGAAACTTAGGGTGTTGAAAAGATGGCTGTGGGGCTGCTCTTCTTGAGCTGACCGTGTTCTGGGAGACAAAAATGGGTCACTTCTGCTCCTGTACGGAACACGACCCTTTCCTTCCGTTACACACGGGAGCT